>NW_024420310.1:1561840-1692025 GCF_014898765.1 Herpailurus yagouaroundi
GATTTGTCTGTCAGGAGCATAGAGTATTTGGTGTTTGCCATCTAAATAGGAATTTGTAAATGTTTCTTGACCTAAACGGTGTCCTCCTCCTCTTCCTCTTTTCAGTTGGTGAATTCTCTGAAGAGAGTGGAAAGCGCCTTTTGTTCCCTTTAGAACCACAGCAAGTACTATATCCCTGGACAAACAAATCCATTCTTACATAATTGTAACGTAAACCATCTTGCTTTAGAATTCCTGGTTCCACTCTCCTGATATTCTTTATTTTCCAAAAGGATCTGCTCTGGGTTAGGTTAACAGGGTACTTAGGAGTACCTAACTGCCTAACTCTCTGGGTTAGGTTAATAGGGTACTTAGGAGATTTTAGTAGTGAATTCTGAGTATCAGTTTTGGATACCTCTTCATATTCCTGTCTTGAAATTAACATCCCCCTGTGATGAATTACTTCTGCAGACCCATGATTTTCAGCTCTATGAAGCCCCCCCCCCTTTTTTTTTGCATTGAGCATAATAGTCTCTGGTAATGGTACCACATCAACCAAGAAACTCATTCTTTCCTCTCTTTATCCCTGCAATCAGGTTGCAGGCTTTAGTAGCATTTATTACCTATCTTCTCTCCATTTCTACCACCGTCAGTGTATTATGTTACTGTCTTGGTCCTTCTTGGCTATAGGGTCTTTTTCTAAACCAAAAATGTGATCGTTGAACCCCCGACCTGTTTAAAACTCTTCAGTAACTCTCCATTGCCTACAGTACTGTTTTTCAAATATTCTTATTGGAAGACCTATAATCATGCAGAGGAGATGACATTCATTGTGGCTCCTAAGGAGTGAGTACCCTAGTCATAGAAGATCAAATGTTTTATTCTAGCCCAATTAAAATTGATGGGGTTGGGTGGGGGGAAATATTAAAGTGCCTGATAAAATGGCACTACAGGTACCCTTGTCCGCACTTCATCCAGAGTTGCCTCTGTGATTTATTTTATGTTTTGAGTCCTGCATAAGTTTTCCCTTGGAAAAAAAGCTTAAGAAAAAAATCTGTAAACCTTTGGGGGTGCAAGATAAAATCTCCAAATATATTAGGTACTTAAGACTCCCTGTGATCTAGTCCCTGGTTATCTTTCCAGCCTTTAATCTTATTATATTATCTCATGTTCTCTTTAAAATAAAAACAAGTGCATCCCAATACCCCTTTCTCCGTGTTTTCATGCGTGCACATGCTGTCTTCCTTTCTACCCGGAGCACCATTTTTTTTTTTTAATTTTTTTAAATCTCTCCAGCCCAGTGAACTCATTCGTTATAGCCCAGAGCAAATATCAACTTCTAGGTTGAATCAGACACAACTTCCATCCTCTGTGCTCCCACAGTGCTTTGCAAATGCTGCAATATGGCAAGTATTTAGACCCTTAAATATCATGGAGGAGGCAACATCTTGAATTGCCCCAAATCCCACCACTTTATCTGACACAGGGTAGCTGCTGTTCCGTACGTGTGTTAAAATGAATGAACATACAAATAAAACGTTACTAGGGATGTAATGGATAACACTGATTTACCTTTGTATTATTTGGTATTTGAGGCATTATATTTCTGTGCCACGTAGTGGTAGCGGTCGTACCAAAGCGGTCGTATTTGGTACCCGCCTCCAGTTTGGGGATATTATGAACAAATTTGTACAAATTTGATGCGGTAGCACCAAATGGTAGCTATATGCTGTACCAGCTTCATGGCCTTTGGCAAGTTACCTGACCCTCGCCGTATTATAGTTTCTTCGTGAGTAGGGAGCCAGTGGCTACTTGAAAAGAATGCATTAGTTGACATATGTCAATCACCTAGCACAGCACCCAGCTCATCGTAAGTACTCAGTGTGTTAGTTAATACTATTAGTTAATTTGATTGAGACCTCGACTTATTCATTCAGTAAGCATATTTTAGTCTCCCATTTCAACAACTGAGCATCGTAAGGACTTAGTCGTCTCAGCTGTTAACAATCCTACATTAATAAAAAAAGACAATGAAATGAATCCATTTTTAGGCTATATTTAGACCTCTTGAGCAATGAAAATATTTTCTAAAATAAATCAGGTTATTAATACTTTATTTTTACTGTGTTCTCCACTTCCATTCCTAGGATATTTGCAAAAAAATCCAGTATGAAAGAAAGTCATTACACATAGCCACTCACTTTTTGAACTGCTTCCTGATTGCTTGTTTAAGCTTGATTTCAATTAGGGTAGAGTTTGCAATCAATAAAATGCACAAATATGTGTTCAGTTAAATGACTTGACAAGTGTTTGAACCCCTGTAACTACCATCACAATGAAGATATCAAATATTTCTATCACCCCAGGAAGTTTTCTCATGCCTCTGCTATGCCAATTTCCACATCATCCTTACAGAGGCAACCGCTTAGTAACTTATTTCACCAAAGATTAATTTTGACTGTTGTAATTTATATAAATTGGATCATACAATATGCACATTTTGTGTCTGGCTTCTTTCACTCAAAGTCCTGTTTTTTCCATGCATCCGTGTTGTTGCATTTATTTCTGTTTCATTGTTTTCTCTGGCTGAGAAGTATTCCATTATGCAAGTATATTTCAATTTGTTTATCCATGTTCCCGTTGATGGGCATTTGGGTTGGCTTCCAGTTTGGGGATATTATAAACAAATTTGCTAAGAATGAACAGCCTTGCACAAGTCAGTTTGTAGACATCTGTTTTCATGTCTTTTCAGTAAGTACCTAGGAATAGAATTGGTGGGTCATAGGGTAAATGTACGTTTTCACTTTATAAGAAACTGCCAAACTGTTTTCTAAAGTGGTTGTACAGTTTTACACTCCCACTGGGAATACACATCCTTGCCAAAATTTGACGTAGTCAAACTTTTTATATTTTAGCCAATGTATTGAATGTGAAATTTTGCCTCATTTGGATCTTATTTTGCATTTCCCTAGTGAGTTTACAATATTAAGCACCTCATTACATGTTTATTGACTGCATGTATATACATATATACATACACATCACATACACAAACATGTGTTTATTGTTTTTCAAGAAGCTAGTGTTTTGCAGTTTTTTTATAGATTAGGCTATGAAACATTTGGTCAGATAGATGTGCACAAATGTTTTCTCCCAGTCCATGACTCTGTCAAAGATCAAGCAAGCCAGACATGAGATGGTCAAAACAGGTTTTCTTCAGTAGGGAGGGGGAGTGAGCAAGGACTCGAGTGAAAAAGTACAAAGAGTTGATCAGTGTAAATGTGATCAGGCCGGCTGGTGATTAGAGAAGTTAGGGATTCTGTCCTGCCACAGAGACTTGGAAACAGTCCCTCTCCTTCATGGGGATGGTATTGCAAGGGATGGCTTTCAAGTCCTTGAGAAACACAGCGCAGATACATACATATCTGGAAGGAACAGAAGAAGGATTTGTAATTGTCAGCTCTTTGTAGTAAATGCTTTGAGAAAAGGGAGATGCATCAGGGGCCTTGGCTGGAACAAACAGGAAATTCTTTTGATAAGCCTTGGGTTCTTCACAGGCAGGAACTTGGGGAAGGAGGTCACTCAGGGAAGCACCCTTAGGCTGCCAGAAGCCATGGTAGTGGTGGTCAAGTCCCTTAGTGCAGGGATGCTGAGAGATCTTTTGTACTTCTCACTATTCATTTTCTGAATGGTGCCTTGAATAAAACGACTTTTAATTTTTATGAAGTCCAGTTAATACTTCTTTTTTTTTTATTTTTTTAAATTTTTTTTTTCAACATTTATTTATTTTTGGGACAGAGAGAGACAGAGCATGAATGGGGGAGGGGCAGAGAGAGAGGGAGACACAGAATCAGAAACCGGCTCCAGGCTCCGAGCCATCAGCCCAGAGCCCGACGCGGGGCTCGAACTCACGGACCGCGAGATCGTGACCTGGCTGAAGTCGGACGCTTAACCGACTGCGCCACCCAGGCGCCCCAATACTTCTTTTTTTAATGTTTATTTTTGAGAGAGAGAGAGAGAGAGCGAGTGCACAAGCAGGGGAGGGGCAGAGACACAGAAACCGAAACAGGCTCCAGGCTCCGAGCTGTCAGCACAGAGCCCAACGCAGGGCTCGAACTCACGGACGGCGAGATCGTGATCTGAGCTGAAGTCGGACCCTCAACCAACTGAGCCACCCAGGTGCCCCAGCCCCACTGCTTCTTTTTCTGATTCATATGTGTGTGTGTTCCTCTCTGAGATATCTTTGCCTACCCCCAAATTACAAAACATTCTGAAATATTTTCTTCTGGAGATTTGTACTCCTGGGATTAACATTCTGGTCTATGATCCGTCGCAAATAAATTTTGTATATAGACTGATATTTCTGTTCTCCCTATATGAACATTACAATTCCCCAGCGTTTTTTTTTTTTTTTTTAAACAGGCATACCTTTTGCCCCATCGAATTGATTTTGGCATCTTGGTATAAAATCACTTGGCTGGATAAGTGTGAGTCTATTTCTGGGCTACCTATTATGTTCCATTGATCTATTATTTATCCTAATACCGATACCACACTGTCTTAATCACTATACATTTAGATTAAGCTTTGAAGTCTGGTAGGTTGAATCCTCCATATTTAATTTCTTTTTCAAGATTGTTTTGGATGTGTTAGATCTTTTTCATGATCAGATAATTATTTTTTAAAAATTCATCCTGAAAGGTTGATAAGGATTTCATCTAATATAGGCAAATTTGAGGAGCACGATATCCTAATAATACTGACACTTTCAGTCCATAGACGTTTTCCACATGTATTTCACTATTCTTTGATTTCTTTTAGCGATGTTTGTAGTTTCCAGTGTACTTGTATCACACATCTCATTAGACGCTTGCTTAAATATTTGCTGTTTTTTGTGCTATTAAAAATGGCAATAATTTCAGTTTTATTTTCCAATTGATTCTTGCTAGTACATAGCTCTAAAATAGAAATTTTATGTTAATTTTGCAGGATGCTGCTTTGCTAAACTAGCTGAGTACTAGTGTTTAAAAATTTTTTTAAATTTTCATTTAAAAGCATTTTTTAAGACTCCATAAAGTTTATTTCATAACAAATCTAGGAACAACAAGAATTTTACTTCTCTTTTCCTAATCTTTAAGTCTTTTAATGCGTGTCTTGCCTTATTGCACTGGATAGAAGCCTAGTGTAATGTTGCATAAAAATGGTGAAAACAAACTTCTTTGCTGGGTTCTTGATTTTAGGGGAAAAGGGTTTAATTTTTCACAGTTGAAATTATGATTACAGTTTATAATGGTAAACTTAATGTTAATTGTAGATTTTTCATAGATAACATATAAAAATGAGGAAATTTTATTACATTCATAGTCTGAATAGCCTGTAGTGTCATTCCTAATTTTTGTTATTTGTGCCTTCTACCTTCATGTTTTAATCTAACTAGAGATGTATTAGCTTTATTGACTGTGTCAAAGAATCAGTTTTTAGTCATTGGCTTTCTCTCCTATTTTATTTTCCATTTGTTATCTCTGTTCTTTTTTATATCCATCCGTCTGCTTTCTTTGACTTTAAGTTTCATGTATTTTTCTAGTTTTTTAGTGTGATAGCTTTGGTTATGATTTGAGACCTTTCTTATTTTCTAGTATAAGTCTTTACACCTTAAATTACACTTAAGACCTTCTTTTAGGGGTCCTGGGTGGCTCAGTTGGTTGAGCAGCAGACCTTGATTTCAGCTCAGGTGATGATCCCCAGGGTTGTGGGACGGAGCCCCGCATTGGGCTCTGCGCTGAGCCTAGAGCCTGCTTGGGATTCTGTCTCTCCCTCTGCCCCTCCCCTGCTCACACACGTTATCTCTCTCTAAAACAAAACAAAACAACCCAAATAAACAACAACAAAAAAAACACCCTCTTTTAGCTACATCCACATAGTTTGATATGTTGTGTTTCGATTTTCAGTCAAATAAAAATACTTTCTGCTTTTTATAGTAATTTCCCTTTTGACCCCTAGGTTATTCAAGTATTTGAGTATTTTTCATGTATCATCCTGTAATTCCTTTTAGTTTAATTCTTTTTGGTCGGAGAAACTTTGTATCATTCAGTTCTTTTAAATTTGGTAATATTTGTTTTGTGCTTAATGGATGCCTTAAAGATTTTCTCTTTTTTTTCCCCCGCAGTTTGATGCGTCTTGGTGTGGTTGATCTGGGTATTTATTTTGTTTGGTGTTCTCTGAGCTTCTTGTTTACATGGTTTGGGTGTGTGTGTGTGTGTGTGTGTGTGTGTGTGTGTGTGTAAAACTCTCAGCCATTTCCCGTTCATATATTTCTTCTACCCCATACACTCTTTCTTTTCTACGTTGGTGATTCCAATGATGCATATTTCAGGGCATTTGATACAGTCCCACAGTTGTGGATACTTGCCCACCCCCCCACCCACGCGTACTCTTTTTTTTCCTCCTCTTTGTGTTCACTCTTTGGTGGTTTCTACTGACCTATCTTCAAGTTCACTGATTCTTTTCTTGGCTTCATTAATTCTAATAATGAGTCTGACACAGGAGCTGTTCTTTATCTTATTGTGTTTTTTACTCTCCTTTTCCATTTGATCATTTCTTATGATTTCTGTATTTCCATTGAAATTTTCCATCTGATTGTGCACATAGTTTGCCTTTTCAACCAGTGACTTGATAATCAAAGTTGTTGTTGTTGTTGTTGTTGTTGTTGTTTTTAACTTCCCAGTATGATAGATCCAACTACTGAATTCTATCGGTCTGGTTCTGTGAATTGCTTGATTGATTCATAATGTTTTTACTTCTTTGTGTGTCTCCTAATTTCTGGTTAAATGCTGTGCATTTTGTTTAGGACAGTAGGAACTAAGATTGATAGTATGTATGCCCAGAAAACAAGCATGCCTTGTCTTCAGTGTGGGAGACTGAGATTATCTATCTACTAAGTAGTTGAGCTGGGTTGGGGTTTGTTGTTGTAATGATGACCTTCAGTGCACCACCATCTTCAAGTTCCTCTAGTGTTGTGTTTAGGGTACAGTCTGGTTTTCCAGATGGCTTTCTCTAATGTCTGCTCCTCCTCCAGTGGCAGGTCTTCTCTCTTGCCGATATCTCAGAGTAAGTCTCCCTTACCCCCTCTCTCAGCAGAAGATTGTTGTTGCTTGTTACTCGAAGCTCACTAGCCTGACAGAAGGTATCTCCCTCCTTGGTCTCATCGTGGGGCCTTTTTTTGTTTTTTGTTACATACAGTATTACATCATTTGTGGATAGTAAAAGTTTGACTTCTTCCTTGCAGTTTGGATGCCTTTTATTTCTTTCTGTTGTCTGATTGCTGTAGGACATCCTGTACTGTGTTAAATAATAACGATGAGGACAGGCATCCCTGTCTTGTTCCTACCATCAAGGAAAAGTTCTCAGCTTTTCCCCATTGAGGATGATGTTAGTATGGCCTCGAGGATGTTGAGGTATGTTCCCTCTATCCCTAATTTGTTGAGGGTTTTTGTCAAGAATGGATGCTGTACTTTGTAGACTGTTTTTTCTGCATCGGTTGAGAGAATCATGTGGTTCTCATCCCTTATTTCGTGAATGTGGTGTATCGTGTTGATTGATTTGCAAATATTGAACCACCCTTGCAGTCCAGGAATAAATCCCATTTGATTGTGGTGAATAATTGTTTTAATGTACCGTTGGATTTGATTTGCTAGTAGCTTGTCGAGAATTTTTGCATCCATGTTCATCAGAGATGTTCGTCTATAATTCTCCTTTTTAATGGGGTCTTTCTTTGGTTTGGGAATCAAGGTAATGCTGGCCTTGTAGAATGAATTTGAAAGGTTTCCTTCCATTTCTGTTTTTTTTGGAACAGTTGGAGAAGAATAGGTGTTAACTCTTTTTTAAATGTTTGGTAGAACTCCCCTGGGAAGCCATCTGGCCCTGGACTTTTGTTTGTTGGGAGATTTTTGACTAGTGATTCAATTTTTTTTTTTTTTTTTTGCTAGTTATGGGTCTGTTCAAATTTTCTGTTTCTTCCTGTTTTAGTTTTGGTAGTTTCTATGTTCCCAGAAATTTATCTCTTTCTTCCAGTTTGCCCAATTTGTGGCCATATAATTTTTTTATCACATCCCCTTATCATTGTGGCGCCTTCTTATTGATCCTGTTCCTCCAGCAGTAGAGTGTCTCTACTGTTCTGGGACAAAGCTGTGTTTCTTCCCTTTGCCTAGTTATGGAGAGATTTTTTCTGTTCCCTTCTCCCAGCTGTAATTGGTTTTCATCGGTGCCTCAGAGTGATGAAGTTTATTGTTATTCCCACAGTGAGTTAATACTTTTATTCCATATGGGCAATAGAGAAGGCTGTTTCCTATGGAGCTTCATAAAGCGCTATTGTCTTCTCCCTGGCCTGTACCATAAAGGGGGATTTCTCAGCCTCTGCCCAGCCTCTATTTCTCATGAACAAGAAATCAAGTGGATGTGAACTCCTCTTGCGTGCGGCTCAAAGGGTTCTGTCCTCTCACGTTAGGTCTCTTAATAATTAATTGTCTGTTTGTTTTCCAATGTACTCATTTAAAGCTATAATCACCCTCTAAATATTGCTTTGATTGTAGTTTAAAGTTTGATAAGCACCGTTTCGTTACCATTCACGTCAAACTATTTTCTTACTTCTTTGTGAATCCGTTGATCCGTGTTTGTTTAGAAGTATGCTATTTAATTTCCAAATAACACTGGATTGCCTGGATATCTTATCGTAACTGATTTCTACTTCAACTCTGTTGTGGTTAAAAAGCACACTGTGTAACTTCAAACCTTCACATTTTGGCCAGAGGCTATACTCTACATAATGTAGATGCTTTGGCATTTATTGGAATGTGTATTAAATCCCAGGATATGGGACTATACACCAGTCTTGGTGACTGTTTCGCGTCCGTATGAGAAGAATATGTATTGTGCTTTTGTTGAGTGTATGATCTAAAATCGCTTTGTATATAGTGTTGTTATAATCTTCTATGTACTCGCTGCTTTTATTGTCTATTTTTCCACATGTTACTGGGAGCTAGGTTCTAAAATCTCTATGATTATAGGGTTTTTAATGTCTTTCTTTAGTTCTGTCATTTTTTTTTTTTTTTTTTGCACCATGTATTTCGAAATTGCCTTCTTAGTTGCATGGTGATTTAGTATTGTTAAGTGTCTTTTCGTGAACTGATCTTTTTTATTGCTGTGAAATATATCTTTTTATATCTGGAAATTATCTTGAATTCTTTGTTTTTAGCATTTGTCTTCTTACCTATAAGCATTTGCATGGTATAACTGTCCCCTCTTTCAACCTGCCAGTATATTTAAATATAAAGCCTATTCTTATATTATATGATTGGCTATTTCTTTATTAAGTCTGACACCTGCAATTTTATTGGACTAAGTCCATTTATATTTAACAAAATTATTTGTTTTATATTTATAGAGTTCTTTTTTGTCCCTTTCTTCCTACCTTCTTTTGGATAAATCAATTATTTTTTAGTATTCTGTTTTATCTGCTCTGAGAACTTTTTTAGGCGTTCCTCTTCCTGTTGTTTAATTGGTTCTAAAACTTTCGATGTGTATTTTTAAGTTATCGTAGCTTGTCTTCAAAAAACAGATCACTTCAAGAACAAGACAACAAATTAAAACCATGTAACTCTATTTACCTTTCTTCCCATCTTTTGTGCTTTTGTTTTCTATTTTATTTCCACACATGCTATAAAATTTACATTATTTATAGCTTTGCTTTAAACAATCAATATTTAATATATATGACTCATTTTTAGAAGGGGTCTTATAGTTACCTAGATACATACACTTTGTAGTGTTGTATTGCTTCTTATTCTTTCCCCAGTAGAATTCCATTTGACATCACTTTCCTTCACCCTGGAAATTATTTTACACCATCTTTTGAGATGCTGGTCTGCTCAGGACAAATTATCTCAACTTTTGTCCTTCTGAAAATGCCTTTTCTTTGCCTTCACTTATAAAAGATACATTTATTTGCTGGAGATAGAGTCCTGCTTAAGTTTGTTTCCACCTGTACTTTAAGAATATTTACCCACTGTCCTCTGTCGTCCATTATTGATGTTGAAAACTCAACTGTCATTTGTATCCATGTCCCCATGTCTGTAAGGTATCCGTTTCCTCTGGCTGCTCTTAAGAGTCACTATGTACTCCTTATTTTCAGTAGTTCCTCCCGTGGGGAAAATCATTGCCCGTGTCAGTAAGGGTAGGAAAGGAAAGATAAGATTGAAACGTAGCAATAAACCGTTGTTCCCAGACTCCCTGCGATAATAGTGAAGACTTTTCTCCTGTGTGTTGACAATCTTCTGACGACGATTAGTCTTTCTGCTCACACAAGGTCCCCTTTCTCTGAGAGAAGGACTGATAGCCCAGTAGATTTCACCACGCCGGACCCTTACACGTCAGCTGCCCTCGGTTTTGCCACAGAAGAGGCCCTTTCTCGCTCGTGTTCATCTGCAACATGCACCATCATAGGGTCAATCCTGTTAGAAAACCAACCACAGGTCGCACGTAAATAGCAGACCTGAAATCGGTTGATGCGGTGCATTTTGAACATTGCACTCCCACAGGAAACTCACGCTTAACCTGAGGAGCGCCACCTCTGTGACCCGGCATGCCTCTGGAAAGGCGCCACTTGGCACCACGGCCACGGATGTGTTTCCACACCGCTGCAGCCATCTGCCTGCTGTCCACGCCAGGATGCCTGGGGCCACGTGCTTGAGACTCCAGAACTACATTCTCATTTTGCCTTTCATCTTCCTCTATGAAAGCTGCAGAGCGCCACATGTTGACCTCTGGTATGAGGGGAGTCAAAAATAGAATATTCTCCGCGAGAGGCATCTGAGGACGACAAAACAAAACAAACACGTACCACAGTAGACTGGTATTTTGACTGTGAAGGCCAGAGGCCCCGCCACATTCTAATTGACAGACTCTCAAATTAGATGTCTTTGCTGGATTATATAACTGCATCAGTTCGCCACTTCATCTCGAAATGAGTTCATTTTTGGTGAAAGATTCATGAGGGGACTAAATAGAAGTGACAACACACAACTAAGCAAAGCTCACAGCCCCCATTGTAATGCTTAAAACTAGGCCAAGGGGGGAAAATATCATGTGGTTAATACGATCTAAAGGCTGGCTCCCTTAATTGACCAGAGTTTTCTGAGAAAGCAACTTTCTATGTTTGGCCAGAGGTTCATATTTTCTTCTGCCCTCCTAGGAGGTTCAGGAGGAAGTAAACAAGGATTAGGGGCTTTAGCACATTTTAAATATGTCAGGAGCCATCCCGTACCTATGCTCAGTCTGGAAAAGTCAGGAACCAAGAAATGAAAAAGGGTTTAGGAGAAATCCTTTCATCGTCCCGCTTGGACGTTATCTACAAATGCATCTTCCTTAAATCCCTGGTAAGGCAAGGTACTTTCTCTCCACTTAATGGGCAAGGCGGTATGACTGAAATTAAGAGCAGAGAAGATACATCCAATTTCAAATATACAGGAAGGAAACAGACCAAGGCTTTTGGTGAATGCTTGAAAAGATTGCCATTCCATTAGAGCTACAATTTAAGCAGAACTTGAAATTCAGTGAGGGCTCCTTGACTCCCATTTGTGGTGTGGCTGGTACAGCCTGTCGAGGGACACTCTCAGTCGGCCCTGCAAGCAGAAAAACTCACCGGAAAGGTTGGCAACAGTGTCCTCTGTTGCCATAAACCTCTGTGTGCACTTCGGTCGACAAAGTCATTGCCTTTTTGCCAGTCTTATTTGTGGTACATGTGACTTAATGTACCTGTATCTTCCATCAACGTTCGTGGTCCTCATATCTTTTACTGCTAACAGAACGTTGTCAGAACCTATTATGTGGCTGAGAATGGCTTCTTACTCAGCTGCAGGATTCTGAAAACCATAACACTGCTCGTACCATTTCACCATCTCAACATAAAATATTTCAGTGACAAAGTGTCAGTGGTAAACATTTCTCATTGGAAAAGTGGCTTGGAAATAGATTTTCGGTAAAAATTTCAGAGTTAAGAAAAAAGCTTACTGTAAATGTGGAAATTTTAAATGGCCAAGCAGCTGGTAATTACCAGCCAATTATTCTTTAGGTATGCAATCACTAATCTTTCCACGTAGAGTTAAGCTCAAAAGATTATAGCCCAACCTTCTTTATAGAAAAGATGGTTTTTTTATTAAAATTTTTTAATGTTTATTTTTGAGAGAGAGAGAGAGAGAACAAGTGGCATAGAGGCAGAGAGAGAGAGAGACACAGAATTGGAAGCAGGCTCCAGGCCCTGAGCTGTCAGCACAGAGCCCCATGCGGGGCTCAAACTCACGAACTGTCAGATCATGACCTGAGCCGAAGTCACATGCTTAACCGACTGAGTCACCCAGGTGCCCTGAAAAGATGGTTTTATGAACCTAGAATAATGGCACATCATTAGGAGAGCAAAAGTAAATAGAACAAAGTTAAAATAGTCTTGGACAAATTTGAGTTTAGAATTTCAAATACATACAAGAGGGACTTCGAAAGTCGAAGAAAATTGGTCTCAAGTGAAATTTGTCTCAAATGTTAGGCTACCTTTCAGAAAAACAAAGCAACTTTAAGCTGGCCTTTATCTTGTATATGATCAGTTGCTATAAATAGCTAATGAACTGTAAAAGATTTCCTTCAAAATTGGAATTCGTAAATTAATATTTAGTAAAGTTATTTTAAAATTTTAAATATTCAGGCCTGTAATAATCCTCTGTGCACATTTTCAAATGCATATAAATTCTCTTAAAGGGTTTATTCCTGAATGGGGGAAAAAATAGATTAACTCCAATTTAAATGTAAAAGCAGGTGAAAAAACCAGCATCTCATAGGAAAGCTTTCTAAATTAAAATTGTAAGTCTCTTTGAAAATATAAAACCTTACATTCTAAATATTACTTGGTCTGATTCTTATTCTGTGCTGTGAATCAAGGCTTTATCCAGGGAACGCATACGCAAATAGAAACGAGTTTGTGATTTTGAGATGGTTTAAAGATGAAGGAAAACCAGGATAAGGTTTAAAAATGAGTGCAGTTTAGGTTCTAAAATGTTAAGGTCAAGTAGCAGTTTTCCGAGTTACATTCACATTCCATTCGGGGACCCCTTCTAAGCTACAGCCCAACTCTTCCTTCCCACATTCCAGTTACAATCACTTCATTGCTTTCTGTTCTGTGGAGTAATTCCTCCTAGTGTCTTCCTAGGACAGAACATCCTTTCAGTGCACGAAGCCCTTGTCAGGAAGCATTCCCAAATTAACCCCGTTTCTCCCATTCATATCCTTCTTCTGGGTTGACTCAATCTGCTCCAAAATGGCTTCCTGTAACAATTCACTTGGTGCCAATTATGTGCAAAGCTTTTATAGCTAAACTATGAGATCACAAGAAAGAATCCTATCTCTCCACTATCTCTCCAAATGCCGCATCCTCCAGGAGGCTTTCTCTGTTCATTTCTTTGGAATGTCACCCGGCATTTCCTTGTTATTCTTGTCATTACTTTGCATCTCTTGCTAACGCATATTTAATTCTGCTGTGTGTTGTGGTTGCTTGTATGTTTGACCCACGCGTTTCTGGGTTTATACTTGAATGGAATCAAAATAATAAGAGAACGCTATATTCTACTTCCCTAGTTTTTTTTTTTTTTTAATCTATGAATTCCAGTTCCAGACCTCTACAAATATCCTGCCCTCAATTACCTCTGAAGGTACCAGTGGAGTAGTTCATGGGTGCTTTTAAATGAGACCTCTGCTGCTATATGATAGCTACCATATGACTTCCTCTTCTTCTCTGGCTTTTCTCCCATCAATCACCACCGCTGCTGACATGTTATGGCTGCTCGACGGTTTCCAGAGTTCCCAGTATTCTTCTGTTTTTGTGTTAATAGCTTCTTCAGTTTCTTCTGGTAGTCTCCTCTAATTGAGAGCTCAGAAATCATTTTATTGAAATAGACTAGAAAACCAGAATTGAGACCAGAACTTTGTTATTCTCTAGGTGCTGTCACATACTTGTGACTGTCACATCATCGTGTATGTGAATTCCGTTCCAACTAGACTAAAATTCAAGCCCCGCCATGTCGGAACCCACATCGCTCTCAAGTTGTTAGAGTTTTTCTTTGCTCTCCAGTCAAAACTCTTACGAATGATCTCCATTTTCTTCTCTATGTCCTCAGATTGTATCCACTCCCAAACCCACTGTAATTTGGCTTGTGCCTTAACTATCCCACTAAAATTGTCCTTGCCTAGGTCACCACAATCATTCTAAATGCTAAATCTAACAGACATGCTTCATTCCTTGCCTTATATGAGCCCTTTATAGGAGCCAAGAAACACACTGTTCTACATTCTCTTGTTTGTTTCCTATTCTTCTAGTGCCTCTCTGTCTCCTGTGTAGCTTTCCCTTCTCTGTCCATCTTTGAATACTAATACTTTTGGGACACCTGGGTAGCTCAGTCGGTTAAGTGTCCAACTCTAGGTTTTGGCTCAGATCATGATCGTATAGTTTCGTGAATTCGAGCTCCATATGGGGCTCCGTGCTGACTGTGTACAACCTGCTTAGGATTTTCTCTCTCTCCCCCTCTCTCTGCCCCTCTCCCACTTGTGCTGTCTCTGTCTCTCTCAAAATAAGTAAGTTTAAAAAAAATTTTTTTAACGTTTATTTTTGAGAGAGAGAGAGAGAGTGAGAGAGAGAGAAAGAGAGTGCACACAAGTGGGGGAGGGGCAGAGAGAGAGGGAGACACAGAATCCGAAGCAGGCTCCAGGCTCTGAGCCATCAGCCCAGAGCCCGATGAGGGGCTCGAACTGACAAGCTGTGAGATCTTGACCTGAGCTGAAGTCAGATACTTAACCAGTTGAGCCACCCAGGCATCCCTCAAAATAAGTACATTTTTAAAAAAATAAAATAAATATTGACACTTTTGTCATAGGTCCTTTTCCTCTTTCCAAATATTCTCATGGTTTCTATTACCATTTAAATGCTGAAAAATACAAAATCTCCAACCCAGTTCTCTCTTCTGTATTTCAGATATGGTTGTTCAAATGCTACTGGAATGTTAGGCATCCCACATTTCTTTAAGCTACTCAAACATGCATGCCATATTCTCTAATTTTGCACATGATGTTTCTGCCTACTTAGATCACTTCCCTCCTCCTTCCCCTCTCAATTTGCTACCAAATAATCTTGCCACATTTTAGCTGAGATGGCATTATACCCATAAGATTCTGAATTACTTTCAGTTCACAACATATACCATGACCTCCCCTGCTTTTGGATCTTATATATAAAGATTTATGTGAGTTATACCAACATTTAGGAGCAACAATAAATTTCATTTATTTAATTTCTCTAATTCAAATTAAATTTCATTTAAACATCTATCCTGGCTACTGGGAAATTAAAAAAAATTGTTTATTTTTTGAGAGAGAGAGAGAGAGAGAGAGAGAGAGAATGTGAGCGGGAGAGGGGCAGAGAGAAAGGGAGACACAGAATTGGAGGCAGGCTCCAGGGTCTAAGCTGTCAGCACAGAGCCCAACGCGGGGCTTGGACCCACGAGCTGTGAGATCATGACCTGAGCCAAAGTCGTAAGCTTAACCAAATGAGGCACCCAGGCACCCCTGGGAAATTTAATCTTAGTCATCATTTGAGTCCCTTCCTGACTACATTGGGTTTTAAATAATCCCAGACTTTGTGCTGAAAAACCATGAAAGGGGCTCTGTTCTTAGTTATGGTGGTCATCCTAGAGACGCTCGTTATCTAAATCCATGTGGTCCGTTCAACATGGAGAGCACCAATATTTCTATGCTGAGAAATGGGCAAAAGGATCTGCACCTTAGCTATCGGTGCCAAGGGGCTTAGCGCTCATTCTTGACCGCATCTTATGTGTCCCCCTCTCCACTCATGAATCCGTATACCACCTAAATGTTTCATCACCTTTCAGGGGTGCTGTACTGGAGTGAAACCTCAGCCCCCTCGCATTTATATAAACCCCAGTCTCAGGTTCTATCCAGTGTCTCTAAGAAAAGTCACCATCTCCCCACAAGATTAAAGCCATTTACTTTTCTTTTAAAGGATTAGCCTCTATCCTCTCCTATTCTGAAAACATTGATCATAACCCCTGTTAAAGGGCTTGACACACACACAGTCTCCTTACTTTCCTCCAAAGGTGTGACTGAAGATGTGGATAGAGATGCAAGTGAGCTCACTTATGGATAAACCAATAAGGGCCCTGCTCTTCCAGGGCTGTGGGAAGCAGGTGTGTTTGTTTTCACTTTTCCTGCTATGTCACCAGGAGCCAAAAACAAAAAACAAAACCCAAAACAATACAGCAATCACTCTCCACCCCCATGCACACACCCAGCCATCTACACTGCTAGACTGACTGACTTCTACTCGTCTTTCAGCCCCCAGTTGAAATATCTCTTCTTCAAATAACCCTTGCAGGACCTACAAAAAGTTTGTTTTTCTTCCTATGAGCCTCTATAACCCCCTGCACGTCCTACATTATATACCATGTATACCACTCTCTACTTAAACTGCCTGTTAAGTTGTCCATCTGTCCCATTAGAGTGTGAGCTCTTGGAGGGCAGAAACCTCTCAGATGAAATGTTACTGATTCACCTTCAGGTACAGTATATCATGAAGCCCTTATCAATGACTTTGACCAAGCACAATTTTAGATTTATATAAAGAAGATCCACCTTTCATTTGCCTACTTTCCCCATTTATCTGTTAATATCTACTTTTCTCCCTCTATTATTGTCTTTCTGGTTCTGAATATCTCCATTTGGGGGAGGGGGATGTTCCCAGGCCAGGGGTCAGGGCAATGGCAGGGTTATGTGCAGATTCAGATTTTTCTTTAGATAGATAGGGCCTTAGATTTTGTAACAAGCTCTGAAGTAACTGGGAGAAATTTTAGGTGGGTTGTATGTCCGATACCCTCTTGTACCTCAACCTGACTCCTTTTCAACTAGGATTCAGTGGGAAAACACTTTTTTTTTTTTTAACTCAGCATCTTTCACAGGTCCCAGACTCCATCAACTTCCAATTACATGTCCTCCAAATACTTCTTGGACAAATGCAATTTTAAATATGCCATCCACAGTCCTTAATGAGAATCTGCAGAATAGACACAAATCAAGCCACTGAAAACCTTATGCTTAACCTTTTCCCTGAGACATAATGTTAGAGTAGACAAATATTTGTCCCACTCCAGTTAAGGCACTAACTGTGACCTTTAGCAAAGTCACCTTCAATTTTTGAACCACAGTTTCCTATGAGATAGAGATAAGAACAGAACATACCCCAAAGGCAATTATATAATTATGTGCTCCCACTTTTCAGACATACAGCCCCATAAGTTCCTTTTGAAGATTCCCATAGTTAGAGCCCAGTGACTGAGGCATTTAAAGCAGTACTATAATTTACCCTTTGAGGAGTGACAGCAAATTCTCCAAAACATTTTTCCAAGATGGAATCTCAGAAGGGAGAGGCCCATGCTGTTCTTTCTGGTCCAGGAATGGGTTGTGTCAGTTATCCGCAATGCTAAGAATCTATTTTTACTCTGAGTATTTTTACCTTAAGTTCATGTAAGTGAACAATAACTTGACTATTTAATTCATTACAGTATCCAAGAAATGAGATGTGCCCAGTGAGTGATTCCAATTTGATTGGTCTTCCAGTGAGACTTGGGGAAAATCATAAGTGCCTTTAGAGTCAGGATCCACAGTCGGTCATCTCAATTCCATTATTCCAGTGTTTACAAATAGGCCCTCACTGTAGCTTATTAGAATTTGGTCATACACCTATGCCATCCAATTCTTGCAGATTCTCAAACAACTGCCCCACATCAGAAGCCATCCATGGACAGTGATCAAGAAGCCTTAGTCAAGAATCAGTATTAATTTTAATAATATTACTTACAATGGCTATCTTTTATGGAGTGACTTTGCGATTGAAAGAATAGTTTCAGCTAACATCTTTCAATCGCGATCAAACCCTGGTGTAAAAACAAAGCAGGACAAACAAGAACATTCAGAATGTCCAAAAATTACATAGGTTTATGCCAGATTTTTCTTTTTTCTTTTTTTTTTTCTTTTTGCAAATACATTATTCAACGGTGCCACCTTGGAGCTGTGTTGTACATTCTCTTCCCTAGTACTTAAGGGATTTTTGAATAGGAGCTTTGTCCAAGTTGCCATCATTGCATCTCAATCCCCTCAAGCAAATGGTCATGTTGAAAGGAGGGTACAGATGACTGAGGGCACCCTGAAGCGAACTGCTCTAGGAATGTGACCAAGGTTACTCTGTGAGGCTTCTCATCTCTGCACATCAATGACGGAAATAGTCTTACAATCTTGTTAATCAAGTGGCGTCTCAATACTTGCTTTGAACATTCTAAAGGAGACTTAGATGAGGACTTAAAACACAGACACAGATGCTCCCTGGCTTGTGCTCTCTTTGCAGTTTCTCTTCCATTTTAACCAGAACTGGTGATTTGGGGGAGAACTGGATACCTTATTTCAGGTAGTCTCAGCTTCAGTGTCAGTCCCTCAGAGAGGCCATCCCTGAACTCATACCCCTCTTTCTTTAAAACAGTCCCCTCTTCCTCCTACAACTATCACACCAACTACTTTTATTTTTATGGAAAAATTATTGCTATGAGAAATTTTATTTTTGGGCTTCTGTTTATTTTAATTTTACTTTATATTGACTGGTTCTTCCCAATGAAACACTATCTGCATCAAAACAACACCTTATTTGTACACTTGTTCACTGTCTTTTAAGTTTTTTAACAAATTCTTTGAAGTTTATTTATTTATTTTGAGAGAGAGAGAGAGAGAGAGAGAGAGAGAGAGAGAGAGAGAGAGAGAGATTGGGAATCCCAAGCAGGCTTTGTGCTGTCAGTGCAGAGCCTGATGCCGGGCTTGAACTTCTGAATCATGAGATCATGATCTGAGCCAAAACCCAGAGTGGGGCGCTTCACCAACTGAGCCACCCAGGCACCCCTGTCTTTTAATTTTCTAAGCAATGCTGGAACACAATAGGAGTTCAGTAAACAAATGCTGATAAACTTGATGCCTGTAGAAGTTAGTGTGTGTGCTATACCACGGAGAGTAGAGTTGTTGGGTGTGGCATTCCCAGGTTGAATAGCTCTCAAGGTGTTCATTCCAGAAAGACTAGATCTTAGCAAAACCATTGGAGGTATATCCCCTAGGCCTATCTGGAATTCATTTTTCAAACATCTCAAAAGTCTACCCATGGCCAGTAAGTAGAGAAAGTTCTCTGTGGCCACCAAAAGTGTTGAAGAAGAAGCCCTAGAATTTGTACTCTCAATTTCTGAACACAAAAGAGGGATTGCAGAAGGTTTAAAAGAGATGTTGGGCAAAGGGAATATGATTCTGTATTTCTCAAGAGGCATAGTATATTAATTAAATATATTATCAAAAATAGTGCTTATCATATCTCAGATATGAGTTTGCATCCATGGTGTACAAAAACAGACAAACCCAAAAGCTCACAGCTCTCCAATGACTCTCCAATACCCCTCTTAACGTGGCGTTGCAAGACCCATGTCATCTGGCTCTTTCCTGCCTCTCTTGCCTGATCTCCTAGGTTCCCTTCTCACTCAGTCTATTCCATATACTCTGGCATCCTTGTTAATCATCGAAAACACCGAGATCTTTCCCAGTCTAAGAAAGTTGTACTTGCTTTTTCCTCTGCCTGGAAAGAAATCCCTTTACCACACCCCACACCTCTCAGACTTTTGCGTGACTGACTCCCCCATAGTTCAGGTCTCTGTTCAAACATTACCTCGTGGAAAAGTTTGTCCAGTTTAATAAGGCTAAGGAGTCCTTCGATAATTCTCTATTATATTACCATCTTCTCTTATATTACCAAAATGTTTTCCTATTTGATATTTTCTTTATTTATGTGTTTACTTGTTTGTTGTCATCCTTTCATACTAGAATGTGAGCTTTGTGAGAGAAGGGACCTTGCCTGTCTGCTGGGGATCCTTTCTGACTTGTTTTCTGATATATTCTCAATATTGAAATTCAGGCTTCATATATATGTTCTCAACATATACTTGTTAAGTGGAGAATGAGGAGACATTTATCAAATAATGAAACCAGTGAACATATAGTTACAAATGCGCTGGCAAGTGCTATGAAGGTGAGGTGCAGGGGGGCTGAGATGAAAAATACTGGTAGGATAAAGGATGAAAGGAAGCTACTTTATTTTTTAATGAAGTTATTATTTTAATTCCAGTATGGTTAGCATACGGGGTTGTATTCGTTTCAGGTGTATACTACAGTGATTCAACAGTTCTGTACATCACCTAGTACTCATCACAAATGTACTCCTTAATCCCGATCACCTATTTCACCCATCCGCTCACCCTCCTTCCCTCTGGTAATTATCCATTTATTCTCTATAGTGAAGAGTCTGTTTCTTGGTTTCTCTCTCTCTCATTTTTCTCCTTTTTTTTTGTCTTTCTCTTATTTATTTCACTTAGCATTATACTATCTAGCTCTATCCATGTCAGTGCAAGGGGCAAGATTTCATCATTTTTCATGGCCAAATAGTACTTCAGTGTGTGTGTGTGTGTGTGTGTGTGTGTGTGTGTGTGTGTGTCTCAGTCTCACATCTTATTTATCCATTCATTAGTCTATGGACACTTGGGTTGTTTCCATAAGTTGGCTATTGTAAATAATGCTGCTATAAACATTGGGATGCATGTATCCATTTGAATTAGTGCTTTTATATTTTTTTGGTAGATACCCAGTAGTGCAATTACTGGATTGTAATAAGGTAGTTCCATTTTTTAACTTTTTGATGAAACTCCCTACTGTTTTCTATAGTGGCACCAATTAGCATTCCCATCAAAGGTGCATGAATATTCCTTTTTCTCCACATTCTTGGCAACACTTGTTGTGTGTTTTTGATTTTAGCCATCCGGACAGGTGTGAAGTGATATCTCATTGGAGTGTTCATTTGCATTTCCCACGATGAGTGATGTTGAGCATCTTTTCATGTGTCCATTGGCCATCTGAAGGTCACCTTTGGAGAAATGTCTGTTCATATCTTCTACCCACTTTTTTAATTGGATTCTTTCTGTTTTTGAGTGTTGAGTTGTAGCAAAAATTTTTTCCTTCCAAGTTTTTATTTAAATATCAGTTAGAAAACATACAATGTAATATTAGTAGTTTAAGGTGTAGAATTTAGTGATTCGTCACTTCTGTATAAGACCCAGTGCTCATCACAAGTGCCCTCCTTAATACCCATTACCAATTTAACCCATCCCCCCACCCACCTCCCATCCAGCAACCTGTTTGTTCTCTATTGTTAAGGGTCTGTCTCATGGTTTGCTTCTCTTTTTTCCCCCATGTTCATCTATTACATTTCCGAAATTCCCCTTATGAGTGAAATCATGTGATATTTTGTCTCTCTCTGACTTTTTTTGCTTTGCATAATACCCTCTAGCTCCATCCACATTATTGCAAATGGCAAGATTTCACTCTTTTTGATGACTGAGTAATATTCCATTTTGTACATACATACATACACACACACCATTCATATATACCATTCACCCTTTGGTGGACATATGTACTCTTTCCATAACTTGGCTCTTGTTGATACTATGGCTAGAAACATCAGGATGCATGTATCCCTCCAAATCAGTATTTTTGTATCCTTTGGGTAATTAACTAGCAGTGCAATTGCTAGAACATAGGGCAGTCCTATTTTTAAGTTTTTGAGGAAGCTCTATACTGTTTTTCAGAGGGGCTGCATTTCCACCAACAGTATAAGAGGGTTCCCCTTTCGCCACATCCTTGCTAACATCTGTTGTTTCCTGCATTGTTAATTTTAGGCATTCTGACAGGAGTGAGGTGATATCTCATTGAAGTTATGATTTGTATTTCCCTGATGATAAATGATGTTGAGCATCTTTTCATGAGCCTGTTAGCTATCTGTATGTTGTCTTTGGAAAAATGCGTATTCAGGTCCTTTGCCCATTTTTTAACTGGATTATTTCATTTTTGGGTGTTGAGTTTTATGCATTCCTTATATATTTTGGAGAGTAATCCCTTATCAGATATGTCATTTGCAAATATCTTCTCCAATTCCATAGGTTGCCTTTTAGTTTTGATGATTGTTTCCTTCACTGTGCAGAAGTTTTTATCTTGATGAAGTCCCAATCGTTCATTTTTGCTTTTGTTTCCCATGCCTCCAGTGATGTGATTAGTAAGTTGCTACAGCCAATGTCAAAGAGGTTACTGCCTGTGTTTTCCTCTACAATTTTGATTGTCTCCCATTTAGGTCCTTCATTGATTTTGAATTTATTTTTGTGTATGGTGTAAGAAAGTGGTCCAATTTCATTCTTTGGCATGTTGCTGTTCAGTTTTTCAACACCATTTGTTGAAGAGAATGCCTTTTTTCTATTGGTATTCTTTCCTCCTTGGTTGAAGATGAGTTGACCACATAGTTGTGGTTCCATTTCTGGGTTTTCTACTCTGTTCCAAAGATCTGTGTGTCTTTTTGTGTGCCAGTACCATACTATCTTGATGACTACAGCTTTGTATTATACCTTGAAATATGGGATTGTGATGCCCACAGCTTTGCTTTTCTTTTTCAAGATTGCTTTGACTATTCAAGGTCTTTTGTGATTCCGTACAAATTTTAGGATTATTTGTTCTTGAAAAATGCTGGTGATATTTAAATATTTTTAAAATGTCTGTTTATTTTTGAGAGAGAGAGAGAGAGAGAGAGAGAGAGAGCGCAAGGTAGGGGCATATAGAGGGGGAAAGAAGATCTGAAGCAGGCTCTGTGCTGATAGCAGAAAGCCCAATGTGGGGCTCAGACTCACGAACTGTGAGATCATGACCTGAGCCACAGTCTGATGCTTAACCAACTAAGCTACCCACGTGCCCCAGTGCTGGTGGTATTTTGATAGAGATTTCATTAAAGTGCAGATCACTTTGAGTAGTATAGACATTTTAGCAATATTTGTTCTTCCAATCCATGAGCATGGAATGTTTTTCTATTTCTTTGCATCATCTTCAAGTTCCTTCATCACTGTTTTATAGTTTTCAGAGTACAGATCTTTTACCTCTTTGGTTAGGTTTATTCCTAGGCATCTTATGATTTTCAGCGCAATTGTAAATGGGACTGATTCCTTAATTTCTCTTTCTGCTGCTTCATTATTGTTGTAGAGAAATGTAACAAGTGTCTGTATGTTGATTTTGTATTCTGTGATGTTACTGAACTTGTGTATCAGTTCTAGCAATGTTGTATGGAGTCTTTGCGGTTTTCTACAGGGAGTATCATGTTGTCTGTGAATAGTGAAAGTCTGAATTCTTTGCCAACTTGGATGGCTTTTATTTCTTTCTGTTGTGTGATTGCTGAGGTTAAGACTTCCAGTACTATATTGAATATCAGTGGTGATAGTGGACATTTCTGTCTTGTTCCTGACCATAGAGGAAAAGCTCTCAGTTTTTCCCCATTGAGGATGATATTAATTGTGGGGTTTTTGTATATGGCCTTTATGATGTTGAGGTATGTTCCCTCTACCCCTACTTTGTCAAGATTTGTCAAGAATGGATTCTGTAATTTGTAAAATTTTTTCCCTGAATCTATTGAGAGGACCATATGGTTCTTACCCTTTCTTTTTATTAATGTTGATTGTTTAGCAAATACTGAACCACACTTGCATTCCAGGAATAAATCCCACTTGATCATGGTGAATGATTTTTTAAAATGTATTGTTGGATTTGATTTGCTAGTATTTTGTTGAGAATTTTTGTATCCATGTTCGTCAGGAATATTGGCCTGTACTTCTCCTTTTTACTGGAGTCTTTGGAATCAAGGTAACGCTGGCCTCTTAGAATGAGTTTGGAAGTTTTCCTTCCATTTCTATTTTTGGAACAGTTTGAGAACAGGTATTAACTCTTCTTTAAGTGTTTGACTGAATTCCTCTGGAAGCTGTCTGGCCCTGGACTTTTGTTTGTTGGGAGATTTTTGATTAGTGATTCAATTTTTTGCTAGTTATGGGTCTATTCAAATTTTCTATTTCTTCCTGTTTCAGTTTTGGTAGTTTATATGTTTTTGCGATTTTATTCATTTCTTCCAGATTGCCCAATTTGTGCATCTTGTTTTCATAATCTCTTATAATTGTTTCTATTTATGTAGTGTTGGTTATGATTTCTCTTCTCTCATTTGTCCTTCTTTCTTTTTGATAAGTCTGGCTAGGGGTTGATCAGTTTTATTCAAAGAATAAGTTCCTGCTTTCATTTATCTGTTCTACTGTGTGTGTGTTTTTTTTATTGCTTCCCTTCTTCTGCTGACTTTAGGCTTCATTTGTTTCTAGGTCCTTTAGATGTAAGGTTAGGTTGTGCATTTGCGCCTTTTCTTGATTCTTGAGGTAGTTCTGTACTGCTATACACTTCCCTCTTGTGATCACTTTTGCTGCATCTCAAAACTTTTTGGATGGTCATGTTTTCATTTTCATTTGTTTCAATGTATTTTTATTTCTTCTTTAATTTCCTTGTTGACCCATTCATTCTTTAGTAGGATGTTCATTAACCTCCATGTATTTGTGGTCTTTCCACATGTTTTCTTGTGGTTGACTTCAAGTTTCACAGTGTTATGGTCTAAAAATATGCATGATATGATCTCACTCTTTTTGTACTTGTTACGGCCTGGTTTGTGACCTAGTATGTGATTATTCTAGAGAATGTCCCATGTGCACTTGAATGTGTATTCTGTTGCTTTAGGATGACATGTTCTGAATGTCTTTTAAGTCCATCTAGTCCTGTGTGTCATTTAAAGCCATTGTTTCCTTTTTGATTTTCTGCTTAGATGATCTGTCCAGTCATGTAAGTGGGATATTCGAGTCCCCTACTATTATTGTATTATTATCTATGAGTTCCTTTATGTTTGTTATTAATAGTTTTACATATTTGGTTTCTTTCATGTGGGGGGCATAAATATTTACAATTGGTTGATCTTCTTGTTGGATAGTCCCATTTATTGTGATATAGTACCCTTCTTCATTCCTTCTTACAATCTTTGGTTTAAAATCTAGTTTGTCTGATATAAGTATGGCAAATCTGGCTTTCTTTTGGCATCCATTTGTATGGTCAATGTTTCTCCACCCCCTCACTTTGAAACTGCGGGTGTCCTTAGGTCTAAAATGAATCTCTTGCGGGCTGCATATAGATGGGTCTTGTTTTATTTATCCATTCTGACACCCTGTGCCTTTTGATTGTAGCATTTAGTCCGTTTACATTCAGAGTAATTATTGATATATATGAATTTATGCAATTTTATTACTTGATTCATCATTGTTTCTGGAGATTTCTCTGTTCCTTTTTCTAGACTTGGTCACTTTCAGTGTTTCCTGCCCACTCAAAGAGTTCCCTTTATATTTATTTCAGGGTTAGTTTAGTGGTCACGAACTCTTTTTTTTTTTTTTTTTTTTTTTGGTCTGGGAAATGTTTTATCTCTCCTCTTATTGTGAATGATAGCTTTTCTGGATAGAGTATTCTTGGCTACAGATTTTTTCCATTCAGCACTTGAATATATTATGCCACTCCCTTCTGGCTTGCCAAGGTTTTGTGGAGAGACCTACTGCTTAACTTATTTGTCTTCATTGTAAGTTAGGGACTTCTTTTGTCTTTTTGCTTTTAGAAATTTTCCTTATCACTGTAGTTTGCAAATTTCACCACAGGATGTGGTGTCTTGGTGTTGGCCTGCTTTGGTTGATTTTGATGGGGTTTCTTTGTGCCTCCTGGATTTGGATGTCAGTTTCCTTTCCCCGATGAGGGAAGTTTTCAGCTATTTCTCCAAATAAGTCTTCAGCCCCCTTTTCTCTCTCCCCTTCTTCTGCAACTCCTATAGTACAAACACTATTATGTTTGATGGAGTCACTGAGTTCCCTAAGTCTACTTTTGTGATCCAAGCTTTTTCGTTCTTTTGGTCAGCTTCCTTATTTTTCCACAATTCGATCTTCTATGCCACTTAGTCATTCCTCTGCTTATTCCATGTGTCTGGTCATTACACCAGTCGGTTTTGTATCTCAGTTATTGCATTTTTCACTTCGGCCTGATTGTTTTCCAGCTCTTTTGTCTCTGCACTACGGGCCTCCCTCACGTCTTCTGTGCTTTTCTCAAATCTAACTAGTGTCCTTAGGATTGTTGCTTTCAATTCTGGATCAGGCAGATTACTTGAATATGTTTTGATTAGACTCCTGGCTGTTACCTTTTCTTGTCCTTTCTCTTGGGATGAATTTCTTCATCGTGTCATTTTGTCTAGGTCTCTGTTGTCTTCACTGCGTTAGGAAAGCCTGTTATGTTTCCTGCTCCTGAGAGTAATGGCGTTATGAAGAAGAGGTCATTTCCTGTCCAGGGCCTGGCGCCTCAGGGAGTGTCTCTGCTGTGTACTGTGCTCCTGTGTTTTGGCTGTTCTATCCTTCAGGCCAGTAGTCTGCAGAGGCTCTCCTGGCCTGCAGCGGGGAGTGTTTGGACCTTGGCCAGAGCGTGGCGAGTTTTAACTCAGTGTGCTCTGATCTGCTCGTTAAAAGAGACCTGGTTCTATTTTCATGCGAGCTGAAGCTTTACAGAACTTTATACACGACAGTAGACGTGGGCATGCGGGGTTAGTGCTGGTCTTCTGGGGGAGGCGGCCACTGGGCCAGTTCTCAGGCACGCTTGACCGAGAAAATCCGCACCAGCAGTTTTTGGGGGATGGGGCTGGATGGAAGCTGTTTAGGCGGTCAGTGTTGGAGCTGTGCTATTGACTAAAGTTAGTTTATGCTGAGGGGTCATGAAGGGAAATGGCACCAGACAGCTCCTTGGTCTCTGGAGAAGGAATTCATACTCGCTGCTGTCAGAGAATCCCTCCCAGAAGACAGATTAATTTCCCCTGTGTGTCCTGTTTTTCAGATTGCTGTTTTCGTACCCTCTGTGTCCAGGTTGTATCCATGCCTGGAGCAGTGCAGTGCACTTTGGGCTCTATCCCAGCCATGGTGACTGAGAGAACCAACTGTGGGTGGATCGAGGGAGGCAGGTGGGAGATGGGCTAAATGGGTGATGGGTACTAAGGAGGGCACTTGTTGTGATGAGCCCTGGGTGTGGTAGGTGATGAATCGCTGAATTCTACTCCTAAAACCATATTGCGCTGAATGTTAACTAAATACAATTTAAATTTAAAAATTGCCAAAACGCTAAAAAATGGAACTCCAAACTTGGGGACCTGGTGTGGCAGGACCCGCACTGGTTTTCTTGGGGACAGTCTTGCCATGCTGAGACTGACACAGGTTTGACCCAGGAGGGCAGTTACACCTGAGTGCAGGAGCGTGGGGTTTGGAGAAAGCACACCAACAAGCCGGTTTCCAGTTTAGGCACCGTTAGCAGGTGTCCCTGTGCCTCTCATGGTGGGGGGATGGCACCTGCTCACTCCTTTGTCTCTGGAGTGGCAATGCCACCTCTCTCAGATAAGCTCCAATAAGGGGGAACCACCTCTCCTACTGTCAGGCGATCCTCGTATTGTGCCGTCTGCCTGCCTTCCCTACAGGAGCACTGCAGCACCCTCAGAGCTCTCCACCAGCCATGCCGCAGACCTCTGACACTCCACTCTTTGAGCCCCACTGGTTGCAACAACACAAAAATCAGTCCGTCTCATTTTCCCATTCAAGGGCCTTGGGGAAGTGTTTTCCTTGTGTGATCCCCCGTGTGCTCCTCCCTCCCTCCCCTCTCTTGCCCTTCCTCCACAACCAGGGCTCCCTCCCCTCTGCAGCACCCATGATATGTTTTTCCCTCAAACCACGTTCCCACCCCTCTTACCCTCCACGGTGTGGCCTTCGCTGTCTCGCTAGTTGTGCAATTCATTCTGTCAGTCCTCAGATCGATTTCTTGGATATTCAGAATGACTTGATACTTAGCTGTGTTCGAGGGATGAGGCAAGCCTGGGGTCCTTCTCCCACTCCACCATATTAGCTCCCCCCGTGGCAGTTCTTTGTACATTTTGGATACTAACACTGTATCGGATATATCAAAGGAAGCTACTTTAGGTAGGGGCAATAGTCCAGTGCTCTCTATGGATATGACAAGAGGAGCTCAAATGGATAAGAAAGAGCCAGTCATTTGAAATGAAGCAGGGAGAGTTTTAGATATTCTTTCCATGTACTGTCTCCACATTTTAGACTTTGTTTTTAAATAATTGTGGATTCACAGGAAGTTGCTATGATAGTATAGAGATGCCATGTATATACTCCAATGGGTACATGGGGAAACCATAAGTGGGAAATGGATGATGACATAAGATCTATGTATACTTCTGTGCCATTTTATCACATGTGTAGATTTGTGTCATTACTATCACAATTAAAATACAAGACTAGTTCATCATCACAAAAGATCTCTCTTTGTATTTGCTTCATTCACTTCAACTTCCTACAGTTGTGTGATGTGGTGATTTAGGGCAAGTTCAGTACAAAAATATGTCCCATAAAGGACTGTTTGTGGAGAATGTATCCATCCATCCATCCATCCATCCATCCTTTGTTTAACTACTCCCAATGAGGCAGGATTTGCCAGGGGAGTTTGAAAGCAAGTTATCCCCTTGGGTCAGACAAACTGTGGCCTGAATCACTTACAAGATGTTCAAAATAGCACGGGTTAGAGTAATAAGTCTATGGTTCACGTTTAATTCCTCCTGCCCTAAAATCAGCAGTGTCTTTTTCCGCTACAAGGTCAGATGCAAATTGTTTCTCCTCTGTGCAAAACAAATAGATTTTCATAAAACCTAACCTAAAAGTATGCTAAGAGAATTAATTCTATTTGGAGTATTAGCTTCTGCCTTCAGACCACCTGGATTCTTCCATCTGTTTTATTGTTTCTTTTTCTAACATAGTCTCATTTGAGGATTAAATTTAAAAAGCCTTTGGAGAAACTTGATTTTTCTTTCTTGATCTAAACTTATCACCTCATTACCAAGTTTTTTCACCCTTTCTAACAATGCTTGTAATTCTAAGCATAGGGACCAAAACAAGCAAAAGAACATTCTCCACGAGACAGTTATTTACCTGACGATTCTCACCAGTAGTCACCCTATACAGCCTCCTCGTCCCTAGAGAAGTGTGAGCAAAGTCCCCCATGCACAATGCTTCTGAAGCTCTGGGCAGCTGCTCTCTTTCAGAGAATCTAAAAAATACCATGAAATTATGTCACCAAAAGCAGTTCAATTGCCAGTGGACCAGCTGCCGTTTTGTGTAGACAGATTTATCAGGGGGTTGAATGCTGAGAATAACCTCAAGTATGGGGACATTGTAATTATGGATTCCAAATGGAAGAATTCACAACTAAAGATATCATCACAACAGAATGCATCTGAATCTATGTCCTCTGCTCCCCTAGGATTGAATATCACTATAACCCAAATAGGCAATTTATCTGCAGTGTCAGCCTTAAAAAACTGTATTGAGTATCCTTGATTTTTCCTAAGCTGAAATTCAGGGAAACACACACACACACACACACACACACACACACACACACACACACCACACATTCACTTGTAGAATTTGAGGACCGGTGCAAAATGTACAAGAAAAGAGTCTCATTATAAAGACTCAAAAGCCACCAACCACTCTGATCATTTTACATATTGCGTATTATAAGGAAGTTTTCTAGATTTCTATGTATGGCTCTCTTTCATATGGCTGCATTAAATAGGGATTAGCACACAAAACATCAAAAGTGATATTTCATCAAAGTTCCAGTGGAAACATCTAATGTTCTACTGAATTTTTGGCAGAATTAACAACCTTTACATCTGACATTAAAAATTCATCAGCTCTGACAATTAAATAGGAATAATTTGATCACTTAAAGCTGTCTGCACCATATGACGTGCCTTTTATAATCTAAGAATAGTAAGAGACCTTCATTGAAGCACAAGCCATACATTTCAGCTGAAGTTTTCTCTTTTCTTTCTTTGCTAGTATATTGTCTCACGGAACTTTTTCTAGTTCCTCTTTACCTAAACCTCCACCGATATTCGGTTATTAGCTGTACTCTTTCTTCTCCTCTCCTCCTTGGACAGTTTTATCCACTGTTGTGTTTTGAGTAGCATAGAGGTGATGATTCCCCAATATTTATTTGTAGTACTATTCATTCCCCTGAATTCCAGACTCAAACACTTAACTATCAGCTCTGCTTTTTATTCACGTATCCAGAAATCATCAAAATTTGTCTTTCTACTGTAATTCATCTTCACAACCATCTTAACTTTGTCCAATGGCGAAGCTCCTTAGCAACATAAATAATGTTCCTATCAAAGGAGATTATAAACCTTTCATCCTCCACTCTACATACACTCGCAGTTAGCAAACAAATTCTTCTGGGTCTCTTGATCTGTGCCTCTTTTCTTTCTTCAAAGCTGTTACTCAAATCCAGACGTCTCCTTTCTACTTCCACTCCTTCTTTATGCCATCATTCTTTACATTTCTTTTTGATTGGCCTGCTTAAAAACACAGATTTGATCAGGTTTCAGTTTTTGTCTTCTTTTTTTAATGCTCGTTAGTGCACATACTCTAATGCGAAACCTCATAGGATATAATACCAATGTATCTTTTCAGCTTTGTTTTTCTTCTAGTCATTGACCTATTTGCCATGCGTGGGTGGAGGAAAAAGCCTCAATTCTTTCGATTTGGGCCCGAGCTCCAGCTCTTCCCATAACCTGGAATTCTATACTCCCACATCTGTGCTCTAACTGCTATAGCTCTCATGATCATGGAAGTTGCAATTCAGATGTTTCTACCTCCAAAAAGTCTTCCGATATCCCCAATAGTACATAATCTCTCACTCTTTCATATAATACTTTTATAACTTGCTGAGAACCTTTTTATTCTTTTTGAAACATTCATTTTGTAAGTTTCTTTGAGTTACTGCTCTGTGTGAAGCATAAGCGTTGCCCTGGTGAACAGTACAGACCAGCTCTCTACTCTCAGGAGCCTGGCAGTCTATCAGTGAGATAAATAAATAAGGAACTCAGTTCAGAAGATCCTGCCATGCTGCATGATCAGGGTAAGAGTAGAAGACAACTTCAGGTCAGACCATCAGGGAAAGGCTTCCTGAGGAAATGACATTGGAGCTGAGACCTGAAGGGCTAACAGAAGCTGGACATGTGAAAATAGGAATAAAAAGCATCTCAGAGACCAGAGCAAGTAAAAGCCCCTGAAGAAAGTGAGCAAAAGCATTTGAGGGCCAGAAAAGGACTACCTACCTGAAATGCAGTGAGTTGATACTTGGATACGTACCTAACATTTACTGTGTACGTGGTGCTGAACAAAACAGAGATGTTTCTTGCTCAGATGGTGTCTGGTATAATGGACCAGACTTACACTGGCCCAACAGTAACACAAATACATAACTGAAATGGTGACAAATGTTATAAAGGCAATGAGTAGGAAGGTACACTTATGTGCTTGCGAGGTAGCAAAATGGAGATTCGTAGCAAACTGTCACATCTGTGGAGGTCAGAGAAGAGGTCTAGACTGAAAATATTCATGTAAGTCCTCAACATATAGGTGAGTAATTGAAGTTTTGGTTTAAAAAGGGCCTCAAGGCCAAGACATGAGAGAACACAATATTAACCATTAGATTGTTTTTTTTTAATTGAGAAAAAATTAATGTTTTATTTTTGAGAGAGAGAGTAAGTGGGGGAGGGCAGAGAGAGAGGGAGACGCAGAATCTGAAGCAGGCTCCAGACTGAGCTGTCAGCACAGAGCCCGATGTGGGGCTTGAACCCACAAACGGCGAGATCATGACCTCATGAAGTCAGACGCTTAACTGACTGAGACACCCAGGTGCCCCAACCATCAGATTATTCATCTAAAATTAATATTAAACTTCAACAATCAGATAAACCCATCAAAGAACCCAAAAAGGAAAAGCCAGAAAGCTAAGAGGAAAACCAGAGTACCAGAAGCTAAGAGAAGTAAGAGCTTCAACAAGGAGGGAGTTAAAAACTTCAGCCAAAGCTCTTGGGAGGTCAACTCACAAAAGATCTGGAAAGGATCTACCTGACTGTGGAACAAGGAAGTCGTTGGTGAAACTTAGAGAAATCCGTATTGATGGAGGGGTGGGAACAGAAGAGAAGCTGGAGTGAGTTAAGGAGAAATGGGAGGTAATGAAGTGGAGACATGATTTATAGACACTTCTTCCAGGAGCTTGGCTGGAGGCAGTAGTAGAGAATTGGCAATTAGAATAGCGTTAATTAAAGTGATCCCAATATCATTTGGGTAGTTAGTGATTTAAAACTTTTTCCTTCTCTCAATTATGTGTTGTTAGATTGCAACCACTATTTTAACCACTATAAGACAAATGGGTTAGACCCAATGAGTTTTTAAAGGCCTTGAACTCCTATTCAAAGGTCACACAGCTTGGAAATAGCAGAGCTGAGGCTAATGGCCACGTCTTCTGATGGCAAGTTGAGTGTCCTACATGCCACTTCTAGTCCAAACTGGATTCTACATCTGTCCTTGAAGTATAAAGATGTGGGCTGTCTTGGAGGGAAATTTTCACCAACTTCTCAATGAAAGTTAACTTTGGCCTCAGGGAAAAGCTCTTTATTTTACAGTGATTTAAAATGAGATCCAGCAGCCAGATGAAGGCACCTACTTACACGGATCTTCACCAATCGCCTTATTCTTGGGATTTTCATTACCATCAGATATACAGAATTTGTTTCAGGATGTAAATAATGATGTTTTCCTCAAGAATTTGCTTTGTCACACACACACACACACACACACACACATTCACATGTACAAACACAGTTTAAAAAATTATAGCAATAAGTTGTTCATAATCACATTTGTAATTGTCTCTGGTGCTGTAAATCCATTATAAGTATGTCTGTGTGTCCTCACCTTGCAGAATGAAAGAGCTAGAACGGCTAGGGATCTTGTTGCCCAATGCTGTCCTTTGAAGACCCCAAAGATTTTGCCTAGATCCATGCTAGAAGACATATTGCTGTTAAATACTGTAAGTCCTGTTTACTGGAAGAAAAGACTACTGTGGATTGCTTCTTTTCATAAAGAACGTCTAGCAGTTCCTCCTAAGTCTTTTCCCTAGTTCTTGGATATTATATCAGTATCACAGAATCTACAACATTCTCTGCAGTTCTACTATGCATGCTGATTAGGGAGAATTCTCCCAAGTAATTAATCTCATAATATTTATATGAAAATATGTTCCCATTTCTGAGTATTTTTAGGGAATTATGAGGAAAAACCTTTTAGTCACAAAGCCACATTAAAATCTTAAACAGAGGAGCACCTAGGTGGCTCAGTCGATCGAGCATCCGACTTGGGCTCAGGTCATGATCTCCCGGTTCAGTTCATGAGTTCAAGCCCTGCATTGGGCTAGCCGCTGTCAGCACAGCCTGCTTGGTGGGAATCCTCTGATCCCTCTCTCTGCCCCTCCCCTGGTTGTGCTCTCTCTCAAAAATAAACAAACATTTAGAAAGTAACAAAATTAAAAGAGGGGAAGAAACTCCCATCCCCTTCTGTATATCAAAGAGAGACAAATTTCCAGTGCTGATTTCTCACCGAGCCTCAGAGCACGAGCAAAGACGAGAGGTTTGCTCCTCTGCGTCCCTTTACTATCCTGAAGTCACTTATGCATTAAGCTACTAGATATGGAGAAACATTCAGATATCTTTTATTTCTTTGTATTTTCTCCTTGAGAAAGCACTTACAATGATAGCCAACTGATGTGTTCAACAGACTTTGTCTTTACTGAATTTCCAACCAATTTTTAAAAAATTGTAAGTATTTGTTGAACACTGACTATGTGACCAAAACTATTTGGGAATAGACCTAAGGCTTTTATTTTATTCTATTTTATTTTATTTTATTTTATTTTATTTTATTTTATTTTATTTTATTTTATTTTATTTTATTTTATTTTATTTTTACTTTAGAGAGAGAGCATGCAAGCAGGGGAGGGGGGAGAAGGGTGAGAGGGGGAGAGGGAGAGAGAGGGAGAATGAATATTAAGTAGGCTCTTCGTTCAGAGTGGGCCTGATGTGGGTTTGATCCTATGACCCTGGGATCATGTCCTGAGCCAAAATCAAGAGTTGGACACTCAACTGACTGAGACACCCAGGTGCCTGTAGGCATTATTTTATAATAATCTCCCACTCTTCTGGAAGACCAACACATAGTAATTAGTTCCCTTCCAGGAAGGGGGGGGGCAGAGATTTTTGAATGAGACAGCTCACAGCAATGCATATTTTGGAGCCTTTTTCAAGAAACATCCAAGATAAGTAATTATGAGCATATCGCATTCCCATATTATAGGTATTCACCGTTTGTCATCATTATGTTCACAGTGAGGTGAGACAGATATACAGCAAGATCTTTAGATTTAGCCAACAGATGTCAAGTCTTATGATAACAACCACAAAAGTATTCAGTCACTATGCTTTATTTTACTTACTTGCTGAGGTACTAAAGATATAGTTGTTAACAGTTGTTTCAACTAATATTTTCTAGAAAAAATTTTGAGAGACAAATGGATTTTGGAGGAGACAAAATTCTGATAACCTTTAATGAATGACACAATTAGCTTGCACAGAACTCCTCCTTCAGAGAGCATTGTGGCTCAATAAAGTTCCACAACTTCTTACCAATAAAGGTAAGATGGCAGGAACTCCAGTAGGCATACAATGCTGATATAAACTTTGGTCAGTTCAGAGAAAGAAAAAATAGAATGTATTTTTAGAAGACTCTATTTTGGAGCTGTATGGATGAATCAGACATGCGTCATATTTCCCTAAAAAAAGCAAGTAGAAGACACATACAATTGGATACCGTATTTATGAAGTTTAAAAATGTCTTAAACAATGTGATATATGGCTTAGGAATAAATAAATAGGTGGCACATGTATAAAGAGTAACAAGACAATAATAAACACCAAAATCAGGATAGTGGTCATTTGTGTAGGGCTTTGAGTTCATAAACTGAGTTTGGCTACATAGGTACTTTCTATCACCAAATGTGCTATTAGAAGTTATTTTCAAATGTGAACATAAGTAGAGGTGCTGGTGAAACGAATTCCTGTATACTCACCTTGCGTAGCAACAGTTATCAAAATGTTGCCGCATTCGCATCATCTTTGTTCTTCTTTCCTGAAATGTAATTTAAAGCCAATTCCAAGCTTGTCATTTTATTTCTGCATTCTGCAGCAACCATATCTAAAAATGTGAGCTTTTAAAAAACATTACAATGCCATCACTACTATTAACCTTAATATCGTGTATACCAAAAGACTATTAAGATACTTTCCCTAATTGTCTCCCAAATTGCTATGGGCAGTTAATTTGTTCAAATCAGGACCCACATTAGGTCCACACATGACATTTAGTTGTTAGATCTCTAGTCCCTCTTCGTCCGGGCGTTCCTCCCTGCCATTTATCTTTTCATGCTATTGACTTGTTGCAGTAACTGGGTCAGCTTCTCCATGCTGTTTACTCTTCATTCTTTTTTGTATGTCTTGAATATTGCATTCTTCTTAATTTATTTAAGACACTATTATGTTGAAAAGGTCAAGTATGGCATTCAAACAGTTGTTGGTCTTTTGAGGCATGGTAGGATGAGAGAAGTGGAGGAAAGTCGATTGTCTGGCACAGTGCTTTGCATCTGTTTTGGATGTGTTTGGATCATCTTTGACTAAGGAAAGCACTGTGCGGTGGGTGGGCATGCATTTTGACAGTAGTCCATGAGAGATGCCTTACCCAGAAGCGCCAAACAGTGGGAATTTGGGGGGGGGGAATGGCAATTTGTGGATGGCAGATCCCCTACCTGTCCTTCTTCTAATGATAATCTTTTGATATTGACAGGAAGATTTTTTAATTGAAATTCCACAAATATTACTTAACACCTAATATATGCAAGGTGTTGTAATAGAACTGGGAGCAGGATGCCTAGAGGATAATTATTTACTAAAAATTAATATTAGGCTCCGAGAGGTGAAGCAATTTGACCAGGGTCTCACAGCTGTTGAAAAACAATTATAGCTGAAATCTGTTTGGTCTGAACCGAGTCCGTCTGATTCCACAATGGAGACTTTTAAGCATTATCCTGTGTTAGCACGAGTATAAGTGCAACTCCTATGTTGACTTGAACTAGGGCCCCCCTGCTTCATAGTAACCTGCTTAGTTTGGCCCAAACTTCAATTTAATGCCCAGTGCCAGTCAAAAAGCCCATTTCCTTCTTCCTATGGTTTCACATGGCTTGTTTCCACATGCCTCCCTGCTATAGATTCTCTGGTATTTGCAGTTTTAATCAACTATATTTGAATGGCTATATATCTTTTAGCATTTCATGTACTCTATTTAGATTTTTCTATCCATTTTTGTTCCTGTGGCTACCCTGTGCCTCTTAACTTTGGGAATGCATAGATACAAACATAGATGATATAGACATAGATATAAATACATACAGAAGCAGTTTCCATTGCATTCCTATCATTGGGTTTCCTTTTTGTCAAAAGTAAGGAAGATTGGCCAGAGAAAGGGGGCAGGGTTTACAGAGGAAAAAGTACTTGAATGCAGTCAGAAGCTCTGGCATTTAGTCCTGAACCTGCCACTTTATGAGACCTTGGGAACTTCACCTCTCTGATTGTTGGTTTTCTTATGAATAAAGTGGGAAAATTAGAATTCCTACCAAGGCTGTTGTGAGGGTCTTTGAGGAGACAGACTTTGAAGAATTCTAAGCTGTAAAGCATTGCATAATTTTGAAGCAAGTAAATCAATACTATTTGTCACTCCTTTGACTTCCCAAACAGTGAAACGTCTGCTTCAGTAGAGCTCGAAGTAGGATTATTGTGTAAATACTATTAGCTAAGAGTACCTCTCATTAACCTTCAGACTGGGATTAGTGTATATCTCACATTCTACATTTCCCTAATACTATATATATAAATATGTGTGTATTATATATATAATATGTATATATTAACATACGTATGCATATATAACATATACATATGTTATAAACATATATATATATGTATATAACATATGTATATATAAACATTATACCATATAATATATATGGTATAAACATGAATATATATGTTTATACCATTTTTCTCAAATATATATAAATATATATATATAAAAATATATAATTTCAGGTAAATTGAGAAAATGTCAAGTTTGAAAATAGAATGCACAAGAAATCATAGGCAGAAGAAGGTACTCTTTTATTTTAAATTGCCTGTAACAAAGCAATTTCAACTCATGATTTAAATAGACAACAGTGTACAAATGTTTTGGTCTTTATCAATTTCCTTGAGGTATAATTTAAATAAAATACAGTGGACACATTTTGAGTGCATACTGTGATGAGATTTGTCAAGCACACCTGCATAATTACCAACCCCCAGGATCAAGATTTAGAACATCTCCATCAGCCTAAAAAGTTCCCTACTGAGCCTTTGTTGTCAATTCCATCTCCTGACCCCTGGGCCAGGCAACCAGAGATTCGCTAGAGATTACTTTTGCTTTTAGAATTTCATGGAGTCGTACTGTATGTCATATTCTTTGACTGGCTTTCTGCACTTCGCATAACATTTTTGAGATTGATTCATATTGTTGTATCAATAGGTTTTTGTCTACCACTGTTTTCCATTGTTTACACACATTGCAGGTCGTTTTCATACTCACCTCATTTTCTTTTTATTTGGGGGGGGGGGTGGCATAGAGATAGGGAGAGAGAGTCTTAAGCAGGCTCTGCACTGGGCGTGGAGCCTGACACAGGGGCTCGATCTCACCACCCTGAGATCATGACCGGAGCTGAGATCAAGAGTCTCATGCTTAACTGACTGAGCCACCCAGGTGTCCCCCTCCGTATGTAATTGATTGTTCCTGAATTCTCTCCATTTATCAGCTATTATGAATAACCCTGACACGAACAGTTATTTACAAAGCTCTATATGGATATAAGTTTCATGTCTTTTGGATAAATACTCACGAGTGAAATTGCTGATTCACAAGGAAGTATGGATAATCTTTGGAGAAAGTGCCGGACTTTTTAAAAGCGATTATACCATGTTATGCTCTCATCAATCATGTTTGAGAATTGTCATCACTCTGATATCTAGCAATTTTCAGTGTTTTTAATTTTAGCCATTCTAGTGGGTATCGAATGATATCCCATCATGGTTTTTAATACATTTCCCTGGGAACAAATGACTATCTTTTCATATGCTTAGCGGCCATTCATATACTTTTTATAAAATATCTGCTTAAATAGTTACTTATTTTTATCTGGGTGTCTACTTATTAATGAATTGTTAGTTATATATTCTGTATATGTATATGTATATTTATTAGATATAAATATTTTTCCTTTGTTTCATATTAAGTAAATTGCTGTCCATTCCAAGGTAGAATTTTGTATTTTTTTAATCTTACCCTTGGACATATGATCCATTTCGAGTTGAGTTTTGTGCATATTGTGAGGTAAGGATCAAGGTTCATTTTTTTCATGTGGATCTCATAGTATTCCAGTACCATTTATTGAAAATGGGAGCTTGGTTTAAAATCAATTGAGCATACGTGTGTAGGTTTATTTCTAAACTTTTTATTCTGTTCCTTTTAACTATTTAGTCATCCTTACACCAAAAGTACACCCTCTTGATGACTGTGGTTTAATACTGATTCTTGAAATCGGGCAGATTAGTACTCCAATTTAGTCCTCCTTTTGAAATGTTTAGGCTGTTAGGTCCCTCAAATTTTCATCTGAATTTTATAGTCGGTTTGCACATTTCTACAAAAATATTCTTTACAGAATGTTGTAAAATCCATTCAAAGTAATCAATAAACCTGCAGCTTCTTCAGGGACATCTTAGGTATGTGAAGGCCAAAGATTGCAAAGTACTTTTCTAACTTTGCATAGATTATACCCATCAGAAGGGTTTCTAAGTATTTGGCAAGGGTTTTGTAATGATAATTAGGAGACTATGAAACAGATTTTAAATGTCCAAGGGTTGTGTGTGTGTGTGTGTGTGTGTGTGTGCATGTGTGTATGTGTGTATGCCCATATGTATATATGTATAGGTAAAGAGTCAGCAGAAAGAATCTTTATTATTTCAAAGAGTACATTTGAATATAATGCTGAAGGACCAGGCCTGTAGAATTTGTACCGGATGACAAAGGGCCCATGGAAAATCCACTGAAATGTTGGACATTCAAGATTAGTAACACTTGACAGTGAAGGAAACTGTTATGCCTTTGGGCCAAATCTGTATTTCTGTGTGTGACATTGAGTTAAATTTGCCTGTGCTTCATCCTTCAGGAAAAATCACCTTAACTTACTTAAGAATTCTTCCTGAAGGAACACTAAAATTCAATCCTATCATATTAATATATTTCACATGTTCTAATTTTGATAAATTTTCTTTACATATAGGTCACTAGTATTTCTTAGAGTTTAGGCTTAAGTATCCACCATTACATGTTTTTATTCCCTCTCCTACAGGCCCCCTTCACTGACAAATTAGCCAGGAAGAGTCCAATTTGTATTTTTTATGGTTCAAGTTCTGTCAAGATATGCCATAATACTCTCTTAGATACTAGTGGTACAGTGACAGGGAAGATAAAAGGGTTCTGCTCTATGCTTTGGATGCTGGGCTTTTTATTGTTATTATTAAGAATGTGACCATTTCATGGACTTGGGAAACCTGAAAAGTCACTTCTAAAACCCCTGGATGACACATTCTTTCTGATACAGGATATGTGTATGATGTTTTGGCTCGGAGCCCAAAGACTCGGCACTGTATCACAAAGTAAAGTTACATTTCGTAATCCTCAGTCTTTTGGAATATAGCCATGAAACATTTTAAGTGAAGCTTCTATGGCCCTGTCTATCCTGTCATTCTTTCAAAGAGTTTATTCCTACAAGGTGATGTTAAGTCCCGCACAGCAGGTAGACCTCTGGAACAAAGTTGCTCTTGTGAGGGCCAAGGCTAGCTAAGTCACTACTTTATTATGTGAAATCAGCCATTGGCAAACTAGAGGGTGTGCAGAGACCATCACAGGGTGAGAGGCCTGTGCACTGTCGATTGAGGACTATAAGGGTAACTGGGAATGTTCAGCATAGAGAAGACGCATACATAACATGACGATGGTCTTTACAAATAGGATGCACTTCCATGTGGAAGAATGATTTGAAAATCAATTGGTTTTCAGGCACAACTGAGAAAGATTTTGGGGGGTAATAGAATTATGGAAGGGACTATCTTATAAGGTGATGGTAAGAATTCCATGATCAATGGACAGGGTGTGCAATTTGAAGTTAGGGAAAGAACACGTGTTATGCATGGATTTCATCATTTACTAAATCTGTGACTTTAGACAAGTCACTTAAAGTGTCAGAGACTCAGATTCCTTGTCTATAAAATGGTCTAACTGCTAGGGTTGTACTGTGAAAGTTATAGGACATAATGTCTATGAAGCAACTAGCACAGTGTTCAGCTGATGAAGGCTTTTTTCTCTGTCACTGAAGGATTTCCAACTGAGTTGAATGCCCATGGGAGGAACTGAAGCTGGAACTTTCCCAGAAAACTGAGGCAGGTCCTCTCTAAGGTGTCTTCCAACCCGACCATTCTAACTGTTGTATTTTGATTTGTATTTGATTAGTTTTGTTCTCGAATCAGACAGTGTGATACAATACGGTATATATCTCTGTGCAAAAATATACTCAACTAAAAAGTATTGAATACTCATTAAATGCATAACTGAAGGGTGTCATAAAAAGCTACTCACAAACTCAGGTGATGAACAACACTGATCACATCTCCTCTGTAAATCCATTGTAATAATTTATGCTTGGCTTACGAGTTTGCAATGAATGCCAGATTCCATCTGTATTCAGATCTTGCATCCAATTTCCAACTTCGGGAAGTCATAAAGTATGAGGCATGCAGTATTAGGCCTGCTCAATTGTCCATCTGACTATTCTGACAGCAAAAAGATTAGGCATGTGAAGAAAATGCAAGTTGCCCTCATAAGGTTAGGAACTGAGTTTGAGTCTCCTTATTCAGCTATTTTGCATCTTCTATCAGTGAATGGATCTACACCTTTGCTGAGCCTTTCAAAATTTTTAGTCTATAAAATATCTTCATAACCAAAGCCTCCAGTGCAAGGTAGTACTTTGTGTTTTGTTTTCTTTTTTCATCTACAAAGATGGCCTTCTTTCAGAATGTCCCTGGTTCTGATATTAGATTAATATGTGGATTCCAGTGGGAAAGACTTCTCTTTTTCCCCCTATCTAAGCCAGTTATTGATGCATAGATTCCTGTTTGCCTTTTCAGACTGAGGATTCCAAACCATTTCTGGTCAGGCTATGATTTCTGCATTTTCATGCAACATGTGCTGGGTGGATTGTCCATGAGTTTTGCAAGATTAAGTTTCTCGTCTATTTTTCGTCTCTGGATTTCTTGGCATTGTTCACTATTTTCGTGGCTTCTTTGCCTGCCTCTTTTGCATTCAGTATTGGCTTCCTGAACATCTCTGCTGACACGTCCTGTAGGAATCTCAGACATCAAATTCAGCAGGCCCAAACTAAATTCAACATCTCTCTGATCTACCCAAAGTTGCTCTTCCCCCTGTATTCTCTTTATGGGTACTCAGGACAGGATGTTGGGGGTAATCTTGGACTACTCCACATATTTCCCCACATATTTATCATTTGTGATGCTCCTCCTTTCTTTTTAAGGATCCAAATTACCATCAGTGTCCTTTCGTATTTTGTGTAAGGCAGATCTGGTAGCACTGAATTTGATTTCATTCTTCTTCCCTCTGAAATCTGCTATTGAGACCATATAGGAGATTTTTCTTTTGTGTTATTATACTCCTTTTAACTCCATCTCCTTTTGATTGTGTCCCGCTGATCATTTTTTATTAATTAAAATGACTGCTGAAGGTTTTTTGGTAATTATCTATTATTTTATTTGTCCTTACTGCTCATGATTTCTTGCCTTTTAAAAATGGTTTCCATCCCTTCCTTGATCTCTTTGGATGTCCTAAACATAAGGTTTTTTGTGGCAGTTTTGAGATTCTTCCATTTGCACCCTATTGACAGTAAATTTGCTAGACATTTATGCGTGTTGGCAGTTTTTCTCAGTATTGTTTGTGTCCTTTGGAATTCTAGTTTTCAAGATGCATCATCAGTGGCTTTTCTTTTACCTCCCTGTGTTTAACCATCCCTATCTAGCAGCTTTGTGGTTGCCTCCACCTATGCTCTGAAAACCCAAGGCTCATGGCTTTTCCTTCCCACAGAGATAATGGGAAATTGGCAGATACCATCACTAAGACAATGGAACATTCAGGCCCTTTCTTAGACCCTGAGGATTTCTGTGGTTCCTGTGATGACATGTGTACAAGCTTTATATAAAATCGAAGACTGTGGCAGCACTTTCAGCCTACCTTAGCCTCCTTTCACAGGAAGTTCATTCTGCCGGGACCCCGATCTCATTCAGTTAAATTGACTGAGATTTCCCGCAGCATATTCAATATTTTCCTTCCTATTACCCTATAGGCACTTAACTCCCAGCTTCCTTGATCTGTTTGAGGACCTGTATGTCAACAGGGCCAGGATTTCAAGACTGCTTAGTATTATATGTGTTTGTAATGTTTCTCGTCTACAGATAGTTTTATCTTTGATTGATTGATTTATTTATAGTGATCTTTTCAGAAAGAAATACTCTTAAAAAGTTTTTAAAGTGTGTATTTATTTTTGAGAGCACAACAGAGTGTGAGCAGGGCAGGGGCAGAGAGAGGGAAATGCAGAATCCGAAACAGGCTCCGAGCTGTCAGCACAGAGCCCGAAGTGGGGCTTGAACCCACGAACCGTGAGAGCATGACCTGAGCCAAAGTTGGACGCTAAACCGACTGAGCTACACAGGGGCCCCATAATTGCATTTATTTTTTTAAACCTAACATGAATTTGGACTCAACTCATAAAGCCACTGTACCGTAGAAATGTCTTTTAAACATCATCCCTTCCCTCCATATCCACTGCTGCGTTGTCGCCACCTCCTCACTTGGCTCCATGGGTGGAAATTTCTCCAATTTCCATCTAACCTCCAAGAACTACTTGAACTATTCTTTCTAAAACGCAACATTGTGTTGCTTTAAACATACTTGTGAGAAAAATCCAAGCACATTAGCCTGGACTACAAGTTCCTTCACTTGCTTGCTTCGCTTCTTCATGGTTTTATCTTAGAGAAAGTTTTCACTGGAAATGAAACTATGTCTATACAATGTCTGTTGGCCCCACTGAAATGTTTGTTGTCCCATAGCTTTTATGTAATTCCTTTATCCCTGTGATGATGTATCTATCTGAAATGCCCCAGACTCCATTTCTTCATGTGGAAAAACACTTCCTCCTGGCTCAACTATAACTTATTTTGTAAAAATGTCTCCAACCTCCTCAAGCTGGGTCTTTCTCTCTATTCATAATATTTTTCCATACCTTTGGTATGATATTTGGCACACTGCAATCTAATTATTTATTCACATGATTATTTGCTCTGCAAATATCATTTTTTAAAATGTGATGGGAGGTTTAAAATGAACAACCACTTTCTTTCCTCATAAATTTGATAGCCCATTTTTACCTCAGTGTTTACCTAGAAATCATTATAAGTCAAAACATGATGACAAAGATCATTCTTTACTTTTAAACTATTGTGTAGATTTACCTTAGCTCACTCCTTGGAAAGACAACAAGATTTCAAACCAGAATGATCTTTGTCATCATTGTATACTGTTGAAGTTGACAACACAAGGAATTCCAGAGGACCATAAAGGCGCATTCAATAAGTAAAATTTACAATTCTATTCAGGTCATTTATTTGGATAATATTTATAGGTAAGCTATGATAAACCCAACCTAGGCATTCAATTAAGAATTATATTATGTTCTGCCTTAGAATTTAAAAGCTGTCAGAAGATTGTTCTTCAATGAACTCGTTGATTTTTTACAGAATGTCTATATTTCATGTCCATGGTGAAATTTATCAGAAGCTCAAAAGAATACAGTAGTCATTACCTTGTTTGGAGCCATACTCCAGTTACTTGGTAAGATAAAGTGTGTTCTCAGTGATGACAGTGAATACTCGTTGAGAAATTGATTCATTCATTCAGCAAATCTTGAGTATGTAGCACATGTCAGAAATTGCTCCAGGTTCTGAGGTGGAAAGAGTAAACAGAAAAGTTCAAAACAAATCCCTGCCATCATGGAGCTGATAGTCTAGTTGGGGAGACAAATAACAAATGGGTATATAAATATACAACGAAAATATTAAATGAGATGGTGGTGAGTGCTATAGAAAAAAGTATAGCAAAGAAGCAGGTGAATCAAATGGAGAGTGGGGGTGAGGATTTGGCATTTTAAACAGAAATATCAGGGAGACTTGCACTGAGAAGATGACCTTAAAGCAAATGTGGAAGTCTTTGAGGGTCCTAGAATGGATTTCTGGGGCAAGAACATCCAATAGAAGAAAGAGTGGTACAAAGACCTGTTTTCATTTAATTCTAGGTATTGTTGTGACATAATATACTATAGTTTGCTTATTATCTTCTTCCCACACTGGAAGGAAAATTCCATAAAGGCAGAATATTTGATGTTTCTTTTTTCACTGCTGCATCCTAAGTATCTAAAACAGTGCTTGGCACACAGTAGGCACATGATAAATATTTATTGAGTGAATAAATTAGTTCTTTGTCATCTTGCATAAAATAAAGTGTAATAAGTATTATGATAATAGTTGATATATTCTCTACTTTGTAATAATTTACATTGAATCCATGAAGGGCCTTGGGGATTGATCCTTGTACCCTTATTTTTCTTTTCTGTAACTACTGTCCAGTTGACCTCCTGAGGTCCCATTATCTTAAATGTCATGTATATGTTCTTGGGTCCCAGCTCCAACTTCCGCCCTGAGCTCCTAATTCACATTTCTAATCAACTAGTAGACATTTTCGTGTGGATGTCTACCAGACAACTCAAATTTGGAATGTCTATACGCAAACTCTTGATTCTTCTCAAACCTATTTCTCTCCTAGTAAAGTAGGAACTCTTTCTCTCCCTCCTTGCATCTAATCTAACAGCACATAATGTTGCCTCTTAGTTTCAAAAATACTGCAAATCTGAGCCAACAACATTACATTCATAGTTTACTGTTAAAATGACCTGATGGTGCCCCGAATGGTGCCCTGCTTTCACTCTTATACCCCTAGAGTTCATTCTCCTCATAGAAACTGGAGTAAAAAATTTATTTATTTTGAGAGGGTGTGTGTGTGTGTGTGTGAGTGAGCGAGCAGAGGAGGGGCAGGCAAAGAAGGAGAGAGAGGATCCCAAGCAGGCTCCATGCTATCAGCATGGAGCCCAATGGGCTCGAACTCATGAATGGTGAGATCATGACCTGAGCCGAAACCAAGAGTCAGAGACTTAACAAACTGAGACACCCAGGTGCCTCTGGAGTAAAATTTCTAAAATATAAATAAGCTCATGTCATTCCCTTGCCAAAAACTTGTCAATGGCTCCTCATCTCCCTTAAAATAAAATTCAAACTCTACTCTGGCCTACAAGACCTTGCATGATCTGACCTTTGTCTCCCTTGACCCCCTTCTTACCCTGTTGCTCTGTTCCAGTCATGCTATCCTTCTAACTGCTCCCAAGACACACCAAGTATGTTACTGCCTTAGGGGAACTTTCAGTTCCTTCTGCCTGGAATATGCCTCCAGCATGAATTATTCTTCATGAATTATTCTATTCACCTCTGCAGAGAGGCATACCCTGAGTACCATATATTATAGTCACCGTTCCCCCCATATTCCCAACCCTCAATCACTATCTCCTTGTCCTACTTATTTTACTTCATGACACCTGTTAATATCTGAGTTACATGATTTATTTTAGTCCTTTATTGTCTGTCTCCCCAGTTTAGAATGTCAGCTTCATGAAGACAGTTACTTTGTTTTGTTTGTTACTGTATCCCTGGCACCTGAGTCTTTGGTACATATAGTCAATAAATATTTGCTGAAGAGCGGAGTATGATATTATTTCCATATGCTTACTAACTCACATGTGAATAAGAAACCTAATACAACAGGTATCTTTATGAGTCAGATCCATGTTAGCTAAACAGCCCTCTGTATCCTCGGCACCTCTCTAGCTCATGGGCCAACAACAAAGATGAACCAAAGCAGTTCTCATCCTCAAATAGCTTACAGGCCAGTGAGAAGGCAAGCACATACACTCGTTGGGACTCTCTTGACTGTGTGTCTTGAGGTCAGAGACCGTGATGATTCTTCTTCTGCATGTTCAGTCCCTACCAGTCAGAATGAGCTAAACATCCTAATCCAGGAGGATACAATACTTTGGGAGGGCAAGAGAAGGATTGGTTCATTTGAATGAAATCAGGGAAGAAGAAGGAAACGTCCAAACTGCCTCTCCTTAAAGGCATGTATAAGCTTTTGCTAGGATTAAAGATTTTCAATGGAATTTCATATAGAGATGAATACTAAGCAAAGGCTTGTGGAAAATGACAATATAAAGTCTGTCTAACACCTAGGACTAGACCCTGGCTCACAGACTTTTTGCTTGTTTCCATTTCCTTGGCCTCCCTTACTTGCATTGAATTTGTACCTGAAACATATCCAAAGTATTGAGTTCCTGGATCAGAACTCTACCCTGTATCACAATTCCTCCATTTCTATGCCAAATGCCCAGATCAGGACCTGTTTCCTTTATGTTGATCTGTCCATCCCTCCATCCTCTAGCTACTATCTAGTTGATGTTTACTAGTGCAATAAGATACAGAGCAATTCAGTGTGGTAAGGACACAAATACATACACAACTATTTACTAGGTCTTGGGGATACCAAGATAAATGAGGCACAGAATTGGTGAATAAAATAGACACTATTCTTATGCTCAAGACACTCTTGGTCTAAAGGAGAAAACAAACAAGAAATTACTGTTCAATGTGGGAAGTGCTGATATGACAAACAGGGTATCCTGGGAGCACAAAGACAGGTCACCTAACCCAGCCTGCAGTCACAGCAGAGGCTTTTTAGAAGTAAGATGGCTAGAAGTTAGAAGTTAGCCAGGGAGGGGATAAATATTTCAAGAAGTAGAAGAAATATATAAAGAGCTAGAGTTAAGAGAGAATGGCATATTCAGGAAATAAAAGTAGTCCGTTGCAAAGAATGCTGACACTTCCTTTGTAATGGGTTTGGGGTTTGTCAAAAGATCAAAACCATGGGCAAAAGAGCTGAAAGATAAGGAGGGAGGTTCTATGTGCAGAAATCTGCAGTGACTTGGAAAGTTCCTGTACTCCATGATTCAGCTTTGTTTCAATAGTATGAGCTATTTTCAAATGAGTTAATATTTGGGGCTTATTAAACATCTCAGGTCATACTAACATCTTCTCCTTAGCTCAAAGCAAATATACTTAAAGAGAAACTTATCATTTAGATTTGAAACTGATAAGCATCATAAAAGAAATTCAATCTGTGTTTCTCCTATGTTTACTGTTTTCAAAATGCTGCTTAATGAAAGCTATTTAATATCTCCAGAAGATTTATTAGCTGCTCGTAAGCTTTGGAGAAAAGACACACTGATTTTGTGGGATCAGGCAAAATTGAGTCGGGGATTTAGAGCTCTATTCCTGATCCTACCACTGCCTCACTTCAGGCCTATCTAAACCATCTTCCTGTATGAGATCAAAGTCTTTTTCTTACAAAGAGAACAAAATTTGGAGCTTCTTGAAGTGACTGCTTTGTTGATACAGATGGAAATGATCTATTAGGAAAGTTGGGCATTCAAATTTCTTACGAATAGAAGTCACTTACAGACTATGAGCTAAGTTCTAACTTGGAAAACTGAGTCAGCAATAAAGGAACTCTGAATAAAGGAACAACTAAGCCCTAGGAGACACATGTGAAAGTCTGACAAACTCAGATAAATATTTATACAGTGAGTTGGCAGTGGAATTTCCAATCGTTTGGGGAGGTTTAACACCCAAGAGATAAAACTATTGTCAAAAGTCTCCATGTACTGGGTTGGGGCATGGGCCAAGGCCCAGCCTTGGAGACAAAACAAAGGAGAAAAGGCCAAACAAAATTCCAATCTTAATGAAGCAAAACTAAAAGGAAAGGAAGGAAAAAAAGGAAGAAAGGATGTAAAGAAAGGAAGAAAGGAAGTGAAGAACAAAAATAAAGGGAAATTAAAAATAATAATTTTTTTAAAATGAGGCAAAACTGGGAATGAGGAAATTTGCTGAGAGCAGTGATTTGGTGACAACATAGACATACACTAATGTCCTTTAAAGATATCAGATTCAAAAGTTTGTCAGTGAGGGAGATTTGGAGAGTAAAATGAGAAATAGTCAAAACAGCAAGGCAGGCAGTTCCTAGATCTGCTAATTTCTGACTTTGGGGCAGGGTATTAGTCAAGGTTTTCCAGAGAAAATGAAACAAGAAAGTCTAAAATCTGCAGGGTAGATCAGCAGGCTGGACACCCAGGAAGAGTCACAGCTCAAGTTCAAAGGCACTCTGCTGACAGAATTCCCTCTTCCCTCAGAGACCTCAGTCTTTCTCTTTTATCCTCTTCACCTGATTGGATAAGGTTCACCCATATTATGGAAGGCATTCTTTTTTATTCAAAGTCTACTGATTTAAATTTTTTTTTTCAACGTTTATTTATTTTTGGGACAGAGAGAGACAGAGCACGAATGGGGGAGGGGCAGAGAGAGAGGGAGACACAGAATCGGAAACAGGCTCCAGGCTCTGAGCCATCAGCCCAGAGCCTGACGCGGGGCTCGAACTCACGGACCGCGAGATCGTGACCTGGCTGAAGTCGGACGCTTAACCGACTGCGCCACCCAGGCGCCCCCAAAGTCTACTGATTTAAATGTGAATCTCATCCAAAACACACTTTCACAGAAACATCCAGAATAATGGTTAACCAATTATCTGGGTGTCATAGCTCAGCCAAGTTGACACATAATAATCACAGGCAATGACTTGGATTTTAAGGCCCTTCTAAATGGTTAACTAGGACCAGGATAAAAACTTTAGAATCCCTAAACATTGGGGGCGCCTGGGTGGCTCAGTTGGTTGAGTGTCCAACTTCGGCTCAGGTCCTGATCTCACAGCTTGTGGGTTCCAGCTCCACATCGGGCTCTGTGCTGACAGCTCAGAGCCTGGAGCCTCTTCTGATTCTGTGTCTCCCTCTCTCTCTGCCCCTCCCCCGCTCACACTCTGTCTCTCTCTGTCTCTCAAAAATAAATAAACATTAGAATCTCTAAACATTGTAAAAATTATTATGCCTTTACCATATCTAACAGATATTAAAGAATTATGTTACCTTTCTGGTTGATGTAGGTTTCTTGTTTATAGACATAATGGAGATCAAGTGTATCACCCTTTGGCCCTAATCAACCACTAGTTATCAGTCTTTATACATTTTTCTATTGTGGATTTTCATAAGAATTTAATCATATAACATTTGGTCTTTTGTGACTGGCTTCTTTCACTTAGCCTTACGTTTTCAAGGTTCATCAAAGTTGTAGCATATATTATTCATTCCTTTTTATAGTCAAATAATATTATATTGTATGGATAGACCACTTTTTGTTTATCCATCTGCTTATCATAAGTAGATGATAGACATTTGGGTTGTTTCCAACTTTAGCTATTATGAATAATTCTGCTATAAATACTTGTGTACAAGTCTTTTTTAGGCATATATTTTCATTTTACTTGGGTGTATACCTAGGTGTAGCATTGTTGGGTCATTTGGTAATTCTATGTTTAACCATTTCAAGCATTGCCAGACTGCTTTCCAAAATTTCTGTACCATTTTACATCCTCACCTTTAGTGTGTGAGGGCTCTAATTCTTCCACATCCTCAACAACATAACACTACTGCACTTTTTGCTTTACTATCTGTTGTTATTTCCTTAGCCCATTACAGCGTTATTCCCATCTACTTCCTTTATTCCCATCTACTTCCTTTATAGTGGTAAACATTACACATATATTGCATTTCTACATGTGACAGGCCCAAAGACACACTGCGTGCATATTATTTTATATAATTGCTTTTAAAATCAATTAAGAGAAGGAAAATGTGCATTTATATTGTCTATTGTAATCACATCATTATCTTTACCAGTGTACTTTTTTCATGTGGCTTTAAATTCCTGCCTCGGATCATTTTTTTTCAAACTGAAATTTTTAATTTTTTTTTAATGTTTATTTTTGAGAGAGCGAGAGTGAGAAGGGGAAGGGCAGAGGGAGAGGGAAACACAGAATCTGAAGCAGGCTCCAGGCTCCGAGCTGTCAGCACAGAGACCGACGCAGGTAGCTGAAGTCAGATGCCCAACTGACTGAGCCGCCCAGGTGCCCCTCAAACTAAATTTCTAAGAAATTGCTTTAGAATTATTTGTAAGGCAAGTCTGATCCAACATATGTTTTTCTTTATTTTCTTTCATTTTTGATCAATATTTTTGTTGGATATAGGATTCTTGGTTGGCAGAGTTTTTTCTTAGAGCACTTTAAATACGTTATCTCACTGTCTGCTGACCTAAGTTGTTTCTGCTGGTGTTAATCTTTTTAGGGTTTCTTTGTAGATTATTCATTATCTCTGGCTGCTTTTAAGGTGTATTCCTTGCTTTTGATGTTCTGTGTTTTTAGTACAATGTGTCTATCTGTGGGTCTCTTTGTGTTTATACTACCTATAGTTTAAGTTTCCTGAGTGTGTACATTATTGTTTTTCAATAAATTTGGAACCTCTCTAGCCATTAATTCTTTTCCTTTTACACGATCCTTCTGGTACTCCCATTATATGTATGTTGGTATGTTTAATGATGTCTCACATTTCTCTAAGGGTCTGTTCATTTCTCTTCATTCTTTTTTTCTCCCTATCCTTTGGCTTAAAGAATCTCTATTGATCTATCTTCCCGTTTAATTCTTTTTTCTGCCAGTTCAAATGTATTGCTGAGCCCTCTAATAAATTTTTATTTCAGTTATTATCACTTTCAACTCCAAAATTTCCACTGGTTGTATTTTTAAATTTTCTAAGTATTGATATTCTTGATTTGACATCTCATCTATTTCCTTTTACTTATGTTTATCTTTAGTTCTGTGAAAATATTTATAATGGCTGCATTGAAATTTTTTTGTTTAATCTGACATCTTGTTACTCCCACAGACGGTTTTTGTTGCCTCCTTTTATTTCAGTGTCTGGATCACACTTTACTGTTTCCTCGCATGCCTTTATAACTTTTGTTGGAAACTGGATATTTTAGACAATGTTGCAATTCTAAATACTGGTCCCTCACTCTGAGGGTTATTATTATGTGTTTAGTGATGGGCTAGATTAATTTAGAAAGACCTGTTCCTCCCCCTTAGCCCCAAACACACCCAGTATTAAGCCTCTGCTGTTGCTTCTTTGGGTGGTGTAGCTTTACGTGATGACGGTGGTAGAGATGGAGTCCTCATTTATTCTTTCCTTAAACAGACTTGGTGGTTAAACTCCACTCAGCGCAGGCCAGGATTGCATCATTGTTTCTAACTATGCTCCAGAGAATAAATTTCTTTTAATTGTACATATTTCAAGTGTACCATTGGAAAACGGTTATACATTGTGAAATAACCATAATCAGGGCAAATCATAAGCTTTATAGTGTTGAATCTGTCACCGGGCAATGTATGATTCACCTGGTTTTTGTAGTGTTTTCTAAAGCCCTCCAAACCCTGCCTCCATCACAAACACATGTACACATAGATTACAGTGAAGATTAACTAAATTTCTACGCCTTCCAGAATGTGTAGTGTACTTAGTGTACAATGAGTAACAGCGTTTTGTTCTTCTCCTTCTAATGCTTAACAACTACTCTTTCGCGCTCCTCCTACCACTGTTAATATTCATGACCAATCAACACTACTTCCTGACACCAAATGCTGCATCCTGCACTCTGACTTTGCTGGCAATTAGAAACGTCATGTAAGTGATGCTTGCCCCAGGAAAACACCATGGCCATTTCATTAGCCAGTGCATTATTAAGTGTACAGATTAAAGAAGGGGTCGTGGGAATCCATCATTTCCTATTCACTCCCAAACAGAAAATTTTACCAGCAAATGTTAATCCCTGAACTGCCCTCGTTGTGGGAAGAGAATATAAATGGTGATACTTTACGCAGCTAGTTTGCATATACTTGTTCATCCTGTCTCCATGTTCCACACATCTTCAGCTTCCTCAACCTCTTTGTCAGCCAAATGCACTTTGCTCTATCTTGTAGTTTCTAGTCACTGCTGCATTCTTTCTATTGGCTTCTTTTCCTCATTGTTCAAATTAAGGGACCCTCAACGTCTGTTTTGCCCCAGGATATTGGCCTTTCAAGTTGTACTTAGCTCTGCATTAGTAGTATCAGCCTCTGATGATAGCAGTAATCGCAACTAACATTTATTAAGCTCTTAGATTATCAAACTAAGTTCTGGTTCTAATCATGTGGTAGGTACCATTATTCACGCATTTTCACATAAGGAAATGAAGGCCGATGTAGGCTAAATTACTTCTCCAGTGTCTTAGTAGGAATTTGACAAAGTTGAAATTTGAAGATAGGTCTAGATAACATTACATCCTTGTTCTCTTAACAAGTAACAATATAGACTTTTTCTACCCACCCTTGCTCTTAGGTCTCAAAGCTTCAACCCAGGTTACAATCCTGCACCTCCCGCCATCTTCCTCTCCCCACTTATTCATGACCAACATCCAGGAGAATACTTTTCGTACCGTTTGCCTTCATTTGTCAACGAAGGGAATACACAGGGAATGGAAAAGGAGGTGGATATTAAAAGGATTTTCTTCAACCAACTGAGCTCTATGTTTCTAAGCTGAGGAAAGGATCGGGAGAAAGAGATGAAGACACAGGAAAGAGGATAATTGATGGAGTAAGTTACTTTTCCGCTGAAAATTATAATTCTTTGGTTCTGGGAATGTCTTGGGGGGGCTCTTATTAGCACAGTTCTAACATGAAACCAGCTGCAGGCCCAAAAGCATGGCATTCTGATGAAACAAATTTATAAGAGAAAATATATAAAGCAAACTATTTAAAGATGGCTTGTTTGAAATGATGCCAACATTAACTTAATAGCAATTTTAAATGTTAAAGTGAAAGATTGTAAGGATTGTTTTTTAGAACTATTATTGTACTTACTATAATACATCATTTTGCCAAAAATATTCTTGAAGCTGAGCAATTTAAGAAGCTATTTTGGAAACTAATTGCAAAGAGTTTCCATTAAAACAGTTTCATTTTCTTTTTTTTCATTGAAATCTCAAGTAAATACATAGTCATACATAGAATATTATTTATCATAAGACACATCACGCAGTACAATAAAACCATAGATGAGACTTTGGCACACAAAATGAGTTTAGTTTCATTATTGAGGATTCTTCCACGTTTTCAAAGTAAGATATCAAGTCTTATTCATTTTGTGAATTATATTCAATGGATAGCCACAAAGCTGTCCCTTCACTGGACTAACATCAGATATGCTGGTTAACCTTTAACCTCCTTTTCTTTCATGAGATGAAGCAAATCCAACAGCCATTCATGTCATACAAAGTGTCAGGAGCCACTACCAGGAACTATTTATATTTCTTGCTCCCTCCCCCTCAACCAGTCATCAGTCTGTAACTGTGCTCTCTTGCAAGCTAATGGTCCTGTCACACCCAAGGACCGGATCCTCTGAGGATGATAAAAGAATAAAAAGTAGCTTTAGATTCTTTCTTAGGAAGAATGGAGAATATGTACATAAATACAGTATTTTGCATAAATTTCAAGGGGGATAAAAATCCATCTGCAGTTGATCCATAAATCTTCTACAAGTCACTTAGGAATTATTATAGAAGGTTCTTGTGACCCTGTCTCTCTGTTTATGTCTACAGTCCAGAATGAGAAAGCAGAAAAAAAAAAGGAAGGCAATTGTGATACAACAATGTATCTCCTACTATCAAATAATGAGTTTTTAGGTTGAAAGGGCCACCAAATGGCTAGCAAAAAGAAGGAATATGAAATTATGAGACATCATCAAGAACTTTCAGGATACTAGTGATAAGGAGAAAAGCTTCCTTGTAGCAGTCAGAATGCTTTGGCCTGGAGAAAAGAAAGGAAATTCTCATTCAAACTCGCTTAAGTAATCAAATTAATTCTCTTACTGGAACCTACCCTACTCCTATACTATATTTTATTAGGAGTATGACCAGAAGCTCAGTTGAGGTCAAGGAACCCAGTTCTGTCTGCCCCTCTCTTCTTCCTTTTGGTCTCCCTAACTCTGATTTCCTTAATGTTCACCAGATAGTTGACAGTGGCAATGAAGGCTACAATTTTTACAAATATTTTAAAGATGTTTATTTTTGAGAGAGAGAGGTGCAGAGAGAGGAAGACACAGAATCCAAAGCAGGCTCCAGGCTCTGAGCTGTCAGCACAGAGCCCAATGAAGGGCTCGAACTCATGAACTGTGAGATCATGACCTGAGCTGAAGTCAGATGCTCAACCGACTGAGTCTCCCAGGGACCCCTTTAGGCAACACCACCTGTTGCAGCTTACAGGTTAACAAAAAACAGGTAACATTGAAGGATGGGGAATCTGAACGGTGTTGGATTTCTCAACAGCAATAGAATTGAAAATGGACAATGACAGCGGAGTAGGAGGATGATCTTATGCTTGCCTTGTCTCTCAAACACAGCTAGATAATTGTCAAATCATGCTGAACATCCATGGAATCGATCTGAGGACTAAGAGAACAAACTGCACAACTCGAGAGAGAAAAGAGGCCGCATCATGGAAGGTAGGTAGTGTGGTGATATGATCTGGGGGAGAAAAGAATCACGAGGGCTGTGGACAAGACGGAGCCCTGATCACGGAGAGAGAGATAAAGCAGCATGCAGGGAAATGCACAAGGAAAACACTTCTCCGAAACTATTGACTGGGAAAGTAAGAGAGGGTGATTATTGCCAGTTTTTATAAGCAGTAGATCTGAAAGTCTAAAGTTTTAGAAGTCTGTGCCATCACTGGGGTTGAACCTGGTGGACTTAGCAGTGCTCCTCTGGAGAATGAGAGACCCAGGAGTGGACAGTGTGCTCCTTCGTGGAGTGCGTTTAGGAGAGGCAGCGATGCCTCTCAGGGGACAAAATAGCTGACAGGTGCCATACAGCTGCCCTATTCATTTGCACACAAGCAGAGATGCCTGCTGAGGGTAGCTAACCTGGATCCTGGCTTTTTTTTAGCTTTATGATGAAATCTAAGCCCCTGTGCGGTCGTACCAGCCACAGCATGGGTCTGCACCATGCCAGGTCCCTAAAATTTGGTGTTTTGAAAGGCAGACTTCAAGAACTCAGCAACTCCACAAAGTGTAATAACATTCAAAAGAGTCCAAGAACAAGAAAGTGAAAAGGGGGCAGAAGGTTTATTTGGGCAAATTATAGTTGAAAACTTCCCTAATGTGGGAAAGGAACAGAACTCCAGATCCAGGAGGCACAGAGAACTCCCATCAAAATCAACAAAAGCCAGCCAACACCAAGACATATTGTATAAAGTATGCAAAATATAGAGATAAGGAAAGAATCCTGAAAGCACCAAAGGAAAAGAAATCCCTAACTTACAAGGGAAGACAAGTCAAGTTAGCATCAGATGTCTCCACAGAAACCTGGCAGGCCAGAAGGAAGTGGCCTGATATATTCAACATGCTGAATGGGAAAAATATGCAGCCAAGAATCCTTTATCCAGCAAGGCTGTCATTCAGAATAGAAAGAGAGATTAAGAGTTTCCCAGACAGGGGCGCTTGGGTGGCTCAGTCGGCTGAGCATCTGACTTCGGCTCAGGTCAGGATCTCGTGGTTCGTGAGTTCGAGCCCCACGTCGGGCTCTGTGCTGACAGCTCAGAGCCTGGAGCCTGCTTCGGATTCTGTGTCTCCCTCTCTCTCTGCCCCTCCCCCTGTCTCTCAATAATAAATAAACGTTAAAAAAATTAAAAAAAAAAAAAAGAGTTTCCCAGACAGACAAAAGCTAAAGGAGTTTGTGACCACTAAAACAGCCTGGCAAGAAATATTAAAGAGGACTCTTTGGGAAAGATGAAACACAACAAAGACTAGAAAGGAATAGAGAAAAATCTCCAGAAACGACTTTACAGGTAATGCAATGGCACTGAGTTCATACCTATCAATAATCACTCTGAATGTAAATGGAGTAAATGCTCCAATCAAAAGATCTATAGTGTCAGATGGATAAAAATGCAATACTCATCTATATGCTGCATATAAGAGATTCATTTTAGACCTAAAACCATCTCAACATTGAAAGTGAGGGGATGGAGAACCATCAATCATGCTAATGGATGTCAAAAGAAAGCCAGAGTAACCATACTTATATCAGACAAACTAGATTTTAAACCAAAGACTGTAACAAGACATGAAGATTGGCATTATATCATAATTAAGGGATCTATCCCAAAAGAACATCTACCAATTGTACATATTTATGCCAATTTCAAAGCCCAAGAATATATACATCAGTTGAGAACAAACTAAAGAGGGGCACTTGGGTGACTCAGTTGGTTAAGTGCCTCTTGATTTCAGCTCAGGTCATGATCCCAGGGTTGTGGGATCAAGTCCTGTATTGGGCTCCATGCTGAGTGTGGAATCTGCTTAAGATTCTCTCTCTCTTCCTCTAAAATAAAATAAACATAAACTCATTGATCATAATACAATAATAACAGGACTCTAACATCCCACTTACAGCAATGGACCAATTATCGAAGGAGAAAAATCAACAAGGAAACAATGACTGAATGATACACTGGACCAGATGGACTTAACAGATCTTTCAGAACATTTCATCCTAAAGCAGAATACACATTCTTTTCAAGTTCACAGGGAACAGTCTCCAGAATAGATCACATACTGGGTTACAAATCAGCCCTCAACAAGTACAAAAAGATCAAGATCATACCATTCATATTTTCAGACCACAAGGCTATGAATCTTGAAATGAGCCACAAGAAAAAATGTGGAAACACCACAAAGATATTGAGGTTAAATGGATTAACCAGGAAAATAAAGAAGAAATTTAAAAAGTACCTGGAAACATGACAGTCCAAAACCTTTGGAATGCAATAAAAGCAGTCATAAGAGGGAAGTATATAGCAATACAGGCCTACCTAAAGAAGCAAGGAAAGTCTCAAATACACAACCCAATCTTAAACTTAGAGGAGCTAGAAAAAGAAAAACAAATTAAGCCTAAAGCCAGCAGAAGAAAGGAAATAAAGAGTAGAAATGAGTGTTATAGAAACAAACAGTAGAACAGATCAATGAAAATAAGAACTAGTTCTTTGAAATAATTAATAAAATTGATAAGCCCCTTGCTAGACTTCTGAAAAAGGAAAGAGAAATGACCCAAATAAATAAAATCACAAATGAGAGAGGTGAAATAACCAACACCCTATAAATACAAACAATAAGAGAATATCATGAAAAATTATATGCCAACAAATTGGGCAATATGGAAGAAATGGATAGATTCCTAGAAACCTATAAACTACCAAAACTGAAACAGGAAGAAATAGAAAATTTGAACAGATCCATAACCAGCAAAAAAATTGAATCAGTAATCAAAAATCTCCCAACAAACACAAGTCCAGGGCCAGCTGGCTTCCCAAGGGAATTCTACCAGCTATTTAAAGAAGAGTTAGTATCTATTCGTCCCAAACTGTTCCAAAAATATAAATGGAAGAAAAACTTCCAAACTCCTTCTACAAGACCAGCATTGCCTTGATTCCCAAACCAGAAAAAGGCCCTACTAAAAAGGAGAATTACATGCCAATACCCCTGATGAACATGGATACAAAAATTCTCAACAAGATACTAGCAAATCAAACACAACAGTCCATTAAAAGAATCATTCACCACAATCAAGTGGGATTTATTCCTGGGCTGCAAGGGTGGTTCAGTATTCGCAAATCAATAAACACGTTATACCACATTAATAAAGGAAAGATAAGAACAGTATAATCCTGTCAATAGATGCAAGAAAAGCATTTGACAAAGTATAGCGTCCATTCTTGATAAAAACTGTCAACAAAGTAGGGGTAGAGAGAACATACCTCAACGTTCGAAAGGCCATATATGAAAACCCCACAGCTAATATCTTCCTCAATGAGGGAAAAACTGAGAGCTTTTCCTCTATGGTCAGGAACAAGACAGAGATGTCCACTGTCACCCCTGATATTTAACATAGTACTGGAAGTCCTAGCCTAAACAATCAGGAAACAAAAGAAATAAGAGGCATCCAAATTAGCAAGGAAGAAGTCAAACTTCCACTATTTGCAGATGCCATGATACTATAAATAGAAAGCCCGAAAGACTCCACCAAATAATTGCTGGAACTGATACATGAATTCAGCAAAGGTACAGGATATAAAATCAACCTACAGAAATCTGCTGCATTTTCATACACCAGTAATGAAGCAGCAGAAAGAGAAATCAAGATTCTATCCCATTTACAATTACACCAAAAACCACAGGGGACCTAGGAATAAACCTAACCAAAGAGGGTAAAAGATCTGTACCCTGAGAAACTATAAGGCACTAATGAAAGAAATTGAAGATGATGCAAAGAAATGAAGAAGCATTCCATGCTCATGGATAAGAAGAACAAATATTGTTCCAATGTCTATACTACCCAAAGCAATCTACACATTTAATGCAATCCCTATAAAAATACCACCAGCATTTTTCACAGAGAACAAACAATCCTAAAACCTGTATGAAACCACAAAAGACCCCAATAGCCAAAGCGATCTTGAAAAAGGAAGGCAAAGCTACAGGCATCACAATTCTGGACTTCAAGCTATATTACAAAGCTGTAGTCATCAAGACAGTATGGTACTGACACAAAAACAGACACACAGATCAACAGAACAGAATACCAAACCCAGAAATGGACCCACAATGATCTGGTCAACTAATCCTCAAAAAGCAGAAAATAATATCCATGGCAAAAAGACGGTCTCTTCAACAAATGGTGCTGGGAAAACTAGAACACTTTTTTACACCATACACAAAAATAAATTCAAAATGGCTAAAAGACCTCAATGTGAGACAGGAAACCATCAAAATCCTAGAGATCACAGGCAGCAACTTCTTACCAGACACATCACCAGAGGCAAGGGAAACAAAAGCAAAAATAATTAGGACTTTATCAAAATAAAAAGCTTCTGAACAGTGAAGGAAATAATCAACAAAACTAAAAGACAACCTATGGAATGGGAAGAGATATGCCATTTGCAAATATCTGATAAAGCGTTCGTATCCAAAATCTATACTAAAAAAGTCTCAAACTCAACACTCCAAAAACCAAATAAATCCAGTTAAGAAATGGGCAGAGGACATGGACATTTTTCCAAAGAAGGCATCCAGATGGCCAACAGACACATGAAAACATCCTCATCATCAGGGAAATACAAATCAAAACCATGATGATATACTATCTCACACCTGTCAGAATGCCAAAAATTAACAACACAAGTAACAACAGATTTGGCAAGGATGAGGAGAAAGAAGCACCCTTTTGCACTGCTGGTGGGAATGCAAACTGGTGCAGCCCCTCTGGAAAACAGTATGGAGGTTCCTCAGAATATTAAAAATAGAACTACCTTATGACTAGCAGTTGCACTACCCAAAGGATACAAAATACTGATTCAAAGGGGTACATGCACCTCGATGTTTATAGCAGCATTATCAACAGTAGCCAAGCTATGGAAAGAGGCCAAATGTCCACCAACTGATGAAGGGATAAAGAAGTGATATATATGACTCAGCCATAAAAAAGGATGAAATCTTGTTATTTGCGATGATGCAGATAGCACTAGAGTGTATTGTGCTAAGTGAAATAAGTCAGAGAAAGACAAATACCATATGATTTCACTCATATGTAGAATTTAAGAAACAAAACAGATGAACATAGAGGAAGGGAAAAATAGAGGGAATCAAGTCACAAGAAACTCTTAAGTATAGAGAATAAACTGAGGGTTGATGGAGCAGAGGGGGATGGGCTGAATTGGTGATGGTATTAAGGAGGGCACTTGCGTCAAGCACTGGGTGTAATATGTAAGTGATAAATCACAGAATTCTTATTTTTTTAGTTTATTAACTTACATTCAAGTTAAACTACAGTGTAGTATTGGTCTCAAGAATACAACCCAGTGATTGATTCATCACTTACATGAAACACCCAGTGTTCATTCCAACAAGTGCCCTCCTTAATGCCCATCACCCAATACTGACATTACACTATATGTTAACTAACTAGAATTTAAATACAAATTTGAAAAACATTTATAATAACAGTTTCAAAATGGTTAGGGAAAATAATTTCCCATGTAAAAGCCCATCCTCACTCCATTCTGGTTAAAGAAAGATACAATAAATAAATGTTGAAGTCTAAAAAAATTTACCTTTTAGGTAGGTAAATTAAAAATGTGGAGGTTACATAAAAATGTGTTCTACTGGGGCACCTGGGTGGCTCAGTTGGTTAAGCATATTACTTTGGCTCATGTCATGATCTCACAGTTTGGCGAGCCCCACATCAGGTTCTCTACTGTCAGTGTAGAGCCTGTTTTGGATCCTCTGTCCCCCTCTCTGTGCACCTCCTCTGCCTCACCCATTCTTTCTCTCTCTCAAAAATTAACATTAAATTTTTTTAATTAAAAAAATGTGTTTTACCAAAGTAAGGATACCCCAAGAATGAGGGAGAAACAATGAGATCACAATGGACAGACCCAAAAGAAAGTTCCAAGATGACAACTGCACAATAGGTCTAGAGTGTAACCGGTCAAAATTGGAACAAAAGACTATAAGACCCCCCAAAGGAAGACTCTAGGAAAATAAAAGGTCATATAATCACCAGACTCTACCTGGTTCTGCAGGGAATCAATTTTATGGGATGGTGATAGTTGATATTACTGATATCTTTGAGGGAGTCTAATAAATACCCCTTCTTTTTCCTACATGGAATCTAAACAAATTAAGGAATAATCCCAGGTGAGCTTGCCAACACACTCACAGTAACATTGGATAAGGCAGGCCTCTCCCTCATAGAAAAGCAAAGTACACCCCGAAGGAGCACTGGCAAACAGAACTTACCATGGCCAGCTCATTCTGAAGAGGAAGAAAGTCAAATGTGAGTAGAAAATGTTCCTTTATTTTTCTAAATTTAGCTGTCAAATAAGTCACCTCTCCTGTGTGGAGTAAACAGCAGGAAACAACGGAGAAAAAGCAGTCTACAAACAGTTTAATTAGAAATTTATATTTAACTATCTTGGGGAAAAATGTCAAGGATAGAAGGGATAAATGATGAAGAGGGGCATCATCGAGGAAGCTAAACTTTGTTTTTTTGTAATAATAGCAGTAGAAAATGTACAAGTGTATTGTTTACAACTATACTGAGAGGAGTGCCAGAATACAAAAATCTGTTGCATTTCTATGTACTAATAATGAACTATCAAATGGGAAACCAAGAAAATAATAAAATACCTAGGAATAAACAACCTGTACACTGAAAACTTAAGACACTGAAAGAAACTGAAGACACAAAGGGAAAATTTTTCATGCTCATGAATTGGGAGAATATTGCTAAAATGTCCCCTACTACCCAAAGCAATCTAAATTCAATGTGATTCCTATCAAAATTCAAATCGCATTTTTATAGAACTCAAACAATTCTAAAATTTATATGGAACTACAAAAGACCCTAAATAGCCAAAAAAATCTTATGAAAGAAGAACAAGGCCAAAGGTATCACACTCTGATTTCAAACTATACTACAAAGCTATAGTAATCAAAACAGTATAGTATTGGCACAAAACAGACACATAGATCAATGAAAGAATACAGAGCCCAGAAATAGACCCACAATGGTCAATTAATTTTTGACAAAAAATATACAAAGGAGAAAGAACTATCTCTTCAATAAACCAGACCACTATTTTGCACCATATATAAAAATGAACTCAATGGATTAAAGACTTAAACTCCTAGAAGAAAATATGGGAACAAAGCTCCTTAGCAATAATCTTAGCAATGTTTTTTGGTTTTTTTGCTTGTTTGGGATCTGCCTCCAAAGGCAAAGGAAAGAAAAGCAAAAATAAATGGAACTACATGAAACTAAAAGGCTTCTGCACAGCAAAGAAAACCATCAAAAAACTGAAAAGACAACTTACTAAATGGGAAAATACATTTGCAAATCATATATCTAATAAGAGGTTAGTATCCAAAATATATAAAGAACTCATATAACTCAGTAACAAAAAAGTATGATTTAGAAATGGGCATTCCCACCAACAGTTGATGGGAATGCAAACTGGTGCAGCCACTCTGGAAAACAATATGGGGTTTCCTCAAAAAATTAAAAATGGAACTACCCTACTACCCAGCAATTGCACTACTAGGTATTTATCTAAAGTATACAAAAATACTGATTCGAAGGAGTACCTGCACCCCAGTGTTTATAGCAGTGTTATCAACAATAGGCAAACTATGGAAACAGCCCAAATGTCCATCAAGTGATGAATGAATAAGATGTGGTATACGTGTGCATTTGTGTGTGTGTGTGTGTGTGTGACACACAATGGATTATTGCTCAGCGATACAAAAAGAACGAAATCTTGCCATTTGCAACAACGTGGATGGAACAAGAGGGTATATGCTAGGCAACATAAATCAGAGAAGGATATCATATGATTTCACTCATGTGGAATTCGAGAAACATAACAGATGAACATAGGGGAAGGGAAGGAAAAATAAGATAAAAACAGAGAGGGAGGCAAACCATAAGAGACTCTTAAATACAGAGAATAAACTGAGGGTTGCTGGAGGAGAGGTAGGTAGGGGGATGGGCTAGATGGGTGACAGGCATTAAGGAGGGCACGTTTTGAGATGAGCGCTAGGTATCATATATAATATATGAATCACTGAGTTCTACTCCTGAAGCCAAGACTACACGGTATGTTAACTAACGTGAATTTAAATAAATAAATAAATAAATAAATAAATAAATAAATAAAAATGAGCAGAGGACTTGGATAGACAGTTTTCCAAAAAAGACATACAGATGGCCAACATGTACATGAAGAGATGGTCATCAGGGAAATGCAAATCAAAGTCAGAATGAGATGACAGCTCACACCTCTCAGAAAAGCTATTGTCCAAAGATAAGACATAATAAGTGTTGAGAATGTGGAGAAACATTGTCGGTGTGAATTTAAATTGGCACAGCCACTATGGAAAAATAGAAATATCACATGATCCAGGAATTCCACTACTGGAGTATCTGAAGAAAATAAAAACAATAATTCAGAAAGATACATGCACCCTTAGGTTCATTGCAGCATTATTTATAATAGCCAAGATATGGAAACAACCTAAGGGTCCATCAATATATGAATGGGTAAAGATGTGATGTTATATATATATGTATGTAAATAAGAGAATATATAATATACATATATATGTACACATATATAATATATATATAATGGAATACTACTCAGCCATAAAAAATAAAATCTTGCCATTTCCTACAATGTGGGTGGACCTTGAGGGTATTATACTAAGTGAAATAAGTCCAAGACAAGTACTACATGATTTCACTTATATAGGGAATCTTACAAAAACAAAACACATTCTCGTAGATACAGAGGACAGATCAGTGGCTGCCAAGTGGTGTTGGAAGGGAGCAAAATGGGTGAAGCAGATCAAGAGGTATAATCTTCCTATAATAAGACAAACAAGTCATGGGGATGTAACATTCAGCATAGGGAATATAGTCAACAATATTGTGTTAACCTTCTATGGTGACATATGGTAACTAGACTTACTGTGGTGACTATCTTGCAGTGTACAAAAGGGCAAATCGCTGTTGTGTACCTGAAACTGGTATGTCAGTCATACCTCAAAAAAAATTATGCCAGCCTTTATGTCAAAGAGAATAGCTCATTATTTACGTATGGTCATCTCTACATAGGCAGAACTCCACGTTATGAAATACCATAAAAATTTGTCATAGCGTAAAATTAGTGCCTCATTGATCTATTAGGTTCCTTTACTAAGTGGAAATGCCAATATAAGTGATGAATATGTCAATGAGGTATTGAAAATTTTTGGGTGTTTGTTTGTTTTTTTCAGTTTGCCAATTTTGAATACTCATGTTTCTAAAGGCAAAAGAACTAGGGCCAGGACAGTGGTTGGTGAATATTCCCGGACTCTCTTTGATGGGAAGGAAGAACTGAGAGTTTATAGGAACAGGGGAGGAGGAAAGCCAGGACTCAAAGAGAGAGAGGTGAAAGGCAGTATGTCTAGAGCGAGATACCACGTGCCTGTTTGATTGATGGCTCTCACATCAAAAATTCTAATTAGATAAGACACGTTGCTTATTGTGTTCATCTTGATGGCTAACACAGATTCTGATTGAGCTGTTACAACTGGTATTGCTTATTAATGCAGCAAAATCTCATTAATTTCCACCTGATTTCTGCATTTACAAAACTAAAACTGTGAGGCTTTTTTTTTTTTTTTTTTTTTTTTTTGCCTGAGAAGGCAATTGGCAGTGCTTGATTATGAAATATCAGGAGTGACCTACTGGGTACCATCCCGCAATCTTGCTATTTGCGGCAACTTCCGCATGCTGTGTAGAAGCCCCTCCTGCACTCCTGTCCGGTACCGCAGCAGAGACACAGAAAAGATAGATATGATTGATGTAAAGTATAGGCATTTTTGGTAATAACTAGATAGATCACTGTGATAAAAAAAAATGTGAGGCCTAAAAAGTAGTGAAAGTTCTCTTTACAGAATTTTATGGTACGTTTACTAAAAAACAAAAAAATTACTCTGTGTATTTCACACTTGAAAATGCTTATAGAGAAGCACCTTCAAAGAAATCTATCCTTGATGAACTGCAATCCCCTTTTGTCTTTTCTTTGGTCTTGGGGATATGGCCTCCCCAGACCTTTAATTTTGGTATATGAAAGCAGAGGATGGCAAGGGAAAGCCTCTTTCATATATATCTGCATGAATATAAATATATAGAAGATAAACCACATATACATATTATAGAATATTTTTAGTCGTGACAACATAATCATCTTTACCTAGAGTACTAAGATGGTCCCAAACTCTGAAAAATTATGTGGCTATTACAGAAATATTTGATGCTGTTTGCCTTTTCTAACTATAGAGCATTGAGCCCAATGCTAGACATTAGTGTTTTATTATTAATATCCTAGTTTATTAAAATTCAATAAACATTTATTGATCCCTGCTATATGCCTAGCACAGTTCTAGGCACAGTGGATACAGAGATCGACAACACCTCGTTCTTGCCTTCATGGAATTTGCATTCAACCAGATAACGTGATAAGAAAAATACTGTTCAATAAACTTTGCCAGTCTTTTGAGAGAAATACAATTATTTTCATCCTCCGTTTACAAATTAAAAAAAAAAAATCCTAGGAACAGAGGAGAAACCTGATGGGCAGTTAATGTAATGGTCATAACCACACTATACAGTCAATTACTCAGCCTACTCTTTTCTGGTGTTACTTTCCCTAGCCTCGTGAATTTTTACCCAACACACGTACAGTTTAGTGCTTAACCATAAACCATAAAAAAGAGAAGGGGTCTCTTCTGCAGAGCTGTAGAGGTTTCTCTCTGTGCATCTCATTCCTCTCCAATACCCTACTTATAAATTCTAGCCACCATGGTTTCCTCAAACTCTGACCACTATCTCCCCAACTCAGCAGAGCCACAGGACTTTGCTTGGTTTCCTTCTTCTGCACTGTGACCTTGAACATGCATTTAGGAAACAGGCTGGGCCAATTGTAGGGCCCGTTTTGTTTGATTTCCTTTTCTCAAAGATCACAGTCCTGTACTGTTGTGCAAGGTCTTAAAACCACTGTTTCATGTATTTTTAGCTGGCTTTTTAGTGGCTATGGCAGAATAGCAATTCCTATGTCAATTAACATTGAATGGATAGAGGTGGAAATTCTGCATCCTATATATTCTTTAAAAATTCTACTTCAGGTTTTACAGACATTTCTTATTTAAAATTGCTAATTTGGAGATTTTTTCCCTGTAATTCATGTTGATTGCAAATATTGTTTTTTAAATGCATGGTCATAAGTGGAAATTGTGGAAATGTGTTTTCTTTTGCAATAGCTTCCCATAATAGTTATTCCACTTACTTTAATCAACATTATAAGCATTTTCACACACTATAAATGTTTTCATAAAGATCTTCAAGGCTACATAATATTCAATCATATGGTTGTACCACAATTTTCTGAAATATATAAACACTGAAAGCCATATTTAATTTTGTATTTAAAGAAAGGAATATAACCAAAGGCTCTGAATCTTAGCTTCTCGTCTTACTAGCAGTATGAATTTAGGCATCTTTTGAAATCTGTTTCCTGGGGCGCCTGGGTGGCTCAGTCGGTTAAGTGTCCGACTTTGGCTCAGGTCATGATCTCACAGTTTGTGAGTTCAAGCCCCGCATCAGGTTCTGTGCTGACAGCTCAGAACCTGGAGTCTGCTTCAGATTCTGTGTCTCATTCTCTCTCTGCCCCTCCCCCACTTGTTCTCTGTCTCTCTCTCATAAATAAATGTAAAAAAAAAATTTTTTTTAAATAAATAAATAATAAAATCTGTTTCCTAATCTCAAAAATAAAAATGGTATCCTTTATAGGATTATCATGCAGATCAAATAAAATAATGCATGTAAAGCACTTAGTATACAACTATCAACAAAACTAAATTTTATTGTTTATGCTCCCAATGTATAGTAGGTTCTACACAGGTTTAGCTAAATTGCATTATTTGGTAATGAACATGTTTGTGCCTGAGGAAAGGAGAGGTGAATTAAATTAGATGGAGGCAAATCACTAAGGCCTTTGTTTACCATAGTGAAGAATTACTGATAGACTTGAGGTTGATTTATTTTTCACATGTTCATATACATCAGTCTGATATTGTTAGAAGTACATTGAATCTTTAATTGGGAAAAATCCAAATGTACATCAATTTGTTAATGGACATCTTTTCAGTCTAACAAATTTTCATCTAATAAAATAGAATGTTTTATGGCTTGATCTTCACGTATTTGTAGTTCTCTTCAAAATATTTTCTTTTCTAAGACGTTCACATTTGCTCTTAATTTTATTCGTCTCTAGTTTATATATTCTATTGGTAGTCTGGGTGGCTTATTTTGGAATTCTATAGGGCTGTTATACAGTGTAACTATTAATTTTCATATTAGTTTATAGCCATTTTATTGAACTTTTTTAGTTTTAATAGCTTATCTCTTCATTCTACTTAGCATAAGAAAACATATCATTCATAAGTACTTAATTTATTTTTTACCATTTTAATAATTCTACCTTCTAATCTTGTATCTAATTCATTCCAAAAGACATACTAGTAATGACATGCCTATCATACTCTTCCTGTGTTATTGCCTATGGATTTGAGATGTACTGTTACCCCTAAAATGCCAACATTATAAAAATATGTAATAGGGAAACTGAAAGTCCCTGATAATACTATCCTCAGAGGAAAACAGTTTGCTGCATATTAATCACATTTTATGAAAATTGCTTTTAAATTTACATTCTTTGGTATACTTTTTACCTATCACATCTACTCATTCTTTCTAATTGCTGGATATTATTGCATTCTATGGATATGTTACTCACAAGTTTATGGCTATTTTAATCGATTCCATTATTTAGTTATCAAAAACAATGCTGCAATCAACATCCTTATAAATTTACTTTTTGCATGTGTGTATACATATTTTTAAATATTATCAATGTGATTTTAATATTTTAAAAATATTACCTCTCACATTGTTCATTTTCTGAAAGTCTTGTACATTCAAGTTTCCTCACCTACTGAGTTGATGGAATTCGTTGCTTCTGGTGGATACTGGACGCTGCCTTGAAAAAGAAGCCATTGCTCAGGTAGAGGTTAAAATTTTGAGTTTCTAGGATGCACATGGAGATAATATAGTTTTAACCGTGTTTTTGAGAGAAAGAGTTTCAAATCTTGAAAACTTTCCTCTCCATATGAAGAACAAATCTGGGATCTGAGTACAGAGATTTGCTATAATCTACAGTGTAGAGAAGACAGAATATAATTTAAGGTAAGTTCCTGTTACACAAGAATGGGGAAAAATGTTTTACAGTGCTGGAAGGAACATGAAAAGAGTCAAAAGGATGAGACTATGCCGAAGATGGTGTCTGCATCACTGAAATAATACTCAGTCCCCCCACCCCTTAAACCGTGGCCCTATGTTTAAGTGGAAGAGGTAGGTGAATAGGCAAGGACAAAGTAGTGTTAATAATTTTAAAGGGGGGAAGCGAAGAGCGTATGATGCTTTTTATCTTTTCCCCGGGGGGGAAAATAGCTTCACAACTTCTCAATACAAAGCGAGGGTGGCTGTAATAGAGAAGGAATGCTGATTTTATGCATTTCATAAGGGAGTCTGAGCTGTTCCTCTCCATTTTCCCACAATTTTCACCAGACAGAAGAGAGATCCAGAGGACGCCAAGAGACCCTGTGGAGACAGTGGAAGTGTATGTAAGACTTAAGTCAGTATGGTGCTCTGAAGTCTAGGTAGAGGGTACCAACAAGTATCAGAGCATAAATCACAACTGCCAAGAACCAAGAGGGAAAGCTTAGTAAGCAAGGAGAATTTGGCTGATTGTCCTTCAACAGCAAATGAAGAACCAGGAGAGAAACTCTATGCCAACCAGAGGTCAGTAGGTATTCAGAGAGAAAGATCTCTCTTGACCCAGATAGCCTTCCCCTGCTGCTTCCATAATGACATATAAAATTTCCCTATGTCTGGATGTAATCTATGGAAATGGGAAGAAGAGGAAGTGAAATGAACCTGAAAAGTTTGGCCATTTAACTACAAAGAACCTGAGGTCACCCTAAAGAGTTTTTAAACTTTGGGGGATGTTAATTTACTTTGAATTGGCAGGTTTCATAGATGTCACCAGACGCTGCCACCATTAAGAGGGCTTAAGAGTTGAGAGCAAGTTCTATCTTTGAGTGGTCATATATAAATTTTCCCCACCATTGCAAAAAGTATTTTTAAATTGCCTTCCAAAAGGTTGTGCCACTTAAACATTGTCACACTTTCCTGCAAGAATGTGATTTCTCTAGCTATACTGGAGGGGAGGTAAAATGGTAGGGAGGCTGCTAACTCCCCACTTGATATAAAAAGGGTAAAATGCAGCTAATTATCTTATGACACAGCGCAGTTGTATTCGGCTTTTCAGAGAGTTCCACAAAGTGATTTATAAAGTATTGCATCTCAAGTTCCATGGCTTACTTTTAATTTATGAGTTCGCTAAAATGATTGAAATTAGTAACAACCTGGTGTGTTCTTTTCCCTACACGATATATAACATCAGTGACTGATGTCAGAGATATTTTAGAAAGTGTTTAATTTGGGTAAAAATGGATACCTGTCTTTGTTTTCCATTTTAAAACATTATTTTAATTGCAGTCAGTATAGGAAGAGAGTATTGTTAAATAGAAATGTGAGTATTGAAAATTCAATATGTTTTCTTTTTAAATGTAGGGAAATATGAATTACAAAAGCCTCTGTTCGTTTCAATTCTATTTGCTTCAGAAAATCTTTATAACATGCTTCATATATTTTATATTATGAAGGCTAACAATGCATCCTTCATGGTATAAGACATTCACATCTTTACAATGCAAGTAATAGAAGTAAATGACATCAAAAATCTTTGCTGAAAATACTAAGTTTGGGATCTTTTGCTTTAGGATTTTCATGTACTAAACTAAAATAGGCCCAAGACCAAGGGTGTCAATTAATATGTAATAAGAGGAATGAACTTTTGATTAGGTTTTCAAACACAGAATAACAACTTGAGTATTTTCTGGTTTTTTATTCTTTTTAGCCGTGTCTCCTCAAGAAAGTATTTGTCTTTCCTTCTGTCTTATTCAATTGTGACCACTTATTTTATAAAAGTTGACAACTTTAAAAGTTTAGGCAAAGCTTTGATTGCAATTTCCAATTAAACTTGTCACTCAATGAGTAAAATCAAGAGGGCGAGTGCATTATAAAACTTGTTTGACCACCTTTACAAACTTTCGTTATTATCTTGAAAAAGTCCAGTATTTTACTACTCAAATAAGCCCTCTTTTTAAGAGGCCCCTAGAAAGTCCGTTATGTATCAAAAAAAGAAAAGAAAAGAAAGCAGAGCTGTTAAAAGAAGGCTGATTTGAATAGATAATTTTGACCTGAATTCTCAATAGCCCTCATGTTCCATGTTGCAATTTTCTTTGTGACAGCTAAACTTCTCTCAGGTTAAAGTCAGAAGGGGTATATTTTAAATGCCCTTGGGGTATTAGAAATATGTACTGTTAATCATAAAAAGCAAGATAAATGTGAAGCTATTTGAGTAACTAGAAAGACTCAAAGCTCAAGTCCTGTGGTAGGTCAGGGGTATCTGATTAAAGGAGAGATGATATACTTTGAACTTTGTCCAGGGTCTTTTAATGTATAGCAGTTTGTCTATTCTAATTAAATTTTTGGATCGAAGGAAGTACATGATCAGAAGAAGCTGGTGTGGTCATGGTAAACATCAGAAGACTTATAATTAAATGTCACCATTCCTTTCTATGTGATCTTGAACAACTTAATCCCTCTGAGCCTCATTTTTGTAACATACCAAACAATAATGTTTCTACCTCCTAAACTTGACAGCATATAGAACAGGGTTCTCATAGATATTTGTTACGTTGTTATAGCTGAAATTGATGCAAGGGAGAATTTTACAAAACGTTAAAAATTGTTCTAATAGGAATTCTTCACTCTTATAAAAAATAGTTGGTGCTGTTCACTCACGTCTTAAAGTTTTTTCTTCACTACAGCTCAAGAAGTAGGTGGCACGAAGTTTAACTAGTGTTACTGTGGATTCAGTGATGCCAAGTTCACCATCCCTGCCTTACGTGGCTCTGAAATACTCCAAACCGTGCATTTCTCAGAAGAGAGGCATTTTTGCTTTCGCTTCACTTGAACAATCTCACTAAAAGGTAAACATCTCCCCAGGTGTTGACTTATTTTTATTTGAATGGCTAGTTCAATATGCACAATCATAAAGCTAAAAATACACTATACACCTATAAAACTGAAACATATTTACAAATTAAAAACATTTATATAGCCGATAAAATTCAAATTCACAATATTAGTTTCATATGAAAGGGTGAGGCTTTCCAAAAAATAGATCGCTCCTCACAGTGTGAACACAGTAATGACTAATCCTAATGTCTAGCCTTTTCTGAGTATTCAGCAGGCCTAGATCACTTTATATCTTGTGGTGATTTGATTTTTTGCTACTTTTTTTCCAAAGCAGTGAGAAACTTTCATTTAGACTATGTGACACAATAATTTGGCTCTCGCCTCGTTCAAATGAATATTTAATCTGTGTCTCTTTTTTTCCATCAGCCCGCAATTAAAATATCATACAGGAGGAATGACATCGAGACGGCGACGTAGGTTATTCCTGACTTTACTCTCCCTACAAAAAAGAGGACAAGACTCCGTGAGAGACTCCTAGAACGTGGGAGTAAGGCTAAAGCATCCCCTTGTACCACAGATACCTAGACAGACTGCATTAGCAGGGCAAGAGAAGGGGCTACGCACTGAGCACATTGTCTCTCCCTCAGGACAGCACCTGGAAGAGGTCTCCCCCATGGCCCCTGTTACCAGACCTCACACCACAAGGGATGTGGGAAGCCCAGCCCCTGGGAGTCCCATGATATTAAAGGGCCCGCAACAACCAACCCATGGACTTTGACAGACCAAATTCTTACCTGTGGGGACGAAAGAGCAATGCCAACCCAACCAGCAGCTTTGGTTTTCGGCACAACCAAGTCAGGGGTACACTCCAGCCGGGGAACTTGGCAGGGTGCAGATCTTCAAATGAAGAGTTTTGCTAGCACTGCAGCCTGGTAGACCCAGGCCCAGACAAGGTGCTGAGTCACAGCCCAACCAGCTGAGGAGAGGGGCTTCCTGTCCCATCTGACCTGAAGGGCTAGTGGAAAACTGAAAGCCAGTGGCCCTATCTGCCGGGGAACCGGGGGCATGGATCAGCCTGAGTTAAGAAAACATCCTCATGGGTCTTAGAGCGGCTTCTCCCACTGCGCCTGGGCCAGAAGTCGAATTTGTAGCCTCACTCGTGGCTGAATGTAGGCTTGAGCCTGTTTAACCGGCAAACCTAACCAGGGCTCAAAGGAAGCGGTAAAGTGTATTCAACAACCTTAGGTACAGTAGCATCTGAACAGAGAGAGTGGCCCGCGATTTCCCCCATCTGCGGAGTAAATAGGTAGCCTATCCCGACGAGGAAATTTAATATACACATTCAGGCCTGATTTGGACTCCCAAACAACAAGCCATGCAGGGCCCTGGTAGGCTGCCCCGTCAGGGCAGGGAAGCTAATTCGTGGCATCATCTTCTTCTGAATATAGCACCAAGTCTCCACCATTTAGGAAGCCTCGCCAGAAAACTCCTACAACCGTGGAGCCCATCCTATAGCCTCAAGTGCATAGGGAACCAAACCACAGTCCTCTCCAGTAGTTCTCATCCCGTGGCACATACTCCCATCGTCTGAGCTTAAACAGTTGCTGCACCCTAAAACAGACAATACTAGCAGGCCTCACCTGCCTAGAACCCTTACAAGCATACCTCGGAGATAATGCAGGTTCAGTTCCAGACCACCACAATAAAGTGAATATTGCAATAAAGTGAGTCAAATGAATTTTTTGTGTGTTTCCTACTGCATAAAAATCTATTACCTGTGCAATAGTATCACGTCTTAAGGTAACGCCTTAATTTCAAAATACTACTGGAAATGCTAACCATCTGAGCTATCAGTGAGTGGTAGTCACTGATCACCATCACAAATACAATATTTCAAACTGTTTCATTTTCATAAGAATCAGCAAAATGTGACCCAGAGATACAAGTTAAGGAAATGCTGCTGGAAAAAATACTGTCAAGTTGCCACAAACCTTCAGTTGGTAAGTATGTGGGGAGCACAATAAAACAAGTTACGCCCGCATTAGCAGATACCCAGAAAACTGAGCCGACTGGTGAGGAACTGTCCCTGTAAAAGCAAACCTGTAAAGTCTGGAAGTGGAGCCTCATTACTCAAATATTCAGATACAAATACGAGGAATCAAGGATGATAAAAATTGAGATAAATACTATACTACCAAAGGAAACTAATAAAGCTCAACAAATGGCTCTAATGAAATGGAGATCTATGAACTGTCAAAAAATTCAGAATAATTCTGAATGAACTACAAGAAAACAGACAACTACAGGAAATTAGGAAAGCAATGCATGAACAAAATGAGAAGTTTGACAAGGGAATAGAAACCATCAAAAAAAAAACAAAACCCGGAAATCTTAGAGTTGAAAAATATAATAATACTGAAGAATTCAATAGTGGGCTTCAAAAGTGGACTGGATCATGCAGAAGAATCAATCCATGAACTGGTGGATAGGACATTGGAAATTACTGAGCCAGAGAAGCAAAAAGAATGAAAAGGAGTGAATAAAATCTATAGAATTATGGGACTCACAAAAAGAAACAATATTTGCATTTTGGGAATTCAAGAAGGAGAAGAAAAAAAGAGGAACAGAAAGTATATTTAAAGCAATAATGGCTGAAAACTCCCCAAACTTGGAGAAAGAAATGGACATGTATATGCATGAGGCCCAAAAATAGATGAAACCCCAATATAATATTTGTCAAAAGTCAAAGACAAAGAATTTTAAGAGCAGCAAGAGAAAAGACACAAGTTACATCTAAGGGGACACTCAAGACTATGAGTAGATCTCTCAAGAGAAACTTTTCAGGCCATGAGAGAATGGAATGGCATATTCAAAATATTAAAAGAAACTGCCAATCTGAGGTTCAGGGGAAATGGTAGAGTAGAAGGATCCTGAGCTCACTTCATTCCATAGACCTACTGATCCAAGAGCTACATCTATGCAACTGACTCCGAAAACAATCTGAAGACTGGCAAAACAGATCTTTCACAGTTAATTTTAGAGAGAAAGTCTCATCAAAAAGGACTAGTTTGGGAACCAAACCCACAAATGGGAGGGACACCACAAGCATGGAGAAGCAAGAGGACCAGACCCCACACGTGGTACCACAGGCATGGGGCACTCACACTGGGAAGACAATTCCTGGTAACATCTGGCCTTGAAAACCAGTGAGGCTTATCTCTGGGAGAGTCAGAGAGCAATAGGAAACTGATCCCCCATCCTTAAAAGCCAGCATAATAAGTAAGTTGGCCAAAGATGCAACACAGAAGCAACAGTTTGAAAAACACCTGGGATATACATGGAAGATTTATTTACTGGTCTCAAAATGTGCACTGGGTGGGGGCAGAGATTTCCAGATTTCTCCAGAAACAAGAGCCATGGCAGGCACAATTTTTCTTCCCCTCCCCAGCCTAGATAGCAGGGCACTTGCAGGAGCCAGCACTAACACTCTCTACCTAACTTGCTAGCACCACATGCCCTGCTCCACGTTCCCCTGTGGACCCATCCAACCACAGAAATGCCTGGACAGGGAAGGCATTTCTCCAAAGGAGCTCCTGTCCCACCACACCCCGCAAGCAGCCCAGGCAGGGACAGGATCTCTCCAAAGCAATACCTGCCCTGAAGAGAGGAGGAAATAACCCCACACACCAGCATACCCACAGTTCCTGCAACAGAGCCTCTGTTGGCTGTGCAGGGAGGCTAAGTGCAGACATTTAGTATGACTGCCGCCCCAACCCACGTATGAGCCTGCAGTAGCCTTGGAGAGACCTCTCAATAGCATAGGGACCAAACCCTGCCCAGTGTGCTCACAGCAGACAAAGTATTTGCAGACAGTTGGACCAAAGGAAAACAAGGCACAGCGGGGTGCATAGCGCCCACACTGGAGATGCCCCTAGAGAGCCTGGTGCTGGTGACCGGGGGGAATGGCAATAAACGATACCACAGAACCTGTTCTACACAAGACTACTACTTCCATGACCAGGAAATATAACTGACCTCCATGTAAAAACACAGAGTTAGACAAAATAAGAAGAATATATCCCAGCTGAAAGAACAAGACAAAATCACAGCAAAAGAACTAAATGAAACTGTGATACGCAATATGCCTGACAGCATTCAAAGCAATCATCATAAAGATACTCACTGGAGTGGAGAAAAGAGCGGATGAACCCACTGAGAACTTCAACAAAGTAATAAAAATATTAAAAAGAAAACAAAGATAAAGAATTCATGAACTGGAGGCACCTGGGTGGCTCAGGTAAGCGTCTGACTTCAGCTCAGGTCATGATCTCACGGTTTGTGGGTTCGAGCCTGCTTTGGATTCTGTGTCTCCTCTCTCTCTGCCCCTCCCCCACTTGTGCTCTGTTTCTGTCTCTCAAAAATAAATAAATGTTAAAAAAAAAGAAGGAAAAGAAAAAGAATTCACTAACTGAAGTAAAAAATACACTAGAGAGAATCAAGAGCAGATTAGAAGATGCAGAAAAATGGATCAGCAGTCAGGAAGACAGGGTAATAGAAAGCAACCAAACTGAAGAGAAAAAAGAAAAAACACTAAAAATGAGACTAAGAGAAGTAAGCAACATCATCAAGCCTAAGGACATTCACATTATAGGAATCCCAGAAGGAAAAAAGAAGGCAGCAGAAAATGTATTTGAAAAATTATACCTCAAAACTTCTGTCCTCTGGGAAAGGATAGAGACATCTAGGTCCAGGAAGCACAGAGCCACTAACAATATGAATCCAAGAAGGTCTACACCAAGACACATACTCAAATTGGCAAAAAGTAATGACAAATATTTTTTTAAAGCAGCTAGAAAAAAGAAAACAGTTACATACAAGGGAAACCCCGTAAGGATATCAGCAGATTTCAGCATAAGTCTGCAGGCCAGAAGGGAGCAGCACAGTATATTGAAAATGCAGAAAGAAAAAAAAAATGCAAGGAAGAATACCCAGCAAGATTATCATTCAGAATAGAAGTAGAGATAAAGAATTTCCCGGACACACAAAAGTTAAAGAAATTCATGACCACTATACCTGCCTTACAAGAAATGTTTAAGGGGACTCTGAGTGGAAAGGAAAGAACATAATTAGGAGTAAGAAAGCTAGGAAGCACAAAAGCAGTAAAAATAAGTATCTATAGAAATCAGCTGAGGGATTCACAAAAGACTGTAAAGTATGACACCATATACCTAAAACATGGGGGAGAGGAGTAAAATATGCTTTCAGAATGGGTTCAAACTTAAGCAACCATCAGATTAATATAGACTGCTATATGTAGATGTTATATAGAAACCTAATGGTAACCACAAATCAAAAACTAGTAACAGATAAAAAATAAACAGAAAGGATTCCAGGTATGTATATCACTAAATAAAGCCAGCAAATGGTAAGAGAAGAGAGCAAGGGAGGAATGGAGAAGAACTATAAAACAATCATAAAACAAGTAACAAAATGGTAATAAATACATACCTATCGATAATTACTTTGAGGGGCTCCTGGGTGGTTCCATCAGTTAAGCATCCAACTTCGGCTCAGATCATGATCCCACAGTCCATGAGTTCAAGCCCCACGTCAGGCTCTGTGCTGGCAGCTTAGAGCCTGAGGCCTGCTTCGGATTCTCTCTCTCTCTCTCTGCCCCTCCGCCACTCACACTCTTTCTCTGTCTCTCTCTCTCTGTCTCAAAAAAAACATTAAAATTTTTTTAATTACATAAAAAAATAATTACTTTGAATGTAAATGGACTAAAATATCAAAGGACACAGAGTGACAGAATGGATAAAAAAGCAAGACCCATGTCTTTGCTGCATATACAAGACTTACTTCAAACCTAAAGACACATGCAGATTCAAAATGAAGGAATGGAAAAGCATTTATTATGCAAAAGAAACTGAAAAAATTTCAAAGTAGCAATACTTATATCTGACAAAATAGACTTTAAAACAAAACTGTAACAAGGGACAAAGAAGGATACTACATAATCATAAAGGCAACAATCCAACAAAAAGTAAGGCAACAGTAATAATTTATGCACCCAATATGGAAGCACCCAAATACATAAAGAAGCTAATAAGAAAGATAAATGAAGTAATTGGTAGTAATACAATAGTAGGGGATTTTAACACCCCATTTACATCAATGGATAGATAATCCAAACAGAAAATCAACAAGGAAACAGTGGCTTTGACTATCACCCTGTACCAGATGGATCTAACAGATACATTCAGAATATTCCATCATAAAACAGTGGTATATACATTCTTTTCAAGTGCACAAGGAAAATTCTCCAGAATAGATCACATATTAAGCCACAATACAAGTCTCAACAAATTAAAGGTTGAAGTCATACCACGCGTCTTTTCTGAACACAATGCTATGAAACAAGAAAATAACCGCATGGAAATATGCAGAAAGAACACAAATACACAGAGGTTAAATAACATCCTACTAAACAATAAATGAGTCAGCCAGGAAATCAGAGAAAAAAATCAAAATGTACATGGAGAGAAATGAAAATGAAAATACAATGTTCCAAAACCTTTGGGCTGCAGCAAAAGCTGTTTTAAGAAGGAAGTTTATAGAAATACAAGACCTACCTCAAGAAATAAGAAAAATCTCAAATAAATAACCTAACCTTATAGCTAAAGGAGCTAGTAACATACCAAAAAAGAGGGCCAGCAGAAGGAAGGAAATAATAAAGATTTGAGTAGAAATAAAGAAAATAGAAGCTGAAAATACATTAGAACAGGTCATACAAACCAGGAGCTTATTCTTTAAAAAGATCAACAAAATTGATAAGCCTTTAACCAGACTCATCCCCCTCCTCAAAAGACTCAAAATCAGAAAAGAAGAGAAATAACAACCAATACTACAGAAATACAAAGGATTATGAGAATTTATGAAAAATAATATGACAAAAAATTGGACAACCTACAAGAAATGATTAAATTCCTAGAAACATATAACCTTCCCAAAATTGAATGATGAAGAAATAGAAAATGTGAACAGACTGATTACCAGCAATGAAATTAAATCAGAGGAATTCTATCAAACATTTAAAGATGAGTTAATACTTCTTCTCAAACCATTTTTAAAAAATAGAAAAAGAAGAAAAGCTTCCAAATTCATTCTATTAGGCCAGCATTACCCTGATACCAAAACCAGATAAAGAAACTACCAAAAAAGAGAACTACAGGCTGATATCTCTAATGAACACAGATGAAAAATCCTCAAGATATTAGTAAACAGAATCTAACAATATATTCAAAAAATCATTCATCTAGAGGCAGGGTAATTGAAATCACCCAAGGTGAACGGTAAAATAAGCATTTTAAAAAATGATAATGGACCTTAGTGACAACATCAAGAATACTAACATTTGCATTATAGGGGTCCCAGAAGGAGAAGAGACATAAAGGGGCAGAGAACTTATTTGAATAAATAATAGCTGAAAACCTCCCTAACCTGGAAAAAGAAACAGATATCCAGGTCCATGAAGCAGACACAGCCCTAAACAAGATGAACCCAAGGAAGTCTACACCATAATACATAATTTAAATGTCAAAACAAGATGAACCCAAGATGAGCCCAAGGAGGTCTACACCATAATGCATAATTTAAATGTCAAAAATTAAAGCTAATGAGAGAATCTTACATGCAGCAAGAAGCAACTAGCTTTCTAGAAGGGAACACCCATAAGATTATTAGCTGACTTTTCAGCTAAAACTTTATATACTGGCTATTCCCTTGTAGTCTGCAAAGTACTGAAAGGGGGAAAAACAAACCCTACAACCAGGATATCTACCTAGCAAGATATCGTTCAGAATTGAAGGAGAGATTAAAACAAAAGTTCCCCAAATAAAAGTTAAAGGAGTTCATCACTATTAAAATGACTTTACAAAAAAAGGTTACAGGGACTTCTTCAAGCAGAAAAGAAAAGGCTGTAACTAGAAGTAAGAAAATTGTAAAGGAAAAAAATCTCACTGGTAAAAGTGAACATATAGTAAAGGTAGTGCATCAACCACTTATGAAGATTAAAGACAAAAGTAGCAAAATCAACTATATGATAATCGTCTTGGGATACACAAAATAAAAAGATGTGAAACATGTCAAAAAACAAAATGTGTGTTTAAGCTAGGCTAAACATGCAGTGCTTTTAGAATGTGTTTGAATTTAAGAGACCATCAACTTAGAACAGACTGCTATATATAGGTGTTACATTTGACCTAATGGTAACCACAAACTTAGATACACAAAAAGAGAAAGGAATCCAACCATAACACTAAAGAAAGTGATCAAATCGCAAGGGAAGAGAGCAAGAGAAGAATAAAGGAACAGAGAAGAACTACAAAAACAACCAGAAAACAACAAAATGGCAATGAGTATGTGCCTATCAATACTTTTAATATAAGTGGTCTAAATGCTCCAAAGACACAGGGTAACTTAATTAAAAAACAAGACCCATCTATATGCTGCCTACAAGAGACTCACGTCAGACCTAAAGACACATACAGACTGAAAGTGAAGGGATGGAAAAAGATATTCTATGCAAATGGAAATGAAAAGAAATCTGGGGCAGCAATAGTTAGACAAAACAGATTTTAAAATGAAGACTGTGACAAAAGACAAAGAAGGGCATGACATAATGATAAAAGGATCAATCTGACAAGAGGATATAACAACTGGAAACACCTATTCATCCAACATAGCACCTAAATATATAAAGCAATTATTAACAGACATAAAGGTATAAGCTAATAGTAATACTTTTAATGATGTTAGTCCCCTAATAAATAATAGTATGGGACTTTAACACCCCATTACATCAATGGATAGATCATCCAGATGGAAAATCAATAAGGAAATAGTGGCCTTAAATGATACATTAGAGCAGATGGACTTAATATATAGAGAACATTCCATCCAAAAACAGCAGAATGCAGATTCTTTTCAAGTGCACACAGACTGTTCTCCATGATAGAGCACTTGTTAGGCCACAAAACAAATCTCAGCAACTTCAAAAAGACTGAAACCACATCAAGAATCTTTTCTGACCACAATGGAAATGCAACTACATTAGAAGAAAAAAAACTGGAAAACACGCAAACATATGGAGGCTAAACAACATGCTGAATGAGAAATAAAATGAGAAAATAAAATACATGGAGACAAATGAAAATGGAAATAAAACATTCCAAAATCCATGGGAGGCAGCAAAAGTGGTTTTAAGAGGGACATTTATAGTGATACAAGCCTACCTCAAGAAACAAGAAAAATATCAGATAGAAAATCTAAAAAGAAACTAGAAAAATAACAAATAAATTGAAAGTTAATAGAAGCAAAGAAATTATAAAGATCACAGTGGAAATAAATGAAATAGAGACTAAAAAACAGAAATGATCGATGAAACTAAGAGATGCTTCTCAGAAAAGATTTTTAAAAAGTGGACAAACCTTTAGTTAGACTCATCAAATAAAAGGAGAAAGGATCCAAAATATAAAATCAGAAATAAACAGAAGTTACAACCGACACTACAGAAACACAAAGGATAGTGAGACTACTATGAAAAATCTGCCAACAAATTAACTTAGAAAAAAATGGATCCATTTTTAAAAATGTACAGTCTTTTAAGACTAACAGGAAGAAATTGAAAAATCTGAACAGACCAATTAATAGTAATAAATGTTATCAGTAATCAAAATTCTTCCAATAAACAAAACTCCAGGACCAGATAGCTTCACGGCTGAACTATACCAAAGTATTAAAAAAAATTGAAGAAGAACACTTTTAAATGCATTCTATAAGGCCAGCATTACCCTGATACCAAAATCAAATAGATACTACAAAAAACAACCCAGAAAATTATAGACCAATATCTCTGATGAAAACATGCATGCAAAAATCCTCACTGAAATACTAGCAAACTGAATTCAATACATTAAAATGATCACACACCATGATCAAGGGGGGTTTATTCCAAGGATGCAAGGATGGTTCAGCATTCACAAGTCAATGTCATACACCCCATTTACAAAATGAAGGGTAAGAATTATATGAACATCTCATTAGATGCAGAAAAAGAATTTGACAAAATTGCACATCTACTTACATAAAAACTCTCAACAAAGTGTGCATAGAGGAAACATACCTCAACATGATAAAGGCCATGTATGACAAACCCACAGCTAACACTCTATGCATGGTGAAAAACAGAGCTTTTCCTCTACAATCAGCAACAAGACAAGGATGCCCATTTGCACCACTTTTATTTAACATGGTACTGGAAGTGCTAGCCACGGTAACCAGACAAAAAACAAAAGGCATCCAAACTGGTAAGGAAGGAACGAAAACTTCTCCATTTGCAGATAACATTATACTATATACAGAAAAACCTGTTATACTTTCTACAGAGTACATATTATTATAGTATATACAGAAAAACTCCACAAGAAAACTATTAGAGCTATTAATTCAGTAAAGTTGTAGGATACAAAATTAACATAGAAAGGTATGTTGTGTTTCTATAAATTAATAACTATCGGAGAAACTGAGAAAAATCCCATTTGCAACTGTGTCAAAATAATAAAATACTTGGGAATAAATTTAACCAAGGAAGTGAAAGACCTGTACTTTGAAAACTATTGAAAAAACTTGAAGATGACACAAATAAATGAAAGAATTGATATTGTTAAAATGTCTACATTATCCAAATGAATCTATAGATTGAATACAATGTAAATACCAATGGCACTTTTCACAGAACTAGAATAATGCTAAAATCGACATGGAACCACAAAAGACCCCAAACAGCCAAAGCAATCTTGAAAAAGAGAAAAAATTAAGGTATCACAGGCTTCGATTTCAAACTATACCACAAAACTATAATAATCAAAACAGTATGGTGGTGGCACAAGAACAAACACAGATCAAGGGAACACAATATGGAGCCCAGAAATAAACTGACATGCAGTCAATACACAACAAAGGAGGCAAGAATATACAACAAGTAAAATACAGTCTCTTCTATAAATGGTGCTGGGAAAACTGGATAGCTACATGCAAAAGAATGAAACTAGACCACTTTCTTATATATAAAAGTAAACTCAAATGGATCAAAGATCTAAATATGAGTCATATAACCACAAAACTCCTAAAAGAAAACTTAGGCAGTAACTCTTAGGTATCAGTCTTAGCAATAATTGTTTTGGCTCTGTCTCTCCAAGCGAGGGGGAAAAAATAAACAATTGGAACTGCATCAAACTAAAAAGTTTTTGCACAGCAAAAGAAACCACCGACAGAATGAAAGGCAATCTACTGAATGGGAGAATATATTTTCAAACATGTATCTGATGAGTGGTTAATATCCCAAATATATAAAGAACCCATACAACTCAATAACAAAAAAATCCCATTACAAAATGGGCAGAGGACCCGAATAGGCAGCTTTCCAAAGAAGACATACAGGTCGCCGAATAGCCAACAGACACATGAAAAGGTGCTCAACACTACTAATTAACAGGGAAATGCGAGTCAAAACCACAATGAAATATTATCTCAGACCAGTCACAATGGCTAATATCAAAAGACCAGAAATAACAAGTGTTGGTGAGGATGTGGAGAGAAAGAACTCTTGTGCACTGTTGGTGGACATGTAAATTAATACAGCCAATATGAAAAACAGTATAGATGTTCCACAAAAAATTCTAAAAATAGAACTACCATATAATCAGCAATTCTACTTTTAGGTATTTGTAAAGAAAACAAAAACATTGATTCAAAAAGAAATATGTAGCCCTATGTTTATTACAGCATTATTTATAATACCCAACATATGGAAGCAACCCAAACATCCACTGATAAATGAATAAAGAACAGGTGGCGTGTGTGTGTGTGTGTATGTGTGTGTATACTCACCTTAAGGCTGAATATTACTCAGCCTTAAAAAAGAATGAGACCTCGCCATTTGCAACAATATGGAGGACCTAGCAGGTGTTATACTAATTGAAATAAGTCAGAGAAAGACAAATAACATATGATTTCACTCATATGTAGAATCTGAAAAACACAACAGATGAACAAAGAAACACAAAAATAAACAGACCCTTGAGTACAGAGAACAAACTGGTGGCTTCCAGAGGGGAGGTAAGTAGAGGGATGGGCAAATAGATGAAAGGAATTAAGAGGTACAAATTTCTAGTTGTGAAGTAAATAAGTCACAGACGTGTAAAGTACAGCACGGGAGTGTAGTCAGTAATATTGCAATAAGTTTGCATGGTGACAGGTTGTAGCTACACTTATCACAGTGAGCATTGAGCAATGTATATAATTGTCAAACCACTATGTCAAACACCTGAAACTAATACTGTATGTCAACTATACTTCCATTAAAAAAAATCTAACTCAAATTAAAAAAAAATCAGCATTATTTTGCTTTCTATGTTTTAATAATTTGGCCTATCACGATAACAGAGAACAAACTGATTCCTATTCCTTCCTCTGTCTCATGGTTTGCAGCCACCTTATCAATAAAGCCTTTTCTCTCCACCTTGAGTTACACTTTGCACTGTAACACATTAAGAGATTTAAATTACACATATTTTTGGCTTTTAATTGAAGCTCTCCTCTCTCAGTAGCTGGTTGACCATATAAAACATGTAAAACTGGGTCAAGAAAATGAGAAACAGAGAACTATGCCCCTTTGATGACTAAGGAATAAAGAAGTAAAACCTTGTGGGCCTGGTATCCCCTTCACTCAAATTGAGTTCTCTTTTCCAGCAGGTGATTCAGTCTATCCTGCAAGTAGACCCTGTGGGCTTGCCTCACCAGTCTTCTAGTTGTGCTTAGGCATATTTAAATCTAAGGAAGAACACAATGTTGATTCATGGTCTCTCCTAGAAACTTGTATAAGTGGAAAATTGCAATGGGAATATTAAAAAATACCCTGGGGCGCCTGGGTGGCTCAGTCAGTTAAGCATCTGACCCTTGGTTTCAGCTCGGGTCATGACCTCATGGGATCGAGCTTCTTATTGGGCTCTGTGCTGACAGTGCAGAGCCTGCCTGGGATTCTCTCTCTCCCTCTCTCTCTGCCCCTACCCTGCTCATTAATTCTCTCCCTCTCTCCCTCTCTCAAAATAAATAAACATTAAAAAATTCCCTGACTATACCAATATTCCATGAGCATCCATAAGCTAGTTTCCTGCACATAAGAGTCTATGATTTTGGATCTGGCATGCAGCATGTTAGACACATCATATATAATTGGTGTTGTCTCTAATCAATTCATGTGTGCTGCCGGTAACTCCTCCTTTCGACCACCAGCTCTCTTTTTATTCCTTAAACACAAACTAAGTAGATTTACTTGCTATTCTGCAATATACCCCATACTATGGTTTGAATTTCTATGTTCCCCCTAAAAATCCTATGTTGAAATTCTAACCTCCAAAAGGTGATGGTATTAGTAGGTGGAACTTTTGGGAGGTGCTCAAGTCATGAAGGTGGAACCCTCATGAATGGCATTAGTACCTTATAAAAGAGGCTTCAGAGAGATCCCTAGCCCCTCTGCCACATGAAGACACGAGAAGTCTAGGATCGAGAAGGCCCTCATCTGACCATGCTGGCACCCTGATCTTGGACTTCTGGTCTCCCAGAGCTGTGAGAAACCAATAGCTACCCAGTATGTGGTATTTTATTATAGTAACCCAAATAGATTAAGACACCCCATGACATTCTGATTCCTCACTGTTCTCTATCTGGGCCACACTTCATAACCCATCCACTTTTGTGACTCACGTCCTGTGACATGCCTAGACATCATTCTCCACACCATAGCTATTTCCTAACATGCTGATCATATAATAACAGATTCTATCATACTCTTATTCCTGTTCCCTTACTCCTTCCTTCCATCCCTATTTAACTGCTTGAGGAAACAAATACAAATACTCCTGTATCTCCTATTTTCAATTAAGAAAGGTGTTACTTAAATTAAGCAACAACTGTTCATGATTTATCCCACTAAAAATCTGTTTTAGAAAGTATTAAAATTTTATTAAATAAAATGAACTTGTCTTTGAGAATTTAAACTGACATAAAATATAAAGGAGTCAAGTTGTTCCATAAGATACTTGGAAATGTGTTGTTGTGTTCCCGAAAGGAAGAAGAGTTGTGATCTTCAAATTAAATTCATCAAGGGTGGGAAGGAGGTCTCCCTGTATATGTATAATATACAGCCCCTTCCTCCCTGCAGATGCCATAGCTCGTGTTTAGCTTTCCTCTCCCCTCTGTTGGCCATCACAAAGAAATGGCTTCACTTGCTGCTTAATGACATTGGAATTTTGTAGATCTGTGGGCAATTGAAGTCCACATAGTAGGGTACAAAATTGCCAGAATCAAGTTGACAGATGATAAAGATCAAAAACCAGAAAAATCAAGTGGGATCTCTAACAGCAGTCTTATAGGCCTGGGATGATATAATTATAATGTGTTATCTGTTTCTTTTCAAAAACAAGCAGTGAATACACAGTTTAACATTTATTCTATACTTCAAAATATTGTTGTCTTGCTTTAAACATTTTTGTGTGTTGGAATAAAGGAGAAGGATGACGTTGAGGGAGTAGCCTTTTCATAATACCACATTTTTGGTCCAAGTGCTTCTGTGCTGGAAGCCAAATATTTGAGAGAAAATATTGCCAGTATCTCTCTTAAAGTGTCATTTAAGCAAAGAAATTGTGGATTCCAAGTGAAAACAGTCACATTAAGAAAAAAAATTTTGAGAACACGAAGTCTCGGAAATGTGGCTATACTAGAATTTCCTCCTAAAAGAATACTACTCCTACTAGTCAAAGGAAATGATTCAACTAATTAAAACAAGAATAAAATAGGTCGCAAGTGCCCCTGGCTAGAAGAAGGTTTTCTAACTAAGTCTATGACTATTCAATTATAATCATTGACTTTGATGTACACAAAGCAATCAACGTTTGCAGTTGGAGGAGCAGTGAGCACTTGTATGAAAAATAATGCTATTTTAGAGGAGTGTTAGTCCCAAGTCTTCTTTCGATTCATATCTCTATGCCTGCTTCATATATATGTATATAAATTATAAAAAATAAATATAAATATTTATATATTTATAAATATTAAAGAAAATATAAATATTAAATTTTTATAAATATTTTAATTATATACATACATTTATAAATATAAAATAAAATACAAAAAATACATAATATATATAAAATAGAGTAGATATATAATTGCAGCTACAAGCATGTCATTTCTGCTTTTGATGATACTAGACGTAAAATACGTCACAGGCTACGCCCAAATTTTTTACATCACTGATCCATGTACTCGAGAGTAAATTTTAGATTAAATGAAAAATTCACAGGACTCTTTTTGCCTCACTACTTACACTTGGTCTGATCAGTCGTGCCCATACAGACATCTACACACATTGTGTAGATTTACCTGTAGCTCCCTCCTTGGAAAGACAACAAGATTTCAAACAGAGGGAAACTGTTGACAGCTGGGGAAAAAACCCAATACTTGCTAAAGATAATACGGAACTTCGGTACAGAGTTGATTTGCTGAGAGAGGTGGAATGAGTACCAAGCTAGGGCACAGGACGACTGCACCATCTGAGAGGCAGCAGCCAAGCGGGCCACAGTGCATTGTCCATAAAACTGAGTGATGGCCTTGAAAATTAACATTCATTTAGCTGCGAAAAGCTACAACACCGCTAGGAGGTAGGCATTATTACATAAATTTTGCAGGTAAGGAACATAGGACTCAAAATTTAAGTCCTTTGCCCCTGCTAGGAAGTGAAAGGAAACTAATGCCAATGTCTGTCTGATGCCAATGCCTGCTTGCTGTACTCTGCCGCATAGAAGGCATCAAGATCAGATGAGATTCAGTGAAGTGCAAATAAGAGAATGTCCATTCAGAAAATCCTAGTGGTGACAGAATCTAAGAATAATGATCGAAGAGGCTGGTGGAACCGAACTTCTGTGTTTCCAGATCTGTTTATTCTCATAGACCATGTAGTTAATGCTTATGAATAAAGGAAGCAGAATCCAGACCCAAGGGCTAAACACGACGTTAAGCATAGTCCTAATGCTAATGTTTGTCATTTGATAAGCACCACTATTGGTCGTAATGTACACTAGGTACCTGTTACAAGTCAAGACCTGTTCCTAGGATACTGTAAAATACGGCAGAGTAATTGTAGAGTCTTAGTTTGATTTAAAAGGCTATCTACAGTCTATTCCCGATCTTGCTAGTTGCATCTATCCATGCTCTTTTTACACAAATACACAAATGTTCAACCAAGTCAGATTTATCACCATTTGCTGAACATGCCATGTTCTTCCAATGGTTTAAACACAACCATGTCTTTCATTGCACCCCCTTTCTATAACCAGGACACTGCTCCCTCCATTTCTGCTGTGTAAGTTTCTATTATCTTTGAAGATCCGCATCATTTCCTGTCAAGACTGATCTGAAAGTACTTCCCCACCAGAGGCGAGTGCTACTCACCATGCAACATTTGTAATAATCTGTATAAATCCATAAGCCGCGTTAAACTGTGAACACCTTGAGGACAGGAAAAAGGAATTATTTTCTATCCATTGGCAGAATCCAATTATCACTACATTGCATGGTCAAACACCACCAAAAGCTTATCTCTCACTCCTCAGAGCCTTGTTTTTCACATCACGAAATTTCAACTTGAGTCATTTTGAAAATCTGTATGGTCTACAATGGTTCCTCACAATTTCCGCGTTCTGATTCGCATACAATCACAGTCACTTACCTTTCTCTGAAAGACATGTGTCTAAAAAATATGGGTTAACTGAAATCATGATATTCATGGGACTAAAACCATTTTTCATATCATAGTTACTAGTTACTGTCACTGGCTTCACATTTGTGTTTTCTCCTACTTTCAAATGTATTAACTCTTTGCTTATAGCTGGGTCAATTAACCCTACTTGGCTTAAAGAACTTTCTTCTTTAACACATTATTTTCCAATTTAAGGGATACCAAGTCCATTTACTAATCAATGTGGAAAAACTGGACTTATGATTTAAATTGGTATTCACAATTTTTTCTTTCATTTCTATAATACTGCAGCACCTTCTTTGGAGCATGTTAGGGGACTTTGAAAATGAGAGAACTGGAAGATATCACTGCCTTGGTAAATCTTGGAGTGTGCGTTTTGTTATCCTACCTTCATCAAGCATTTCCAAGTGTGAGATTTTAGGCACTGTTGTATCCAATGGTACGTTCTCCGTTGATACACATGCTGTATGCAAGAAAATATTAGAAAATATATATGTATTAATCTTATGAAAAAAAGAAGCACTATTTATATTTAATATATTCATTGAAGCTAGTCTACATTGACATACAGACATCTTCATTTTGTCTCTTTATGGAAGTTCAAGGTATCCTTAGGGAAAAGTGGGAATTCCACAAACTTTGCCCTTTGGTTTGCTTTGAGCACAATGTTACACATTGCGTTTTACTTATGCACAGTTATTTATATTTTCAAATTATTTTATCTAATAATTGTCACAAAGTGGACAAGTAGCTTAAAGATATTGATGGAAATAAACCGCAGATCATAGATAACAGTCATGACTCAAGCACAATTAAAAACAAACTGCCAAACTGATGCTTCTTTTTCCTTAGGCTTATCTGAACCTCCAAAGTAAAGGGGACACATTAATATTTTAGCTATGACTAAAAAGTGAAGGCCTATGATACGAACTTGTACTACAGAAAGAGCATTTCAAAGATGAATGCTTGGATAAAGAAGATGTGGTATATATATTTATACAATGGAGTATTACTCGGCAATCAAAAAGAATGAAACCTTGCCATTTGCAACTACGTAGATGGAACTGGAGGAGATTATGCTAAGTGAAATTAGTCAGAGAAACACAAATATCATACGACTTCACTCAGATGAGAACTTTAAGAGACAAAACAGATGAACATAAGGGAAGGGAAACAAAAATAATATAAAAACAGGGAGGGGGCAAAACATAAGAGACTCTTAAATATGGAGAACAAACAGAGGGTTACTGGAGGGGTTGTGGGAGGGGGGATGGGCTAAATGGGTAAGGGGCATTAAGGAATCTACTCCTGAAATCATTGTTGCACTAGATGCTAACTAATTTGGATGGAAAGTAAAAAAAAATAAATTAAAAAACAAAAGATGAATGCTTGGAACGTTTTCATCACCAGGTCTTGAATTGCTATATTGTACACCTGAAACTAATATAACAGTGTTAACTAACTAGAATTAAAATAAAAACTTTAAAATAAAGTAGTAATAATTAAGCCTATTTAATCACATCAATAATTCATTAAAACAGTTTAGTCTATTAATAATTTTCTGAATGGTGTATTTTTCTTCAGCTCATAAAGTCCATTTCTTTATTTTTCAGCTTTACTGAAATGTAAATGACAAAAAATACTAGATATTTGAGGTGTTCAGAATGATGATTTAATACACACACACACACAGTGAAATGATTACTACAATCAAGCTAATTAACACATTCATCATATAAATAAATTGTTACCACTTACTTTTAATGTGGTGACAACACTTAAGATTTACTGTCTTGGTAAATTTCAAGTATGTTATACAATATTATTAAATATAGTCACCATGTTAGGCATTAGATCCCCGAAACACATTCATCTTACTACTGAAGGGTGTGCTCTTTGATTAACATCTCTCCATTTTCAAAGTTTATTTCCATATATATTTAATGAGATATACGCTTCATTTGTAATTCATGCATATAAGTTATCAACATACATATAATGGTATTGGGTGTGTCCTCAATTGTTTCAACTGCTAAATGGAAGCAAGCAAAGTAAAAGAATACATGGAGAATACTGTACTCATTGAACAATAGCTCTCCGAGTTTTAGTTGTGCAAGATGAATAAATTCTAGAGATCTGCAGTGCAACATAGTGCCTATGGTTAACAATATGGTAATACTGCATTTAAGATTTTGAAGGTGGTAGATTATATGTTAAGCCTTCTTATCACCAAGTAGGAAAACAAGGCGTGACTGTGGTGAGTGTATCTCAGGTGTATGTGTATGTCCAGACTCATCAAATGACACACATTTAATATGCGTAGATTTTTTGGTACATCAATTATACCTCAGTCAAGCTGCTTAATAAAGTATGTGGAGGCAATTGATGCAAAATATAAAGTTCACATTCATTAGCAAGGGATTTAATCCCTCCATTCTTGAGCTTACCTATTTCGTCACCTCTCCTCTTCCATCCCTTGTCACTCTATATCCCTTGCGTTAACCCACACTCCTTGGCCTACACAATTTACTTTGTCTCCACACTTCTGCATAACATAACGTAATCCATTTTGTCTGTTCTTTCACCCATGCTTATTTTCTCTATCGTATCAAAATCCTACGCAGACCTCAAAAGCTAGCTTGTGACATTTTGTCATATCTTCCTTCTTTATGCTTCCATATAACTCTTTATACCTCCGTTAGAGCTCCATTCATAGTTGTCCTTGAACAGCTTCCATAAATGACTCTCTCCTCTTTTGAGTTCCTCAAGGTCAAGGATCGCATTCATGTGTTGTCCCAATGCCTAGAATAGTGACTTGCACAGTATAAGCACCAATGCCTGGGCTAGAGTACAATGCTTCCTCCTCACAGGAAAAGAGAAATTAAATAAATGGCTATGCGGTGATGAGAACAATGGGCTAGTCTGAGATGCCACAAATGCTTCCTGCCAGCCACTACTGTGATAATGTTTTGCTTACATATCACTTTCCAGTTTAATCTTTACATCATATTCTTACAAGTAAATTTTTACAAGGATTCTGGGAATTGCTGTGACTGCAACTGGAAATATTCCAAGGATTTTATTGAAACAGAAGACAGCACAAGAAAATGACCAGATGTTAAACACTATGCACATGTACCTTGGGCATCTCATTTTAGTTCTGGTAGAATATGGACAAGGGAGCAATTTTTCAAAATTGCATGTGGGATTCACATGCACAGAGCCCATAATTTTCCCACATGTACCTGAAATAATGGAGGTAGGGACAACTATGCTTCTATGTTCCCTACACACATCTAAGTAAGAATGAGACCACCGGGACACATGAGAAGTGCTCAATGGCTTTGCAGTGGTTTGTAATTCTTTCCTCAACAAATAATGTCATTCTCAGCATGAAAATACTGGTAACATATGCAGTGAGGATAGTCAGCAATGAGGTTCAAATAGGAAACAAAGATATCTATTTTCTTTTATATATTTAGTCCAACATGGGATTTAAGAAAATATAAGTCTAATATTTACCAAAGGAGAGTAAATTAGGAGACACTGGTTTAATGGCTGTTCATCCTGTTGTGGCCAGACATTATTTAGAATGCTGCATCAGCCTCTTGACAGATGTACTATTTGTGGCGAAATTATAGAACCTTTTTGCACCCATGTCTCTTTTTTCTTCAATGGAGTAGCAGTAAATGCTTCAAAAGGTTATTGTGTTAATTGAAATAATGGATGGCCTACTTAGCACATAGATGTTTAAAATTATAAATGCAGTAGTAGTGATATTTAAACTTGCAAATGGTAAAGATAATTTTCTTTACTAAAACATAGTTTTAATTACTCTGAATATAATGTATTGCACAAACCTAAGAAAGCTAGTTTTCCCAAGTGAATAAATCTATTTCCCAATACAATAAAGAGAGACGTCTCACATCCCCAATACTTTACCCCCTGCTGTGTCCATGCCCTCTGCCATGTATGAAACTTTACAACGTCCTTTCATACTGAGTGAGTCTCCTCGCCCATTCCTTGACACTGACCTTGGCCATATAACTTTCCTTGGTAAACAGAATAAAGGGGAACTGATGACGTGCCAGTTCCAAACTTAGGCTTCGTGCGTATTTCTACAACTCTCGCATCTGCAAGTACCATGGGAAAGGTACATTGAGGCTCACCTCTTGGCCTCCAGAGCAATAACGAGACAAAGTTGAAGCAGGTTCACCTTAGCCAGGTCCAGCATATATCAAGTGATTTCTTGACAAACCACAAACTGGAGAGGTAACAAATAATAGTTACGTAGACACTGAGTTTGGGCAGTCTGATTATGCATCAATAGTTAAACTGATACGGATACAATAGTTGAGAATGGGGAAAGTATATGGTATTCAAAGACAAGGGTGCCAACATCATACATGGCCCCAAAGCATTTGACTCTAGTCAAAACATATCACAGGTCCTAAAATCCTCACAATTTCAGCTAATACTTAGTGACTGTGTTCATTCTGGAAGTTCCTTGCTAAACTCCAACTCTGTCACATGGTTAAAGTAAATATATTATCTTCATCATTTCTAATATGTGAGCATTTATGAGCGTTAAGAATAAGGAAAATGGAAAGGCAAGGACTGTAACTGAACAGGTTCAGGGATCTCAAAAGCGGGAAAATGATTGCTAAAAACAAATGTTACATCCTGACAAGTTATTCTTCCTTCAAAATTCTGACAAGGAAACACATTTCTATTAATTTATATTTTTTTCTGACCCTGAGGGCAATTTCTAGTCATTATGCAACAATTTGGAAAACACCTAAAAAGTATGAGGCATATAAATACCAATAACACTATAATGCAGATAAAGTCTTTATTTTAAAATTAAGAAGTGCATTATTTCATATTTCTAACTATGTTTATATAAAGGTTGTAGGTTGGCATCAAACTTTAAGCCATTTTCTTAGAAACTTTTCCCACATACTGTAAGTATTTTATAAAAAACATTATGTCATCAGTAAATATTTTGGAAACATTGTTTGATTTCAGTGTTTGATTCCATCATATCCTTGCTGATTATTTGTGAGAGATGTTTGGACTCTTGGTCCATTGTGTATTTAAATATTTCAAAGCCTTCCTTAGACTTTTTCAAAAAAACTTTAAGTCAGATGTAGTAAAATTCTGAAATTATACATAATCATTTCTACTACTTTTTTTCCCACTAGGCTTTGCTCCATGGTGACAACAGAGAGTTGGTTAAGAATACATGTATTACCTCATTTAATCAACTAAAAACCCTAAGAAGACAGTACTTACTTATATCACACACTTATAGATGAAGAGTGAAGCTCACAGAAGTTAAATAAACCACTTAAAGCCATCAACCGAATAAGTAGTCTGATCTCATAAGGCTAAAGGTTACCAAAGTCGACACTCAAGCTTTGGCTACATAACAAGCCATCCTGAATGTAAGTGCCTAAAAATACAATCATTGATTATTTCCCATGATTTCTTAAGTTACTGGGAATTTCTTCCACTGAGCTCACCTGAGATCACTCATGCAAATGCAGACAGCTGAGCTGGGATGGTCTAAGATGCCCTCTCACATGGACCAGGTCCCAGCTGCAATGGCAGGACATTAGACTGGCTGAACCTCTCCCTCCATTGGGTCACTCATTCCCAAATTCTTCAGAGCACGGACAGCTCAAGGCTCCTAAAGGGCAAACGCAGAAATCACAAAGTATCTTAAGGCTTAGCCTTGGAAGGTAAGCAATGTCACATCTGAAACATCCTGTTGGTAGAAACAAGTTACTTGGGACACCTGTACTTGGGACACCTTGGGTGGCTCAGTTGGTTAAGCGTTCGACTCTGGATTTCCACTCAGGTCGTGGTCTCATGGTTCATGGGATTGAGCCCCACATCAGGCTCTGTGCTGACAGTACAGAGCCTGATTGTGATTCTCTCTCTTCCTCTCTCTCTTCCCCTCCCTGGCACGCACTCTCTCTCTCTCTCAAAATAAATAAATAAACTTAAAGAGAAAAGAAACAAGTTAAAAGCCAGCCCAGGATCAGGGGATATAAATCCAACCCTTGAAGGGAGAAGAAAAAGACCCATTACAAAAGGTGTGTTCACAGAGACACGGGATTCATTGGCCATCACTATTGTAACTGTCCACCAAACTCCTTACTATGCAAAGTTTCAATATCCATTTGCCTTGTATGCCTTTGTCATTGTTTGTAAAGTGCAACACACAGGTTACAGTATTAGAAGGTGATGGCTCTCTGATCAACAGATATCATTAAGATGTGTTGTGCCTGGAATGGAGCACCTTTAATGACTTCACAGTGCCTGGCATAGGTTGTATACTTTGCTTCATTAATTGTACTTTCTGCTTAGAGTTGGAGGGAGCCTAGGTGACCAAATATTGCTAGATTTCTGACATTCTTTCCAGTTGACTACTTGCAAATACTGAGTTATTAGTTCACGTGTCACCATTTTGGCCAAGGGAGGAAGTTATTTGTGCTGTGAATCATCTAGTCCAACCCCTCCTTGTCTTCCATGACCATCATTGGTGATAAGGACCAAAGCAACTAGCACTCACGAAATTGACCACCATAGCAGGTTTCCTTGTGTTGACAAGGTTTGGCGTTGGGATGGTTTGAGGACAGGAGCTTGAGCCGGCTGGCTAGAACCCCACAGCAACTACTTGGCAACTTTGAGATGTCCTCTCTTGGCATCCTGCATCAGAGGGGTATGTTTGAGAACAGAGACTTCAGGGAATGGCAAGGGAGGAAATAAAGACAGTGAGGACTGAGAAATCACAGAAAGCTGCTGCCTGGCTAGGCATGGGAATCAGGAGAACACAGGACACCAGGGCTACCATACCTGCTCTTCACCCCCCACCCCAACCCACACAAAGCCACTCTCACCCCTGGACTTCCCCTCCGGGGAAGGGCACAAGAACACAGAGGGTGCCAAGTTTCCTGTGCCTCATTCTCGGCCTACCCTCACTCCTCTCATCAGCTGCCTCGGCAAATCAACTGAAGGGGGAGGGGATCAAGGATCACTGCCAAGACCATGGAAATGCCCTGTCCTTCTCCCTGGAGGGTTGCAGGATGGCTTTGGGAACCAGAAGATGAAATAAGCATCAGAGGAAAACTGGCCAATCAGAGCCCACCACCAACCACCCCCTTCCTCCTGAGAAGTCCTTTGCTCTTCCCAGCTGTTCTTCCACCTTGTCCATGTTGAGGCCCCATCTCTCGTTTTACCTGTTGTCATTCTTCCAGTGTTGCCCTTCTCATGTCCAAGTAGAGCGGGGCAGGTCCCTCCCACAGCTGCCCTCGGATATCCATTTCTCACCACAACTCAAACACCCTTTTCTACAAGACACGCCATCTTTACCACTGAGAAGGAGGGAACATTCTACTGAAGAGCAAGCCCCGTGTCCACTGTGTCCTGGGAGGGAGAAAACAGACAAGCTTTGATCATGTGGGACGAGGCAATCGAGGACAGTGGCTTCACTTTGCCTGGCTGAGATTCCAGAGACTGAAGCCCAGGGGTCCTCACTCCCATGTGCCCTCATGAGTGGGGAGGGAGGGGGCTCTTACCTCCATCTTTCTCATGCCCTCCTTTCATTTTGCCTGTTTGTGTATGGTCCTCTTCTTCCCCTATTTGTGCCTTGAAGGGAAAGTGCCTTGAATGCAGGTCCTGCTGTCCATCAGCTGTCCATCTGCATTATGGCCACAGTTCCTGCAAGTCAGAGGCAAGGATCCGATCGTCATGAAGGAGTAAAGACACCTATAGGGGACATGGATGTCTGTCACATCTCAGCCACAGCTGGAACCTAGGCCCTGATCTGATGTTCCTCATAAATATGAACAACCTGTGTGGGGCTTGTGGAACATGTAAACATACCAACGCATGATCCAGGCATCCCCCTAAGGAAGACCTTCCACATACACAACAAAAGTGTAAATAAAGCCCATAGGGATTGTCTGTGCCTCCCAAGTACTTGTATAGCCTCTGAGGGAAACGAGTCTTGAAGGCCTTCAAAAATGCTCAGGGGTTATCTCCTCCACTCCCCACACACAATCTTAAGAATTCGTAAGTCACAACTCTCATGGAGAAATGGAGCATTTCTAATAGCAGAAAATTACACGAATGCTATTGTGAATACTATTGCAAACCAGTGATTGTGGTGGATGGATACTCTGTCCATGTTACTTGTGAGGACCATGAAATACCCGGGAATGTGGAAAGGGAAGCTAGTCCTACTATTATGACAAGGTCACACATCCACCCTAAATGTCTTAAGAAGCAATTACCAAAAAGTCCATCGACTTTATGAATGGACAAAGAAGAGGTGATATAGGGGCACCTGGGTGGCTCAGTCAGCTGAGCACCTGACTGACTCAGGTCACGGTCTCACAGTTCGAGTTCAAGCCCCACGTCAGGCTTTGTACTGACAGCTCAGAGCTCAGAGCCTGCTTCGGATTCTACCTCTCCCTCTCCCCCTGCCCTTTCTTTGCTTGTACTCTCTCTCTCTCAAAAGTAAACATTAAAAAAAATTTTTAAAAAAGAAGATGTGGTATACACATACAATGGAGTATTACTCGGCCATAAAAAAAAGAACGAAATCTTGCCATTTGCAACAACGTGGATGGAACTAGAGTGCATTATGCTAAGTGAAATAAGTCAGTCAGACAAAGACGAATACATGATTTCACTCATGTGTGGAATTTAAGAAATGAGACAGATGATCCTAGGGGAAGGGAAGGAAAAATAAAGGTAAGATAAAAATAGAGAGGAGACAAACCATAAGAGACTCTTAAATACAGAGCACAAACTGAGGGTTGCTGGAGGGGAGGTGGGGTGGTGGATGGGGTAAATGGGTGATGGGCATTCAGGAGGGCACTTGTGGGGAGAAGCGCTGGGTGTTGTATGTCAGTGAAAAACCACGGAATTCTATTCTTGAACCAATACTGCCCTGCACTTTAACTAACATTTCTTGTCGGAAGAGCAGCAACGTCCTTGCCCAGTGCCCTTCACAGTAGGGTTACATGCTCGCTTAAATGTGCCTTCTTTGCCTATGTCTTCATTCAATCCGTATTAAGCATGCTCCAAAGACAGGACACTCCAAGCTATGCCCTGTCCCAGAATCACTTGCCTGAACTTGGAACCATAGAATAGCAACCAAGCTTCTCTTAGGAACCAGGAAGTAGGGAAGGCAGAGGGCAGAGAGTGTCCTGGGATAGAGAGTTCAGGAAGCTGGCTCCTACTTGGCCTCTGGAAGGAAAAGAGCCCAGCGGAACTGGCCCTGCCCCAGCCCCCAGAATGATCAGTGTGGGAGTGGCCATAAGCACCTGGCCTTCACCCTCCCTCCCTCCCAGCCTCCTCCCTCCCTCGCTGCCTGAGTGAGAATCCCTTTCACCTGCTGCCCTTTACCACACTGGCTTGAGGGAATGTGGACCCTCAGTCTCACCCACCGCAGCCCTCTGTGCCCCACACCTCCCAGACCCTCTCTAAGAGATATTCCCCTCACCCCTGGATCCAGAGAATAATCTGTGAATATGCGCAGGAACCAGGAGACAGAGGGCAAAATGATTCAGGGGGCATTCCAGCCTCTAATTAGAGTCTCACAGACAAATCAGCCCAACTAATTAACCATAAATGGTTAATGAGAGACATGAGTCTACACTGGATAGTTTTCTCAGGGAATTCACCTGAACCCTCTTAACATCCATAAGGAATTTAAGTGTTGCCTTAGGTAGCATAGTTCTGAGGGTCTGGAAGCCAAGGAGCCCCTCCCTTCCCACCAATGCGGAGTTTTCCAGATGCTGCTGTTTCTCAGCAGTCCCTTTATGAAGAGACTTTTTGTACTTTTTTCCTTCCACGTACCCATCCCCTTCCCTGGATCGTAGAACAAGATATCTAGCTAATATGTCAGAGACAGGGAAGAAGTGCTGAGGAGACACTTGCCAGGACCTCCAGAAGGCTTGCTGTAGGAACCTCTTCATTGCAGCCTACACCTGCAGGGGCTGACCCATGTAGGGCTGGACAGTCCACAAGTAGGGGTTGCCACGGCCACCTCAACCCTTGAGAGGGTGTGTCCAGGTACCCGTACCTTCCCCACGTGCCCACTGTCTCCTTCTTCCCCACCCTCCTTGTCCTACATGTGGGGATTGACTGCCCACCTGGGACCATGTCCTCCCTTTTTGCTCTCACTCTTGGACCTCAGGCTTCTCTACCTTCTGTGGAGTTTGCATCACAAACCTGGGGAGCTGAGGGAACTATGGGGGCGGGGCTGGGAGATTAAAGCCAAGCTGAAATGCTCAGGGCATTTAACAATTGATGGAGCACCCAGTTTTCTGGGACAGAGGCTGTGCTAGGCACGGGGCAGATACATGAATTCACTCTCATGGGTTGGCATGCCCCTTAGGGGTGGTCAGAACATAAGGAAAGGGAGAACCAGAATATTTGTGAGGGTCACCAATATTATGGCAAAATATAACTAGTTAATATAAAATGGGGGACCGGTTGGGAAAGAGCGCATCCTGAAAGGTCTTCTTTGTCTTTATATTTTCTTCTATTAACCATACTTATACCAATACACATAATCCTTAATTGTAATTATGTATAAATCTGCCATTTGTTTCACAATGTAGAATATTTCCAACATGGATGCTCTTTCATGTTCCTCCCAGGCAACACCTCCCTAAAATAATGACTATTCTGAATTCTATCATAATAGATTAGTTTTGCTTCCATAAAATGGAACCAGACACTGTGTGCTCCTTTGTATCCGGTACCTTTCTCTCCACATTAAGTTTGTGAGATCTATCTGTGCTATTATGTGTAAAAGTATTTTTCTTTCATATTGCTCAGTGGTATTTTATCACATGAATATAGCAGAAGTTATTCATTCATTCAAAACTTGATGCACTTTTGGTTAGTCTGTGCTTCCGACTGACCAGAGATCATCTGAGGTTTCCGTGACCTCATCATTAGATTTGATTAATTTGCCACAGTGCCTCACAGAACTCAGGGCATCATTGTATTTACTGTATTACCAGTTTGTTGTCAAATGATATAACTCAGGAAAAGTCAGAGAGATGACATAAATAGTGTTCATTAACCCAGAAGCTCTTCCAGTTCCATCTTTTCTGGATTTTATAGGCTTTATTGCATAGGTCTGAGTAATTAAATCATTTACCATCTGTGACTAATTCAACCTCCAGCCCCCTCACCCCCCCCTTCTCCTCCCTAGGGGATAGTGGGTGGAGCTGAAAGCTCCAAGTATCAAATCAGGTGGTTAGATCTCCTGGCAACCAGCCCCCACCCTCCAAAAGTTTTTTCAAATGTCACCTCATTAATATAAATGCAAGTGTAGCTGAGAGGGGCTTGTTAAGCATAACAAAAAACAACTATTTCACCTTTATTAATCTGCAGGTATCTTAGGAACAGGAAACAGAACTAAATATTATAACAAAAGATGCCTCTCTGTCACTTACATAGGAATTACAGTGTTTTAAGAACTATGTTCCAGGAACCCTGGATAAAAACCAAATACATATTTACTATAAATCACAATATCATATTTCTATATCAAAATACAAAGCTTCCTAAATAAATGAATAATTGATGTATAAGAGAGCAAATAATAACCACCACCAAAATTTTAAAAAGAATAGTTCAAATACATTTAATTATAAATATTTGGAAAATTGTAGACCAAATATATCAGTTGGATCAATAAATATGAATACGTTCAGCTCCTCCCTAAAAACAAAAATATTTTTTCAATTTTGCCCACAAATTAACACCCAATTATATGATTTATCCAAAAGAAACACCTAGAAAAAAAGAACAAACCACAACCTCCTCTTTTCAAGAAAGAAGGTAGAAAGAGCAAATACACGGAATAATAATGGCAAAGGAGAAATAACATTCATAAGGGAAAGATGTTTTTAAGAAAATCATAAAACAACCTAGAAGAAATGGATAAATTCTTAGAAACATAAAATCTTTCAAGACTAAATTAGGAAGTAGAAAATCTGAACACACCAATTACTAGTAATGAAATTAAGTCAGTAATTAAAAAATTCCCAACAAACAAAAGTCCAGAACAGATGGCATCACAGACAAATTCTACCAAACTTTTATTTTATTTTATTATGTTTATTTATTTTTGAGAGAGAGAAAGAGAGAGAGAGTGCACACTAGCATGGAAGGGGCAGAGAGAGAGGGAGACACAGAATCCGAAGCAGGCTCCAGGCTCTAAGCTGTCATCAAACTCACAAACCATGAGATCAGGACCTGAGCCGAAGTTGGATGCTTAACTGAGCCACCCAGGCACTACTCTACCAAACATTTAAATAAGAGTTAATTCCTGTTTTTCTCAAACTATTCCAAAAATTAGAGGAGGAAAAGTCCTTCCAAATTCATTTTACAAGGCCAGCATTATTCTGATACCCAAACCAGACAAACTACAAAAGAAACTACAAAAACTAAAACAAAACAAAACAAAAAAAAACAACCCCAAAACAGCAATATCCCTGATGCACACAGATATAAAAATATTCAGCAAAATATTATCCAGCTGAATTAAAAAATACATTAAAAGGATCATTTATCACAAAGAAGTAGGATTTACTCAAAGGATGAAAGAATGATTCAATATATGCAAATCAATGAACATGAAACACCAAATTAGCAAAATAAAGGATAAAAAATTACATGATTATTTCAAAAAAATGCATAAAAAACATTTGACAAAATTCAACATCCATTCATGATACAAACTCTCACCAAAGCCTGTGTCAAGAGAACACAAACTTCAACATAATAAAGGCCATATATAACAAGCCCACAATTAACATCATACTCAATGGTGAAAAGCTGAAAGCTTTTCCATCAATATCAGCAAGAAGAAAAGGATGCCCGCGGTCACCACTATTATTCAACATAGTACTGGAAATCCTAGCCATAGTAATCAAACATAAAAAAGAAATAAAAGTGATTGAAATTGGTAAGAAAGAAGAAAAAGTCCTTCATTATAGACAACATGATACTAGATGTAGAAAACCCTAAAGACTTCACCAAAAAACTATTAGGACTAATAAATTAATTCAGCAAAGTTGTGGAATACAACATCAATACACAGAAATCTGTTGCTTAGACACGAATAATGAAAAAAGGGAAATTTAGAAAACAATCCCATTTACACTTGCATCAAAAAGAATAAAATACCTAGGAATAAATATAACAAAAGAGGTGGAAGACCAATACTATGAAAAGTATAAGACATTGAGGAAAAAATTGAAGATGACACAAATAAATAGAAAGATATACCATGTTCGTAGAATGGAAGGATATTGTTAAAGTGTCCATAGTACCCAAAGTAATGTCCATATTCTATGAAATCCCAATCAAAACACCAATAATATATTTCAAAGAACTAGAACAAAAAACAATCCTAAAACTTGTATGGAACCACAAAAGACCCTGAATAACCAAAGCAATCTTGAGAAAGAAAAACAAAGATATCACAATTGGAGATATCACAATCTCAGGTTTCAAGATACACTACAAAGCTATAGTAATCAAAACAGTATGGTACTGGCACAAAAATAGACACATAGATCAATGGTATAGATTTGAGACCCAGAAATAAACTCACACTTACATGGTCAATTAATCTATAACAAAGGAGGCAAGAAAATACAATGGGGAAAAGACAGTCTCTTCAATAGATGGTGCTGGGAAAACTGGACATCTACATGCAAAAGAATCAGACTAGATGACTTTCTTTACATCATACACAAAGATAGACACAAAATGGATTAAAAACCTACATATAAGACCTGAAACCTTAAAACTCCTAAATGAAACCATAGGTAATCACTTGGAAATCAATCTGAGCAATATTTTTTGGGATATGTCTCCCCAGGTAAGAGATACAAAAGCAAAAATAAACAATTGGGACCACATCAAACTAAAACACTTTTTCACAGCAAAGGAAACCATCAACGAAGTGAAAAGCAATCTTCTGAATGTCAGAGGATATTTGCAAATGATATATCAAATAAACACTCAATATCCAAAATATATAAAGAACTCATACAACTCAACAATAAAAACACAAATAATCTGATTTAAAAAATGGTTGGGGGACCTGATGAGACATTTTTCCAAAGAAGACATACAGATGGCCAATAGACACATGAAAGATGATCAACATCATAATCATCTGGGAAATGCAAATCAAAACCACAATGAAATATTACCTCACATTAGTCAGAATGGCTAGTATTATAAGATAAGAAAAACAAGTGTTGGCCAGGACGTGGAGAAAATGAGACGCTTGCCCACTGTCAGTGGGAATGTATATTGTTTGGCTACTATGGAAATCAATAGGGAGCTTCCTCAAAAAACTACAAGTAGAAGTACCATAGGATACAGTAATTCTTTTCCTGGGTATTTGCCCCAGAAAAATGAAAACACTAATTCAAAAAGACATGTGCACCCCTATGTTTATTGCAGTCTTATTTACAATAGCCAAGATACGGAAGCAGCCCAAGTGTCCACCAATAGAGAATGGATAAGGAAGATTTGACACACACACTATGGAATACTACTCGGCCATAAAAAAAGAATGACATCTTGCCATTCGTGACAACATGAATAGACAGACCTAGAGGCTATTATGCTAAGTGAAATAAATCAAAGACAAATAACAGATGATTTCATTCATATGTGGAATCTAAATAACAAACCAACAACAATAACAAAAGAGAAACACCATCAAATACCGAGAACTAGTGGTTGCCTGAGGGGATAGGGGTGGGGAATAGGTGAAGCAGGTACACAAATTTAAAATGTATATCTCAACAATTTTTTGACCCTAACATCACACGCCACCCCAAACGCATGCAGAAATTCCAAGTGTTTTTTTATTCCTCCTTGTCAGCAGGATAATGTTAAGGAGGAAATTTGTCTTCAGCACAGTCCTCATCTGATTCTTTTCCCCAGTGTCTGGCTAGCTCTGGTTCTGCTCAGCTGTACCCCAGCCTCCCAGGATCCAACTTACCTCTTTTGTCACACACTTGTCTCTTCCCTTCCTACTCTACCCTCCTACCATCAGAGAATTTACAACCTGCCGATTACATTCTAATCATAATCCGTGTTCTCTGCTTCTACAGGGATGGCCATTTCTCAGCAGACAATTTCTCAAGATATGCAGCAGATTGTTTTCATTCACTTTTTGATTCAGCCTGTGATAATGGCTGCATAGTGTTGGCCTTCTTGTTCCTTTAGGCTTTTTTGAAAGGATGGTAGTTGTTAGGATTTTTTTTCCTCTTGAACTCCCCTGAAGGGCCCTTTTTACCTTCTTGTTGTCTTTATCTAGATAGGTAATGGGATAAATGCAGAAGAGCACAGACTCGAAGAGGGTGGGGACTGGATGAAAAGACATCCTTCATGAGGAGGGGTGCAAGATGATAAATGTATTTGAGCCAGACAAAGGCAGGCAGGAACCATGGTGGTGGTGATGGTGGACAGAACCCATGGGGAAGAAGAAGAAGAGTATGGATGAGGTCAGCTGGCCTTGTCACCATCTCTAGACATGGGTTGACAGGGATCTTCATCTTCTTCCTCCTTTTGGTCCTTGGGGTTGGTTGTTCTGTAACTGTGGTAGGTGCTTATAGTTTCCTCTCACCTTATTCATCTTAAAACGTCTCAGTGGTCACCCCAGGGCTCCTGACACTCTTATATATGCACCATTTTTTTTTTTTTTGGTCAGTGATGACCCATGTCTTAGGCTGTGTTTGATCAGTAAGTCTCTATCTGAGCCAAGGGTAGCCTTGGGATGGCTTAGACATCAAAAGCACGATCCTGACTCCTTCACTAGTTGTGTGTGTGTGTGGGGGGGGGGTGTAAGGCAGGCCAACATCCTCTGGCTGAAGGAAGGGGGCCTAAAGAACCTTCCTCAATTGATCCACCAGCTCTTCTCATCTGTCTAGATTCAATTCTGATGGGTCACACTGTAGGGAGAGGTGTCTCCTCCAAGCCACTATGGCCAACCCTATTCCATGGTTCATTCTATTGTCTCTTGCTCTTCACAATTACCTACTATTTTGGATTATCTTACCAAAAATGCTTCCAAGCTAATGTCAAGACTCCACTCAATAAATTTACTGCACTGAGCATCCTACTCTTTGTTTCATAACTAGTGAGAAGTGTTCATCTCAGAATGTGTAGTAGACTGAACGCTGCTCCCCCGCCTAAAACATACATCCATGTTCTAATCCCCAAAACCTGTGGGCATTATTTTATATAGTAAGAGTATTACTTTATGTGCCAAAATATGTAAATAAGTTAAGGATCCTGAGAGGAAGAACTTATCCTGGATTAGCCACGTAGCCCTACCACATGCAATCGTATGTATTCCTATAAGAGAGAGGAAGGGGAGTTTTGACTGAGTAACACAAGGGAGAAGGCAATGTGAAGATGGAGCAGAGAGCAATGTGGCAACAAGGCGAGAAATGCCAAGGCAGGCTAGCAGCCAGCATACTCTAGAAGGGGCAAGGAAGAGATACTTCCAATAGAAACATCAGAGGTAATACATCTCTGCCAGCACCTTGAAATCAGACCTCTGGCCTCCAGAATTATGAGAAAACAATTTTGTTGTTTCAATCCACAAAGGCTGTGGTAATTTATTACAGCAGCCACAAGAAATTAATACAGGAAGTGTAGTGGCTAGACATGGGCTTCACTAGTACAGGAGAGATGAGAAAGATATACATATATTGCAAGTCGTGTGAGGTGACTGTATGCAGGAATTTACAACTGGAGACTGTTGAGGATTCCTAGGGATTAACCAGAGGTGTGTGAGCCTTGTGTGCAAAGTTCTTCTAAACATGTGTCCTCAACCAGCAGGCACGTTTCTCATTTTATTTTACCTCTGGCACTATTATCATTCTCCCTCCCTGGAACTTACCTCATAGTTGGAACATTCATGCAAGTCATTTTTATGAATAGCTAACAACAAGCTTCCAGCTTCTTAGGGGATACTTTGTATTCAGGTCCTGTCCATCTAGCTCCCTAGGTAGGTAACGAGCCTCTCGATCAGAATTTGAGCCATGACAAAAGGGGTAGTGGGGTTCACCACAAACCTATCTGTGTTCCTAGTCAACTAGCAGTTTATACCAGCCTGAGATGCTCACCTGTGCACACAATCTTTTGGCTTAGTGAGACTTCTTGGAGTTTGCTTTCTCGCCCAGTATTTACACCAGCAGTGGAGAATATCTCAGTGGGTTTTTTTTTTTCATTTGTGGCTGTAGATGAACTTTATGAATTATTATCTCACATGGTACATTAATTCATAAAACATTTATTAAGCACATGCTCTGAGTGAAGAACGACACTGGAGTCCTGAAATGACATACAGCCAAGGAAGATATGGCCCCCAACCCCAAAGAAGTTCTAACTCAGTGGAGGAAAGCCTTGGACATACACCCTAGCTATCTCAGGGTCAGAAATTGGCCTTGTGAGCCTCTCTCCTTCAGACCTCTGTTCCTATGTTACTGTTTCCTGGTCTTGGACCTGCCTTGTTCATTCTTTTTAATAAAATTTTAATTTCGGTGTAGTATACAGTATATTAGTTTCAAATGTACAATATAGTGATTCAACCCTTCTATACAACACCCAGGGCTCATCAAGATAAGAGTTCTCTTATCTCTAGCTCCATCTATATCCTTGCAAATATCAAGGTTTCATTCTTGTTATGGCTGAGAAATATTCCATTTATACATATTCCATTTCTTCTCTATCTATTCATCAGTCAATGGACATTTGGACCATTTCTATAATTTGGCTATTGTAGATAATGCTGCTATAAACATCTGGGTGCATGTGTCCTTTGAATTAGTATTTTTGTATTCTTTGGGTAAATACCTAATCCTTCAACTGCTAGATCATAGGGTAGTTCTATTTTTAACATTTTGAGCAACCACCAAAATATTTTCCACAGTGGCTGCGCCAATTTGCATTCACACTAACAGTGCAATGGGGTTCCCTTTTCTCCACCTCCTTGCCAAAACCTTTTGTTTCTTGTGTTGTTAATTTTAGCCATTCCGAGAGATGTGAGGTGATGTCTCATTGTAGTTTTGATTTGTATTTCTCTGGTGATGAGTGATGTTAAGCATCTTTTCATGTGTCTGCTGGCCACCTGTATGTCTTACTAGGAAAAATATCTATTCATGTCTTCTGCCCATGTTTAATTGGATTATTTGCTTTTTAGGTATTGGGTTTGATAATTTCTTTCTATATTTTTGATACTCACCCTTTATCAGATATGTCATTTGCATCTATCTCCTCCCATTCCATAGGTTGTCTTGTTTTGTTAATTGTTTCCTCCAGTATGCAGAAGTTTTGTGTGTGTGTGTGTGTGTGTGTGTGTGTGGTCCCAATAATTTATTTGTGCTTTTGCTTCCCTTGTCTCAGGAGACATACCTAGAAAGAAGTTGCCACAGCTGATATCAAAGAAGTCACTACCTATGTTCTTTTCTAGGATTTTTATGGTTTCAAGTCTCACATTTAAGTCTTTGATCCATTTTCAATTTATTTTCGTGTATAGTATAAGAGAGAAGTCCAGTTTCATTCTTTTGCATATTGCCATCCAGTTGTCCCGATACCATTTGTTGAAGAGACCTTCTTTTTCAAATTGGGTGTTCTTTCCTGCTGAAGATTGATTGACCATATAGTCGTGGGTGCATTTCTGGGTTTTCTATTCTGTTCTATTGATCTATGTGTATATTTTTGTGCCAGTACATTACTGTTTTGATTACTACTGTTTTGTAATACAACTTGAAGTCTGGACTTGGAATGAAATGCTTCCAGCTTTACTTTTTTCTCCACAGTTGCTTTGGCTGTTCAAGGTCTTTTATGGATCCATACAAATTTTAGGTTTGTTCTAGCTATGTGAAAAATGCTGTTGGTATTATGATAGGAATTGCATTATATGTGTAGTTGCTTTGGGTAGTATAGACATTTCAACAATATTTGTTCCTCCAATCCATGAGCATGGAATGCTTTTCCATTTCTTTATGCCATCTTCAATTATTTCGTGTTTTATAGTTTTCAGAGAACAGGTTTCACCTCTTTGGTTAGGCTTATTGCTAGGTATCTTATTATTTTTAGTGCGATTGTGAATGGTATTGTGTTCTTAATTCCTCTTTCTGATGTTCCATTATTGGTATATAGAAATGCAACAAATTTCTGTGCATTGATTTTGTATCCTGCAATTGTACTGAATTCATTTATCAGTTCTAGTAATATTTTTGTGGAGTCTTTGGGCTGTCTATATAACATATAATGTCACCTACAAATAGTAAAAATTTTACTTCTTTCTTGATAATTTCAATGCCTTTTATTTCTTTTTTTTTTTTCTAATTGCTGTGGGTAGGACTTCCAGTACTGTGTTAAATAAAAGTTGTAAGAGAGGACATCCCTGTTTTGTTCCTGACCACAGAGGAACCTCTCTCAGTTGTTCCCCATTGTGGATGATATTCACTGTGGGTTTTTCATATATGGCCTTTAGTATGTTGAGGTATGTTCCCCCTAAATCTACTTTGTTGAGGGGTTTTATCATGATGGATATTGTACTCTGTCAAATGCTTTTTCTGCATTTTTGAAATGGTTATATGGGTCTTATCCTTCAATTAATGTGATGTACCACTTTGGTTGATTTGCAAATATTGAACCACCTTGCAACCCAGGAATAAATCCCAGTTGATCATGGTGAATTATTCTTTTAATGTATTGTTACATTTGGTTTGCTAGTATTTCACTGAGAATTTTTGCATCTATGTTCATCAGGGATATTGGCCTATAGTTCTCTTTTTTAATGGTGTCTTTATTTGATTTTGGTATGAGGGTAATGTGGTCTCATAGAATGAATTTGCAAGTTTTCATCCCTCTTCTATTCTTTGAAATTGTTTGAGAAGAATGGGTATTAACTCTTCTTCAAATGTTGGATGCAATTCACCTGGAAGTCATCTGGTCCTGTACTTTTGTTTGTTGGGAGCTTTTTTTTTTTTTTCAACATTTATTTTTGGGACAGAGAGAGACAGAGCATGAACGGGGGAGGGGCAGAGAGAGAGGGAGACACAGAATCGGAAACAGGCTCTAGGCTCTGAGCCATCAGCCCAGAGCCCGACGCGGGGCTCGAACTCATGGACCGCGAGATCGTGACCTGGCTGAAGTCGGACGCTTAACCGACTGGGCCACCCAGGCGCCCCTGTTGGGAGCTTTTTGATTACTAATTCAATTTCATTGATGGTTATCCATCTGTTCATGTTTTCTATTTCTTCCTGTTTCAGTTTTGGTAATTTATATGTTTCTAGGAATTTATCCATTTCTTCAAGGTTGTGCAATTTTTGGCATATAGTTTTTCATAATATTCTCTTATAATTGTTTGTATTTATGTGGTGTTAGTTGATATTTCTCCTCTCTCATCTGTGATTTTTGTTATTTGGATCCTTTTTCTTTTCTTTTTACTAATCTGGCTAGAGGTTTGTCAATTTTATTGATTTTTTTGAAAAAACCATCTCCTGGTTTCATTGATATTTTCTATTTTTTATTTAGCTTCTCTATCATTTATTTCTGCTCTAACTTTATTATTTTATTCCTTCTTCTGGCTTTAGGCTTTGTTGTTCTGTTTCTAGCTAGTCAAGGTATAAGGTTAGGTTGTATATTTGAGATTTTTCTTGCTTCTTTGAGGTAGGCGTGTATTGCTATATATGCTTCTCTCTTAGGACCACTTTTGCTGAATCCCAAAGGTTTTGGACCATCATGTGTTCATTTTCATTTGTTTCCATGTATTTTTAAAATTTCTTCTTTGATTTCCTGCTTGACCCATCATTGTTTAGTAGCATGTCATTTAACCTCTCTGTATTTGTGGACTTTCCATCTTTTTTTTTCTTATGATTGACTTCTAGTTTCATAGAGTTGTGATCTGAAAAGGTGCACAGTAGGACTTCAATATTTCTGTATTTGTTAGGGACGGTTTTGTACACTCAAAAAGAATGTGTATTCTGCCATTTTAGGATGGGATGTCCTGAATTTATCTTTTAAGTCTGTCTAATCCAGTGTGTCACTCATAGCCATAGTTTCCTTGTTGATTTTCTGTTTAGATGATCTGTCCATTGATGTAAGTGAGGTGATAAAGTCCCTTACTATTATTGTATTATTATCTATTAGTTCTTTTATGTTGGTTATTATTTTATATATTTGGGTGCTTCTATGTTGCATGTATAAATATTTACAATTGTTATATCTTTTTAAATTTTAAGTTTATTCATTTATTTATTTTTGAGAGAGAGAGAGAAAAAAAATGAGCATGGGGGAGGATCAGAGAAAGAGAGAGAATCATGAACCATGACATCATGACCCGAGCCAAAATAAGAGTTGGACGCTTAACCAACTGAGAAACCCAGGAAATCGTACAACTGTTACATCTTCTTGTGGGAGTGTCCACTTTATGATTTCATAGTACCCTTCTTTTTCTCTTGTTACATTGTTTTAAAGTCCAGTTTGTCTGATATAAGTATTGTTACTCTGGCTTTCTTTTGACATCCATTTGCATGATATATGTTTCTCTATCCCCTCACTTTCAATCTGGAGGTGTCTTTCTGTCTCAAATGAGTCTCCTGTAGGCAGCATATTGATGGATTTTTTAAAATCCATTCTGATACCCTATGTCTTTTGATTGGAGCATTTAGTCCATTTGCATTCAAATTACTTACTGATATATATATATATATATATACACACACACACACACATATATATATGTTATTATTGCCATTTTATTATTTGTTTTATCATTGTTTCTTCAGGTTTTCTCTGATCCTTTCTTGTTTTTGTCACTTTTGGTATCTCATGTCCACTTAAAGACTTCTCTTTAGTATTTCTTTCAGGAATTAGTTTAGTGGTCACAAAATTCTTAAGTTTTTTTCTTTTTTTCTGATAAACTCTTTATCTCTTCTCTATTCTGAATGATAGCCTTGCTGGATAAGAGTTATTCTTGGTTGCAGATTTTTCCCATTCAGCACTTTGAGTATATCATGTCACTCCCTTCTGTCTTACAAAGTTTCTATTGAGAAATCAACAAGTATTTTTCCTTATAAATTAAGGGTTTCTTTTGCTGCTTTCAAGATTTTTTTCCTTAACACTATATTTTACAAATTTAATTGTAATATGTTCTGCTTTTCTGATTTCGATGGGACTTCTCTGTGCCTCCTGTATCTGGATGTCTGTTTCCTTCCCCAGATTAGGTAACTTTTCAGCTATTATTTCTTCAAATAAATTTTCGGTACCATTTTCTCTTCGTCTTCTGGGACTCCTTTAATTCAAATGCTATTACATTTGGAGGAGACAGCGAGTTCCTTGAGTCTATTCTTGTGGTACATATGTCTTCTCTCTTCTTTTCTTCAGGTTCATTACTTTCTATTACTTTACCTTCTAGGTCACTAATTTGTTCCTCTACTTCTTACAGCCTGCTGTTTATTGCATCAAATATGTTTCTAATCTTGTTTATTGCAATATCATCTCTGATTCTTTTTTTTAAACTCTTTTATCTCTGTGGTAAGGGTCTCATTGATGTCTTCTTTTCTCAAGCCCAGTAAGTAACCTTATGATTGTTGCTTTAGATTCTCCAGCAGGAATGTTATTTATATGTTTCATTTAGATCTCTGCTCATGGTTTTATCTTGTTCTTTTATCTGGGAAAAATTCCTCTGTCTTTGCATTTTAAGTCTCTACCTTCTTCTGTGTGCTAGAAAAGCCAGTTATGTCTCCTGCTGCTTCTTGATGTGGCCTCTTCTCTCCCTTTAGTTGCGGAGTTTCCATCAGTCTTCATGTCTATTTCTGTGGTATTTAGGATAATTTGATAGTTATCTAGTTGTGTTCATAGGGCAAGGTAATCCTAGGGTCCTCCTACTCTTTCCCTATATTCTTTCACAGTACTGGCTTTATTATTATAAGCAAGATGTATTAATGGTAGTGTGGCTTGCCGGAGGCATGAAGCAACCTTCCCCTTCTTGGCAGTGGTCTGACCCTAGCAGAATACTATATTCAGTCTTTGCATTTTATTTTTATTTTTATTTTTTTTTTGATGTTTTTTATTTATTTCTGAGACAGAGAGAGACAGAGCATGAGCAGGGGAGGGGCAGAGAGAGAGGGAGACACAGAATCTGAAGCGGGCTCCAGGCTCTGAGTTGCTGGCACAGAGCCTGAAGTGGGGCTCGAACTCATGAGCTGTGAGATCATGACCTGAGCTGAAGTCGGATCCCCAACCGACTGAGCCACCCAGGTGCCCCAAATCTTTGCAGTTTAAAGTAAGTGTGAAAAAATTTGAGAGGGGCAGATGATGGGTGATCACATGGAAGAGAACTGAGCAGTCTCAGTCAACATCCAGTACCAACTGCCACACGTTTGACTGAAGGACAACTTGGACCCCCCAGTCATAGAGAAACCTTCAGATAATTGCAGCTTGAATGATCCCAGGTAAAGCCAGGATAAGACCCTTCCAGGTTACCAACGATTCAACTCAGCAATTCTGCTCCTAGGTTATTTACCTCGAGGAGAGAGGCATATGAGGAGCCTTGTTCCAGAAAACTGTAAGAGACTTGGGCCTAGAGATGTGGCGTGATGAAAAACTCCTAGTCAAGGATGCAGCATTGGTGCAGGCAGAGAGGAGAGCACCTGTGCAAGTTCATCGTACATTTTGGATATTTGGATACTAGCCCATCATCATATGTGTCATTTGCAAATATCCTCTCCCATTTAGTAGGTTGTTTTTTTTTTGTTTTGCTGATGGTTTCCTTTGTTGTGCAGAAGCTTTTTATTGTATTATTTCTCTTAAACTTTTTTTTTTTAAATTCCAGTATAGTTAACATACAGTGTTAAATTACTTTCAGGTGTGCAATATAGTGATTCAACAATTCCATACATCACTCAGAGCTCAAGAAGCTTTTTATTTTGATGTAGTCTTGATAGTTTATTTTTGCTTTTGTTTCCCTTGCTGTAGCTGGTATCAGAGAAATTACTACCCATGCTCTCTTCTAGGATTTTTACGGTTTCAAACCTCACATTTAGTTCTTTAATCCATGTTCAGTTTATTATTATATATGAAAGTAGTCCAGTTCCATTATTTTCCATGTAGCTGTCCAGTTTCCCCAACACCATTTGTTGAAGAGACTGTTTCCCGTTGAATATTCTTGACTCCTTTCTTGAAGATTAATTGACCATATAATCATGAGTTTATTTCTTGGCAAATCTGTTCCACTGATCTGTGTTTCTATTTTTATGATAGTACCATACTATTTTGACGACCACAGTGATTTGTAGTATATCTTGAAATCTTGTGGTATCTCTAATTGTGTTCTTCTTTCTCAAGAATTCTTTGTCTATTCAGGCTCTTTTGTGGTTCCATAAAATTTTAGGATTGTTTGTTCTAGTTCTGTGAAAAATTCTATTAGCATTTTGATAGGGATTGTGTTAAATCTGTAAATTGCTTTGAGTAATATGAATATTTTAACACTATTTGTTCTTCTGGGACACCTGGGTAGCTCAGTAGGTTAACCATCTGACTTTGGCTCAGGTCATGATCTCATGGCCTGTGGGTTTGAGCCCCACGTTGGGCTCTGTGCTGACAGCTCGGTGCCTGGAGCCCGTTTCATATGCTGTCTCTGTTTCTCTCTCTCTGCCTCTCCCCTGCACACCTGCTCTCTCTCTTTCTCATATTAATAAACATTAAAATTTTTTTTTAAAAAAACACAATATTTGTTCTTCCAATCCATGAGCATGGAATGTCATTCCATGTGTTTGTGTCATCTTCAATTACTTTCATCAGTGTTTTATAGTTTTCATAGTACAGGTCTTTCATTTCCTTGGTTAAGCTTATTCGTAGATATTTTATTCTTTTTTTGGTACAATTGTAAATCAGACTGTTGTAATTCCTTTCTGCTACTTCATTATTGGTCTATAGAAATGCAATAGATTTCTGTATACTCGTTTTGTATCCTGCCAACTTACTGAGTTCATTTATCAGTTCTGGTAGTTTTTTGCTGGAGTCTTTCAGGTTTTCTATATGTGGTATAATGTCATCTGTGAATAATGAAAGTTTGACTTCTTCCTTGCTGATTTGGATGCCTTTATTTCTTTTTGTTGATTGATTGCCGTGGCTAGGACTTATAGTACTATGTCGAGTAAAAGTGGTGAGCGTGAACATCTCTGTCTTCTTCCTGACCTTAGGGGAAAAACCCTCAGTTTTTCACCATTGAGTATGATGTTAGCTGTGGGTTTTCATATATGGCCTTTAATATGTTGAAGTATGTTCCCTCTAATCATACTTTGTTGAGGGTCTTTATCAAGAAAGGGTCATAGACTGTTAAATGCTTTTTCTGCATCTATTGAAATGATCACTTTTTTTAATCCTTTCTCTTCTTGGTATAATGTATCAATATTGGCTGATTTGCAAATCAATCCCCTGCAACCCACTTGGTATAATGTATTGACATTGATTGATTTGAAAATCAATCCCTTGCAACCCACTTGATTGTGGGGAATGATTATTTATTTGAGAGAGAGAGAGAGAGAGAGCGCGCGCCAGCAGGGGAGAGGGGCAGAGGGAGAGAGGGAGAGAATCTTAAGCAGGCTCCATGCTCAGCATGGAACACAATGTGGGGCTCAATCCCACAACCCTGGGATCATGATCTTAGCCAAAGTAAGAGTCAGATGCTCAACCAACTGAGCTACCCAGCAGGCCCAGTGAATGATTTTATTAATGTGGTGTTGGATTTGGTGTGCTACTATTTTGTTGAGGATTTTTTACCTATGGTCATAAGAGATATTGGCCTATAGTTCTATTTTTTTGTTTGTTTGTTTGTTTTCGTAGTGTCTTTACTTGATTTTGGTATCAGGGTAATGCTGGCCTCATAGAAAAAATTTGGAAGTTTTCCTTCTTGTATTCTTTGTAATACTTTGAGTAAAATAGACTATTAACTCTTCTTTAAACGTTTTGTAGAATTCACCTGTGAAGGTATCTGGTCCTAGACTTTTGTTTTCTGGGAGTTTTTTGATTACTGACTCAATTTCATTTCTGCTAATCAGTCTGTTTAAACTTTCTACTTCTTCTTGGTTCAGTTTGGGAGATTATATATTTCTAGGAATTTATCCATTTATTATAGGTTGTCCAATTTTTGACATATAATTTTTCATAATATTCTCTTGTAATTATTTGTATTTCTGTGGTTTTGTTATTTCTGCTCTTTAATTTCTGATTTTGTTTATTTGAGTCCTGTCTCTCTCCCTCTCTGATGAGTTTTGTTAGAAGCTTATCAATTTTATTGATTTTAATTTTTTAATTTTTTAATGTTTATTTATTTTTGAGAGAGACGGAGAGACAGAGCATGAGCAGGGGAGGGGCAGAGAGGGAGACACAGAATCCGAAGCAGGCTCCAGGCTCCGAGCTGTCAGCACAGAGCCCAATGCAGGGCTCAAACTCGTGAACCATGAGATCATGACCTGAACTGAATTGGACGCTAGGCTGACTGAGCCACTCAGGTGCCCAGTTTTTTTTTAATTTTTAAAAAAATTTTAAATGTAAACTTACTTTTGAGAGAGAGAGAAAGAGAGAGAGAGAGAGAGAGAGAGAGAGAGAGAGTCAGAGTATGAGCAGGGGAGGGGCAGAGAGAGAGGGAGACACAATCTGAAGCAGGCTCCAGACTCTGAGCTGTCAGCACAAAGCCCAATGTAGGGCTTGAACTCACAAACCACAAGATCATGACCTGAACTGAAGTCGGATGCTCAACCGACTGAGCCACCCAGGCACCCCCAATTTTACTGATCTTTATACAGAACCAGCTCCTGGTTTCATTGATCTGTTCTACTGTGGTTTTAATTTTTATTCCATTTAATTCTTCTGTATTAACCATTTAATTATTCTCTATTGTTTAATTCCTTCTACTGGTTTTGGGTTTTATTCTTTTTCTAGCTCCTTTAGGTGTAAGGTTAGGTTATTTTTTATTTTTCTTGCTTCTTGAATTAGGCCTGTATTTCTATAAACTTCTCTATTAGGACTGCTTTTGCTGCACCTCAAAAATTTTGGACCATTTTTTTTAATTTTAATATTTTCATGCATTTTTTAAATTTCCTTTTTGATTTCCTGGTTGACCCATGCATTGTTTACTAGCATGTTATTTAACCACCATGTACTTGTGTTCTTTCCAGATTTTTTCTTGTGCCTGATTGTTAGTTTCATAGTGTTGTGGTCAGAAAAGATGTGTGGTCTTCAATCTCTTTAAATTTGTTGAGACTTGATTTGTGGCCTAATAGGTGATCTATCCCGGAGAATTTTCCATGTGCACCTCAAAAAGATGTATATTCCACTTGTTTAGGATGGAATGTTCTGAATATACCTGTTAGATCCATCTGGTACAATTTGTCTTTCAAAGCCATTGTTTCCTTGTTGATTTTCTGTTTGGAGGAGCTATCAATTGATGTATGTGGGGTGTTAACATCTCCTACTGTTGTTGTATTGCTATCAATTACTTCCTTCATGTTTGTTATTAGCCACTTTACATAACTGGTTGTTCCCATGTTGCATTCATAAATACAATTTTTATACATTCTTGTTGGATTGTTCTCTTTATGACTTTATGGTTATGTAGTGCCTTTGACTCTCACAGTCTTTGTTTGATTTTTTATTTATTTTTTATTTTTTTGTTTCAAATTTATGAATCTTTTTATTTAAGAATCATTGTTCTATGTGTCTTGTTTTTTAATATGAAATTTATGGTCAAATTGGTTTCCATACAGCACCCAGTGCTCGTCCCAACAGGTGCCCTCCTCAATACCCATCACCCACCCTCCCCTCCCTCCCACCCCCCCTCAACACTTCGTTTGTTCTCAGTTTTTAAGAGTCTCTTATGCTTTGGCTCTCTCCCTCTCTAACCTCTTTTTTTTCCTTCCCCTCCCCCATGGGTTTCTGTTAAGTTTCTCAGGATCCACATAAGAGTGAAAACATATGGTATCTGTCTTTCTCTCTATGACTTATTTCACTTAGCATAACACTCTCCAGTTCCATCCACGTTGCTACAAAGGGCCATATTTCATTCTTTCTCATTGCCACGTAGTATTTCATTGTGTATATAAACCACAATTTCTTTATCCATTCGTCAGTTGATGAACATTTAGGGTCTTTCCATAATTTGGCTATTGTTGAGAGTGCTGCTATAAACATTGGGGTACAAGTGCCCCTCTGCATCAGCACTCCTGTATCCCTTGGGTAAATTCCCAGCAGTGCTATTGCTAGGTCATAGGGTAGGTCTATTTTTAATTTTTTAAGGAAACTCCACACTGTTTTCCAGAGCGGCTGCACCAGTTTGCATTCCCACCAACAGTGCAAGAGGGTTCCCGTTTCTCCACATCCTCTCCAGCATCTATAGTCTTCTGATTTGTTCATTTTAGCCACTCTGACTGGCATGAAGTGATATCTGAGTGTGGTTTTGATTTGTATTTCCCTGATGAGGAGCGACGTTGAGCATCTTTTCATGTGCCTGTTGGCCATCTGGATGTCTTCTTTAGAGAAGTGTCTATTCATGTTTTCTGCCCATTTCTTCACTGGATTATTTGTTTTTCAGGTGTGGAGTTTGGTGAGCTCTTTATAGATTTTGGATACTAGCCCTTTGTCTGATATGTCATTTGCAAATATCTTTTCCCATTCCGTTGGTTGCCTTTTAGTTTTGTTGATTGTTTCCTTTGCAGTGCAGAAGCTTTTTATCTTCATGAGGTCCCAGTAGTTCATTTTTGTGTTTAATTCCCTTGCCTTTGGGGATGTGTAAGTAAGAAATTGCTGCGGCTGAGGTCAGAGAGGTCTTTTCCTGCTTTCTCCTCCAGGATTTTGATGGTTTCCTGTCTCACATTCAGGTCCTTTATCCATTTTGAGTTTGTTTTTGTGAATGGTGTAAGAAAGTGGTCCAGTTTCACTCTTCTGCATGTTGCTGTCCAGTTCTCCCAGCACCATTTGTTAAAGAGACTGTCTTTTTCCCATTGGATATTCTTTTCTGCTTTGTCAAAAATTAGTTGGCCATACTTTTGTGGGTCTAGTTCTGGGGTTTCTATTCTATGCCATTGGTCTATGTGTCTGTTTTGTGCCAATGCCATGCTGTCTTGATGATTGCAGCTTTGTAGTAGAGGCTAAAGTCTGGGATTGTGATGCCTCCTGCTTTGGTCTTCTTCTTCAAAATTACTTTGGCTATTCAGGGCCTTTTGTGGTTCCATACAAATTTTACGATTGCTTGTTCTAGCTTCAAGAAGAATGCTGGTGCAATTTATTCACTATGATCAAGTGGGATTCATTCCTGGGATGCAGGGCTGGTTCAACATTGGCAAATCAATCAACGTGATACATCACATTAATAAAAGAAAAGATAAGAACCATATGATCCTGTCAATCGATGCAGAAAAGGCATTTGACAAAATTCAGAATCCTTTCTTAATAAAAACCCTTGAGAAAGTCGGGATAGAAGGAACATACTTAAACATCACAAAAGCCATTTATAAAAAGCCCACAGCTAACATCATCCTCAATGGGGAAAAACTGAGAGCTTTTTCCCTGAGATCAGGAACACGACAGGGATGTCCACTCTCACCGCTGTTGTTTAACATAGTGTTGGAAGTTCTAGCATCAGCAATCAGACAACAAAAGGAAATCAAAGGCATCCAAATTGGCAAAGATGAAGTTAAGCTTTCACTTTTTGCAGATGACATGATATTATACATGGAAAATCCGATAGACTCTACCAAAAGTCTGCTAGAACTGATACATGAATTCAGCAAAGTCGCAGGATACAAAATCAATGTACAGAAGTCAGTTGCATTCTTATACACTAATAATGACGCAAGAGAAAGACAAATAAAGAAACTGATCCTGTTCACAATTGCACCAAGAAGCATAAAATACCTAGGAATAAACCTAACCAAAGATGTAAAAGATATGTATGCTGAAAACTATAGAAAGCTTATGAAGGAAACTGAAGAAGATATAAAGAATTGGAAAAACATTCCGTGCTCATGGATTGGACCAATAAATATTGTTAAAATGTCAATACTAACCAGAGCTATCTACACATTCAATGCAATCCCAATCACAATCACAGTCTTTGTTTTAAAGTCTATTTTGTCTGGCGGCGCCTGGGTGGCTCAGTTGGTTGAGTATCCGTCTTTGGCTCAGGTCATGATCTCGTGGTCTGTGGGTTCGAGCCCCTCATTGGGCTCTGTGCTGATAGCTCAGAGCCTGGAGCCTGCTTTGGAATCTGTGTCTCCCTCTCTCTCTGCCCCTCCCCTGCTCATGCTCTGTCTGTCTCTCTCTGTCAAAAATAAACATTAAAAAAATAATGTAGTCTATTTTGTCTGATATCAGTATTGCTTCTCTTTCTTTCACTCCCAATTGCATGGCAAATGCTTCTCTGTCCCTTAAGTTTCAATTTGCATATGACTTTACATCTGAAATGAGTCTCCTATAGGGAGGACATAAATGAATCTTGCTTTTTTATCCATTCTGTCACCCTATGTCTTTTGATTGGAGTGTTTAGTCCATTGACATCAAAGTAATTATTGATAGGTATGTGCCTATTGCAATTTTGTTACTTTTTTATAGTTGTTTTTGTAGTTTTTCTCTGTTCCCATCTTGCTTTCTTCTCTCACAACTTGCTGGCTTTATTTAGCGATATACTTGGATTCGTTTCTCTTTATTTTTTACACAGCTATTACTGGTTTTTGATTTCTGGTTATAATTAACATTATATGTACTATATTCTGTATATAGCAGTCTATTTTCTGCATATAGCAGTCTATTTTAAGTTGATGGTTGCTTAAGTTTGAATCCATTCTTACTCCCTGCCCCCTACGGTTTAGGTATATGGTATCATACAATACATCCTTTAATTTTGTGACTCCCTCGGTTGATTTTTATTGATATACTTAATTTACTGTGCTTAAATATACTTAATTGATATACTAATTTTGTGCTTCCTACTTTTTTTGGTTTCTACTTATGGTCTTTCCTTTTGACTCAAGGAGTCCTTTAACATTTCTTATAGGGCAGGTTTAGTGGTCAGGAACTCCTTTAACTTTTGTTTGTCTGAGAAACTCTGTATCTCTCCCATTCTTTTTTTTTTTTTTTTTTTTTTTTTTTAAATTTTTTTTTCAACATTTTTAATTTATTTTTGGGACAGAGCGAGACAGAGCATGAACGGGGAAGGGGCAGAGAGAGAGGGAGACACAGAATCGGAAACAGGCTCCAGGCTCTGAGCCATCAGCCCAGAGCCCGACGCGGGGCTCGAACTCCCGGACCGCGAGATCGTGACCTGGCTGAAGTCGGACGCTTAACCGACTGCGCCACCCAGGCGCCCCAGTATCTCTCCCATTCTTAATGATAGCCTTGCTGGATAGAGTATTCTTGGCTACAGATTTTTTCCTTTCAGCACTTTGAATATATCATGCCACACTCTTCTGGCCTGCAAAGTTTCTTTGAAAAATCAGCTGAAAGCCTTATGGGGTTTCTCTTGTATGCAACTGTTTTCTTTTCTCTTGCTGCTTTTAAAATTCTCTATCATTACTTTTTTTGTCATTTTAATTACCATGTGTCTTGGTGGTGACCTCCTTGGACTGATTTTCTTGGGGGCTCTCTGTGCTTCCTGGATCTCGATTTCTATTTCCTTCCGCAGATTTAGGAAGTTTTCAGCTATAATTTCTTCAAATAAATTTTCTGCCCCTTTTGCTCTCTCTTCTCCTGAGATCCCTATAAATGCAAATGTTATTATGGTTGATGGTGTTGTTGAATTCCCTTAATTTATTCTTTTTAATTTTTTTCTCTCTCTCTGTTTGGGTTGATTGCTTTCCTTTAGGTTGCTAATCTATTCTTCTGCTTCCTACGGTCTACTATATGTTTCCTGTAGTGTATTTTCCACTTCAGTTGTTGAGTTTTTCATCTCTGATTCGTTCTTTATTATGCTTTCTGTCTCTTTTTTAAGGGTCTCAGTGATGTCTTTCACTCTTTTCTCAAGTCCAGTGAGTATCTTTATGACCATTACTTTAAATTCTCTATCAGGCATATTTCTTATCTCTGTCTTGTCTCTTTCTGTGATTTTGTCCTGTTCTTTCTTTTGGGACATGTTCCTCTGTCTTCTCATTTTGTCTATCTCTCTGCATCTGTTTCTATATGTTCTGAAGGTCGGCTACATCTCCTGCTCTTGAAAGTAGTGGCCTTATGAAGAAGAGGTCCTGTAGTGCCCAGCAGTGCATAGTCCCTTGTTCACCAGTACATGGTTTTTCAGGGGTGTCTCCTATGTGTATTGAATATTCCCAGCCATTGTAGCTAAGCCACTCTTGCCTTCATTCCAGTGGTCTGTAGTGTCTCCCTTTGTGTATTGTGGGCAGGGCCTGGTCCCTGTGTTGTTAGCGGGCCAGTCTTCAGTTGAGTTGGACCAGGCTTTGCCAGCGATGCAATAGCACCAAACAGCAAGGTAATTTCCCTGTTTTGTCTCCTGAGAAGCTTTCATTGCTGGGTGGGGCCTGCAGTCAGACCAGATGTCTGCCCCCAGCCAACTACTACAGCTGCAGTCAGTCAGACCGGTGTGTGTGGTAATATTTCCCTCTCCCAGGGGCAGGGCTTATTTTGGAGTGATGCTGGCTCCTGACAGGGCTGCTTGCACACTGCAAGCTTTGTGGCACCACTTTGGATGGGCTCCAGCCAAGAACATATTGGAGGAGGCAGGACCGTAGGAGACGTTGGAGGTGGGGCAGATGGTGTTAGCAACGTTTGCACTGGTCTACTAGGGGGAGAGACCTGCAGCTACTGGGACTGACGCAAGCCATGTTGGAGGGTATGGATCTGCACAAGTGCACAGGGGCAGACATGCTATTAGCAAGCTAGGTAGAGTGTTGGTGATGCACTGGTTTGCACAGGTGTCTTTGTGTTTATGCTGGCTGGTGGAGGAGGGAAATGGCTTTGTCAGCTCCTTTGCTTCTGGAGAAGTCTCCCAACAACCCCTACCCCTCCAGAACATGTTCTGAGATTAGTAAGCAAATCTCCATCCACTATACCCCAGGCAGTTTTCAAACTGCTGCTTCTATGCTGTATGTCTGTGGGGCTCTATGTCGTGCTCTCTTTAAGGGCAGTGACTTAGTGTCCTCTAGCCCTGCCAGGTCTCCCAAAGCCAAACCCTGTTATTTATAACATTCCAGTTGCTAAGTCCTGCTGATTGTGAGAACTTACAAAATTCAGTTCCTTTGGTTTCACAGCCAAATATTATAGGAATTATTCTTCCCTGCGTGGGATCCCTGGTGTGAGAGTCTGTTTCTCTCCCCTCTCTGCACCCACCATGTCTCTCCCTCCTACACAGAGTCCCACAGTTCCATTTAGCTCCTGACCTTGTCACCACCCTACCTACCCTCTTCGATGTAGCCTCTTCTCTACAATTAGCTGCGGAGAGTTTGTTCTGCCAGCATTTGGGTTATTTCCTGGGTTTACACTGATATTAGTGTTACCTAGTTGTACCCATGGGACAAGGTGAGTTTAGGGTCCTCCTATTCCATCATCTTCCCTGGAAACCCTGCATTTTCATTATTAAACCTCACAACTCTTTCAGGCTTCCCCAAGCTCTGGTGAAGACTATATCTTCTTCTACCCAGCTGCTTCTCCCGTTTCATCCATGAGGCTCTACCCGTAGTGCCATAGACCTCCAATAAGTCATATCACTAATAGTATAGTCTTGGGTTCCAAGACTTCCTCCAAATAGGAAGTAACCTACTTCAGGCTTGTACCTTGTCTTTCTCTCTGCATGTGTGGCTTCTAGAGACTAAAGGCATCTTAATTCAATGAACATTTGTTACCACATCATTAGCATAGGGATGGTGTGTAGGTTCAAAGAGTGAGTCGCTACATTGGTTTTGGCATCAGGGAAGCATGAAAAGGGGATAAAAGACTTGGGCCAAGGCATGGTGATGATACAGACATTCCTGTCTTTGAGATTTGGTAGTGTGCTTTGCAAGTTTGGAAAGGCTACACAGCCTATGTGCAAAGACAATGTCAGGACTCAGAAACAGAATCAACTGCAATGTGGAATCAACTGCCAGTTTTGTGGAGTTGGGCCTCGGAGTGGTAACTGGAACGTTCACATTTACTAAATAATTATTTGTTAGGTCTCTAAAATCTGGTGAATCATATCCAAATCCTGCCCTGAGTAAACATGTAGACAAACTCTGTGGCTAAGGTATATGTCCAAATACAGGTTACAAATGAGAGCCAAGGGACTGGGAAAATACAATTCAACAGGAAACCTTTTGTTGTTGTTTTGAGAGAGTAAGAGTGCAAGCAGGGAAGGGACAGAGGGAGAGGGAGAGAGAATTTTAAGAAGGTTCCCTGCTTAGCACAGAGCCCAACTTGGGGCTTGATCTCACTACTGTGAAATCATGACCTGAGCTGAAATCAAGAGTCCAATGCTTAACCAGCTGAGCCACCCAGGCATCTCTGATAACCTTTTTTTTTTAAATGCCCACATTACCCCAGCCAAACCCTATGAATGAATGTTCTCTTTTCAGCATCAGAAAGACCACGGATGGAGTATGGTCTCCTGTGTCCCCCCAACTTGGTGGCAGCAGGCGGTCCAGTGAGAAGTTTTCCTACCTTACTTTTGGTACTAATGGATACCTAATGGGGACTGTCATCTCCTGACCCTAATCCAACAGCAGCAGTAGCTCAGGAAGGCACTTTCTTCCCCTGCTAGTAGCATGTTGTCAGGGACCCAATGTTATCAGATGGTCCAGGAAGGGGTTTTCATTTCCCACCCTAGTGTCTGTGTTGACTGAGTAAAGAAACTAGACCTTGATCCCCAGTCAATGCAAGAAGTCAGCCCAGAGAAACATTTTTCCTCACTGACAGTGATGACAGCAAAAACTGAGCAATGGGGCCTGCATTTTGTCACTGCCCACCACCATATGAGACACTGGTGGACAGTATCCCTCACCTGCCCAACTACAAGTGGGAGAACATCTCAGAGAGGAGAAAGCTAGAAAAAGGAATTCTTTAAAATTGTAAGAAAACACTAGGCAGACCACTGACCCATTCACACATAAGACTTACTGGAATATACGTGTACAAATGTTTCAGAACAGAAATAAAGTTTGGAATACCACCCGGGTTTTTGGAGTGGCCTCCATGTAGCATAAAAATGAAGTACACCAGAATAGCACTGCAAGACTCTAAAATCTAAATGTCATTTGCACCACCCACAGCCCACAAAAGTAGGCCAGGACCCATGTGCCAAACCTAAACTGGGTGACTGCCGGCTAAAATAGAAGATTTAAATAGGATCCAGAGTTTCCTAACATCATACCCAAAATGTCCAGGACATAAACAAAAATCTGTCATCATCCCATAAACCAGGAAAATCACAACTTGAATGAGAAAACATAATCAACAGATGCCAACACCAAAATGAATCAGATACTGGAATTATCTGACAAGAATTTTAACTCCGCCATGATAAAAATGCTTAAGAAATTAATTACAAATTCTTTTGCAACAAATGAAAACAGAAATTTTTATGAAATACAAAGAAGTTATTAAAAAGAAACAAGTAAAGGGGAACCTGGGTGGCTCAGTCGGTTAAGTGTCTGACTCTTGATTTCAGTTCAGGTCATGATCTCACGGTTCTTGAGTTCGAGTCCCACGTCAGACTCTGCGCTAACAGCATGGAGCCTGACGGGGATTCTCTCCCTCTATCTCTCATTTCTGCCACTTCCTTGTTCATGTGCTCTCTCTCTCTCGCTCTCTGAAAATAAATAAATAAACTTTAAAAAAGTAAATATTAGAAACATGAAATATACAATAGTCAAAAAACTTAGTAGGAGGGCTCAACAAGAGAGATGGCAGCAAAAATAATCAGTGAACTTAAAACTAAGTCAATAGAATTTATAAATCTGAACACTGAGGAGAAAATAAAATGAAAAAAAAAATGATGAACAATGCCTCAGATACCCACATAGGACAATAACAAAAGAGGTAACATCTATGTCACTGATGTCACAGAAGGAGAAGAGAAATAGTGGCTAAATGGATAAAGGAAGTTGAAGTTCTTCACACAAAGAAGGAAACAAAATAGAAGAGATCTTGGATTACCAGGACAAAAGAAAGAACAATGTAAATATTAATAATATGAATGTGCACAATATATTTTTCTTCTCCTCTTCAGCTTTATGAATTCATTTAGAGATTGAAGAAACACTTATAATACTAGTGCAGTTCTCAATATGTGTAGAGAGACATATTTAAGAAAATTATGCTCTAAATGCAGAAGATTATGGGAACTAAATAAAGGTAAGTTCTCTACACTTTACTCAGACTTATAAAATGTTCACACTAGACTGTAAGTTGCTTATGTATAATGCAATATCTGCAGAAATCACTAAATATTCTATACAAATAAACTTTAAAAAACTTAACAGATAAGTCAAAATGGAACTATAAAATATGTTCAAGTGACCCATAGGAAAGAGTGAAATGTGAAACAGATGAAAACAAAACTGAGGGATCAAACACAACATAAATAAAAATGGCAACTTTAAGTACTAATATACTAATGGTAACAGTAAATACAAAGGATCTAGACATACTAATTAAAATGGCAAAGATTGGCACAATGAACTTTTTTAAATGACCCACCTACAATTTTATTTAAAAGAAACACACTTTAAATATGACGGTATAAGTTGTTTGAAAATAGGATAGAAAAAAAATACACCAACCCAATTGAAAACACCTAGCATCTTCCAAAGGTGATCAATAATGGAAGTGTTGCATATCATTTTTAACTCACAGACTTAAAGCATACTTATGTTTCTCTATAAGTCAAACTTATTGTTTAATGCTGCTTAAATTGTACTATATTTGTACAGTGGGGATTTATTTAACTCTACTCTTAAATCTTTATAAGAGGGCCCTGATATTCTTTAATAATTTCCTGGATGCCCTGCATAATGAGATAAAGCCTCAACTTTGGGAATTTCCCTGGAACGCTTCTTGAGGAATAAACTAGAAAATTTCAGAGAGTCAAAATAATAGAAAAATATCAGCTTATGAATTGTTGGTGATCATTACATTTTACTTACAAAACTAAGATTATATGATGTTTACAAGGGGAACAGAATACTATACAATGACTACAATATCTCATAACATACACACAGAATAATAATGAAAATTTGGGATAAGGAATGTATATGAAAGCATAAAAAGATCATCAACATGAAACAACTTTAACACATAGTTTTAAAAGTTATAAAATCTAAAAAGTATAAAAATGCTAATATATAAAAATAAGGTAGAAAATTTGCCCCGTTTTAGCATAGAAAATATTTTATAAAAGCTAAACTTGACAAAGAATCATAAATTAAAAATGAGAATTATTTAAAATTTTTAAAATTCATTAGTATACATAAGTGTGAAAGAGGATACACATTTAATGTTGAAATTCTATTGAAATGCACATACCCCATTGAATTTGTGTAACTTTTTCAAATATCCTATACTCTATATAAAACCAAATGTATGCACAGGGCTTGACAATATATACTGAGGAAACATTCCCAAAGGATTCACTTATAAGTTCCTAACATCAATACTGACACACTTTGTTGTTATTTAAAAAAATTTTTTAATGTTATTTTTGAGAAAGAGTGTGAATAGGGGAGGGGCAGAGAGAGATGGAGACACAAAATCCACAGCAGGTTTCAGGCTCTGAGCTGTCAGCACAAAGCCCCACGTGGGGCTTGAACTCACAAACTGAGACTGCAAGATCATGACCTGAGCTGAAGGCCTACGCTCAACCAACTGTGCCACCAAGGCGCCCCCTGGTGTTATTTAAATTAGTAAATGTTCATTCTCTTCTAATGAGTCATCTGCCAAATTTAGCAAATATTTTGGATGATCATTACCCTTATTAAGCAAACACTAAGGACTTGAGGCAAGGCAAGATATTACGTGCATTTGACAGGTAAAATAGGAAGCATGTAAATCCAGGATTTCCTAAATTTGATTCTTTTCCAAATAATATGTATTTTTATGGAAGTGATAATATGCAAGAACCTGCGACTTTGGGATTTCCCATTTATTGTTAGTAAAAATTTTTAGTCTTGAATATTATTTTTAGTATCTTTGTAGCCAAATTCAAATATCCTATAAACGTGCAAGTCCTTCTATTAAAAACAATTTGTAATTAATTTAATGGAGATATTAGTTACTCGGTACTCAATTTTGAAACCAATATCAGATTTTAAGAAAGACTTTTTTCTGACATTTAGCATGACTACCATCTATCAGCAGTTGTTTGGTGGCTTTGGTAAGTAAGTTGGTTCTCTTAGTTGTATCTGAATCACTTAAAACTGTATTTAATTGTAGAATATAATCTTGGCCCATCAGAATTCTGTTTTACCAAAACAACTGGTTGTAAAGGTATAATAATCCTAAGAATTATCACAATATTCTGTAATAGTAAGAATTATTAAATACTTGTATGTGCTAATCATTCCATTTCAGATGAATTATATAATTTATCCTTTGTTTTTATTTATTTTTCATTTTTAAATTTTTATTTTAGACAGAGAGCAAGAGCAGGAGAGAAGGGCGGGGGGGGAGGGAGGGAGAGAGGGAGAGAGAGAGAGAGAGAGAGAGAGAGAGAGAGAATCCCAAGAAGGCTCCATTCTCAGTGCAGAACCTGACATGGGGCCCGATCCTATGACCCTGGGATCATGACCTGAGCCGAAATCAGGAGTCAGATGCTCAACCAACTGGGCCAGCCAGGTGACCCATCAGTTATCCTTTATTTTCACCCTATGAGCTTGGTAATATAATGCATTTTATTTTTTTTTAAATTTTTTTTCAACGTTTATTTATTTTTGGAACAGAGAGAGACAGAGCATGAACGGGGGAGGGTCAGAGAGAGAGGGAGACACAGAATCGGAAACAGGCTCCAGGCTCTGAGCCATCAGCCCAGAGCCTGACGCGGGGCTCGAACTCCCGGACCGCGAGATCGTGACCTGGCTGAAGTCGGACGCTTAACCGACTGCGCCACCCAGGCGCCCCTATAATGCATTTTAAAGGTCACCATGAAGATATGCAATCACAGAAGTAAACTGACCTACGTCACAAAGCTAATAAAGTGACAGACAAGTCTTAAAATCAGGTCTGTTTGATTCCAAAAACTATACCCTTAAATACCAAGTTATTTTGTCTTAACAATACACTTCTTAAAAAAAAATAACTATTTTTTAGACCAGTTTCATGTTCACAGCAAAACTGAGGTGAAGTTACAGGGGTTGTACCATGTATCCCCTGCCAATGACCCCCAAATCCTCTGTGTTCTGCCTGTTTAACCTGCACCCTTTCCCAGCCCTTGGAAATCTCTGGCCCTTTTCCTGGCTCTATACTTTTGCCTTTCCAGAATGTCATGTTGGAATCATACAGTGTAGGAAATTTTCACACTGGCTTCTTTCACTTAGTAATATGCATTTAAACTTCTTCCACGTCTTTTAATGAGTTGGCAGGTCATTTCTTTTTAGCACTGAATAATAATATTCCACTGTCTTGATGTACTAGTTCATTCGTCCACCTACTGAAGGACGTTTTGGTTGCTTCCAAGTTTTAGCAATTATTAATAAAACTGCCATAAACATCTGTGTGCAGGCTTTATGCGGACATAAGTTTTCAACTTTTCAGGTAAATGCCAAGGAGTATGATTGCTGGATCATATGTTTACTAAGAAATCACCAAACTGTCTTCCAAAGTAGCTGTACCACTTTTTTCCCCACCAGCAATGAATGAAAGTTCCTCTTGTTCCACATACTCACTACCCTTTGGTATTGTCAATGTTGTTATTTTAATTTACATTTCTCTGACGACAAATGATTTATTTTTGAGAGGGAGAGAGAGTGGGGGAGGGGCAGAGAAAGACAGAGGGACAGAGAATCCCAGGCAGGCTCTGTGCTGTCAGCATAGAGCTGGCGCAAAGCTTGAACTCACTAGCTGTGAGATCGTGACCTGAACCGAAATTAAGAGTCAGACACGTAATCGACTGGGCCACCCAGGTGCCCCAGATTGTTTTCTTATTGTTGAATTTTAAGAGATCTTTGTATCATCTTGACTCCTTTCAAAAGAGGACAGTATTGAAATGAGGGGGCAAATAACCATAACTTTCCATTGGAAAAACCTGAAAAACATTACCTGACACAGTTGGTCAGTTAATATTAACAGCGATAAACCAGGTTACCAGTATGTACCCTTGTTATATGTGATAAAAATGATACTTTGCCTCTGTGGTCTTCCTCCGAAAAGAACATTATTCCATTCTAAACCTAAAAAACCCACAAATCCCAATGCAGGACATTCCACAAAACATCTGATCTGAACTCAAAATTGTCAAGGTCGTTCAAAATCATGGAAAGTCTGAGAAACCTTCACAGCCAAAACAAGACAAGCCTAAGGAAATGTGACTGATTTACCTGTAATATCCTGAATGGGATTTCGGAACAGAAAAGGGACATTAGGTAAAAACCAAGGAAATCTATTTAAATAAAGAATGGACTGTGGTTAATAACATATCAATGTTCATTTATTAATAGTAACAAGGGTACCACAAAATATTAGTTGTTAAAAATAGTGGAAACTGAATATGGGAACTATCTGTACTAAGTAAGAAAACTATTAAATTTGCCATTTTTCTATAAATGTGTAACTGTTCTAAACAATTTTTAAGCTTATTTATTTATTTTGAGAGAGACAGAGACAGTGCAAGTGGGGGAGGGGCAGAGAGTGAGGAGAGAGAATCCCAAGTAGGCTCCACACTGCCAGCACAGAGCCCAATGCGGTGCTCAAACCCACAAAGCCATGAGATCGTGACCTGAGCAGAAACCAAGAGTCGGACGCTTAACTGACTGAGCCACCCAGGCACCCCTAAATTTTTTTAATTAGTAAAAAACTCTATTTTTTCCCTTTAACTTGAACTCTTTTCCGCCGTTCTTATCTTGTGTATTAAGTTTTTGATGAAAGTCCACTTAGTTGCTAGAATTTTCTTTTTCTTTTTTCATTTCCACCTCTTCCTGTTTCAATTAGTGCCTCTCTTTAACCCAAAGTGTCTTCTCTTTATGAATGAAATTCCTTCACTCACCTCCTTGAACATTCTGGTCATATTTAAGCTAAAAATCATATTTGATTTATTTATAAGTTCCATTTCTTCTGAAGTGAATGCATCTCCTAATGTTTTTCACTTTATTGGCCTTTTGATGTTAATTTTCCCCACATGTTTTGTAGTTGCTTTGCCAATTCATTTTGAGTAAGACTTTTTTTTTCTTTTCATGGGCTCAAATCTTCCTAACAAATCCCCCTGATACTGCCTTCACTTGATCCCCGAGCACAGAAACACAAAAGAAAACACTATTATTTTTTAGCACAGATGCAGTCTTTAAGCCACTGGGAAGCTTAACCAAGATCCTAGCTGAAGGCTATGCTTCCTAGTTCTAGCAGCCCCAGATAAACCTTAGACCTGGTCTGAGTTGGCAGCTTTTTCTTGGTATCCTTCTATGGGTGGCTGACCCCTGCCCACACTTCTGGTTTATAATATTAGTTCCAGCACATGTTCTCAGCACTATTAGACTCTGCTGTCTCTTGGGGTTTGAATTCCTAGCTGCCTCAGTTCTCTTTCCCAGATCTCACAAGGTTCATAGCCTCACCTCCTTACCACTTTGTTTTTATGTTTGATTTCTGTTTTATAGATATTTGAATTTGATTTTTGAATATAACTGTACCTTTTATCAATTTTGTTTTGAGATTTGCCGAGCGTTTTGGTCAGTGGAAGCATTATATATATATACACACACATATATATACATATATATGTGTGTGTATATATATATATATATATGTA
>NW_024420310.1:1692125-1718105 GCF_014898765.1 Herpailurus yagouaroundi
ATATATATGTGTGTGTATATATATATATATATATATGTATATATATATATAAATTTTTTAATGTTTATTCATTTTTGAGAGACAGAGTGCAAGCAGGGGTGGGGCAGAGAGAAAGGGAGACACAAAATCCAAAGCAGACTCCAGGCTCTGAGCTGTCAGCACAGAGCCTAACACGGGGCTTGAACTCATGAACCGCAAGATCATGACCTGAGCTGAAGTCAGATGCTTAACCGACTGAGCCAACCAGGTGCCCTGATCAGTGGAAGCATGTTAAACTTGGACATACAAGACCAAGTAAGCCAGATTTTTATTAAAATATTTATCAAAAGGTTTAAAAACATGTATTCAGTTATCTTAAAAAAATACTTGTACTTATTTAAGTTCTTAGAATAATTAAAGTGTATTCAACAAAAAATAGATCTGGTAAATTTATCACATTATTTTATATCAAAATAACTTTGAGATGACAAGAGTCCCCAAATAGGAGTTTGATTAGCCACATTATCTCATATTCATATGAAGAGATACTATTCATTATTTCATAAACTATTGAAAATCATTTAATGATACACAAGATACATGAAAGACAGATTAAAATGATATAAACATATGTTCCCAATTTTGTAAAAGAAAAAAAAAGTGTATGCATCTGTATGCAGACAGTTAGATACATAAGTAGATAACTAGAATCAATAATTGGGGTGCCTGGGTGGCTCAGTCATTTGAGAATTTGACTCTGATTTTGGCTCAGGTCATGATCTCATGGTTCATGATATTGAACCCCTCATCAGGCTCCATGCTGGCATCTTGGAGCCTGCTTGGGATTCTCTCTCTCCCTCCTGTCTCTCTCCTTCTCTCTCTCTCCTCCTTCCCTCTTGCATTCTCTCTTTTTCTCTCTCTCTCTCTCTCACACACACACACACTATATATATATATATATATATATATATATATATATATATATACACACATATATATATATACTTCTATTTTTTATCTATCAGTGATTCTAAATTAATATTCCAATCATTTTAAAAAATGCTACATGAACAAGAACTGATTGATTTTCCTATATTAATACAAACATGCAACCCTCGGATAACCATACTTGGTGATGATATCATTTTATCTTTTCCTGTATGAGATTTGGTTTTGTTAAGGAGTTTTTCCTCTATATTATGTTGTTTTTTTTAATGTATATTTCTTGTGATAACTTTAATTTTGATTTCAGGATAAGAATATCCTCATAAAATGAATAAGGAAATGATCTCTTTTTCTTCTATTTTTGAAAAAAATTTTTAAGTTCATTTATTTTGAGAGAGAGCAAGCATGTGAGCATGAGGGGGTGGGGACAGAGAGAGGGAGAGAATCCCAAGTAGGCCCCCTGCTATTAGCACGGAGTTCAACATGGGGCTCAATCCCACAAACCATATCATGACCTGAGCCAAAAATCAAGAGCTGAATTCTTAATGGGCTGAGCCAACTGGGCACCCCTTTATTTTTGAAATATTTTGCTGAAGATCGATCCTATTTCTTTCTTAAATGTTGGAATACTGAAATAATTTGTAAATGTCTATATGGCTATTTCAAATTTCTATTTCATGTGTCACTTTTGATAATTTGTATGTTTCAATATAATTTTTTTTTATTTAAAACTGTCATGAAGTCCACACTTGGCCTAAGATATTTATTATTCTGTTTTCTTCCTACCCATCAATAGCATCCTACTCCTCCTCCTTCCACTGCTACACCAGTTATTAATGGGTTAAGAAGTCTTTATTTTGTAGTTCATCCTGCTTGCTCTCATTGTTATAATATTAGTGTTGATTTCTTGCAACTGTTTATATCCTACAGAAAGAGAAGCCTTCCTAGGAAGGCTTTTTTCACTTTCTAAAAAAGGGGTCAATTATCATGTAGATCTATCTGGCTGCTCTTAAGAGTCATTCTTTTATTTCCCTCTTAAAAATACAGTATGTCTTAAAACAAACAATATACATTATAAAAACATCTTGAATAGGGCAATATTACTTCTACACGGACGATTTTTGTTAACTGCCTACCACCTGTAACTTGTACATTCACGGAGCATTTCTGCATGTGAGAGAGGGAGGACCAGTTGACTTGTATTAACCCAATTTACCAAAATTTCATTTTGTCGAGAGCACAATAAATGGAAAGATTCAAATACACATATAATTTGAATAGTCTCTGAGATCATATGGAGTACTATCTGACAAAATAAAAGTTCCTGACTTGATTCATATGGTCAAAATCAGTCAGTGAATCAAACAAGGGACAATCGGTTCAGCTTTCTGAATTCCTACATGCGGGTCCTGTCCTTACTCAGGAAAGAAGAGGCTTACATTTAGTCCACACAAAGTAAAAGTATGACCTATGGCCACCTTTACCTAGGTAATATTTTAAAACATATCTCAATAAAATAAGAGGTGGTAAAAATTAGCTAGAAACTTATAAGATATTGCACATAAGTGAAAGAATGGTGTTAAAAGAAATGAATAGAGTGACTTGTTTTAGGATTACTGTTTCTCCCCTTTTTTAACTTTTATTTTATTATTATTTTTTTAATTTACATCCAAATTTGTTAGCACGTAGTGCAACAATGATTTCAGGAATAGATTCCTTAATGACCCTTACCCATTTAGCCCATTACCCCCTCCCACCACCCCTCCAGTAACCGTCTGTTTGTTCTCCATATTTATGAGTCTCTTCTGTGTCGTCGCCCTCCCTGGTACATTTATGTGGGGGCAGGTCACTGAGAGACATGAGAATCAGTTGACCCATGGTGAACTGAAACAAAGCAATTGGAGGCCCCTGAGCCCCTCCCTATCCTCAAAATGTGTATTCCACCTGTCTTACCCATCCCCAGAAGCTGACCCAAGGACACAGCCTTAAGACAGCGAGAAGTTCCCTTGCCTATTAAAACTTCCACCTACCAATATGAATTGATCTTTTTCTTTTGTCTCTCCCTGCCCTGTGAGTATAAGGGGTCAGTTTGTAAACTGATAATTCTAAGTTTGGAGACATGAGCAAGCTACTAGGAAAGAGAAATGAGGAAAATATCCAGAAATCCTAGGTTGAAATATCTGTCAATTCTATGACTTTCTACAATTAAACTTGATTAAAATGAAATCAATATAAACACATCAATTGGAATTTGGGGAAATTTTCATGGTGGTGTGTAATTTAGATGCAGGACTGCATCCAATATATTTTTCTATTAAATATAAGATTTCTCACACATTTAAAGCTTAGAGCTAACACTTGGTTTGGGGAGATTTTTCAGCAGATTTTTCTTGAAATGAAGACAGCCAAATATGCAAAAAAAAACTTGTCAGCATTTTTTTGTGCTGCTTCTAATTCTTAGTAACAGTAGGATGAGGCAAATTTAGAGTGTCAACGAGGCACTTTTGATGGTCTATTTTGGGTTACAGAGTTTCAGTGCATGTAAAATCAATGTCGGCAACAAATATTACTTTGAATCAGATTCATACATTAAGGATTTCGCTATATGTTGATGCGCCAGTATTTGGGGGAAAATCAAATTTTTAGACCCTTAATAGGTCCTCAAATATTTTTATGCCACTGCAGAGATCCATTAGGTTATTGAGTGAAACAAGTTTGAAAAACACCTTTATACATTGATCAATAGCATTTATTTTCTTAAATGAACATGTATTTAACATTTTTGAGACAAAAGTGGACGGAAATCTGTTTTAGAAAATCTATCTTAATGCAAAATGTGGAAACTATTTTATAATTTGTTTTGTTTCAAACCCTCAGGGTAATTGACGAAATGTGGCCAATACTTTACCTCTAAAATGATATATATACATCAACAGATTTGTTATGAGTTGCATCAAAATGTCAGTTTCGTATGGATTAAGTTGACTTGCAAAAGACAAGACTCTTATATTTATTCTGTTCAAACAATGCACTGTAAATCCTTTCCCTGCAATCTAAAAAAAGGATTACCATAAATGAGAAAACTTTGTATAAAGACTCAGTGGAAATCTAAAAAGACATTCTTTATTTCCAAAACATTCCAGTGTTCCAAAAGTTACACAAAGCACAATTTTAGAATAAGTTCAGGACAATAAAATAAAAATGAAGTGTTTGAATCTCATGAAAGGACTCTGGCACCTGAAAGGGACAGTAGCATCAACTGAAATTTTGCAAAATGTGCTAATATCAGAAACCAAGGAGCTTCTCAAGCATTTCATGAAAGAGAAAACAATCAGAAAATAACGAGTCATTAGATATAATATATTCAGTATTAAACAGAAGCAGAAAAGCAGTACGCTACATAATACGCATTGAGCGTACCCATCTGAAAAAAAAATGCTACGTTTGTTAATGTTTCTTTTTTACTTACTTCCCATAATGACAGAAAAGAAGCAATCTTCCTGAGTCCCTTCTAGATGCCAGAAACTGTGCTGAGTAATTTAAATACACGTTTACTTCTCTCATGAAGTTATTACTTTCAAATTCATTTGCTGATAATAGTGAAATTCAGTATCTTATTCCTACCATGATTCGGAAAACTAGACATAAAAAATAGTAAATATATTCTTGTATGATTGTTCATGAAGTAGTTTTGGCCTCATATTTCTATTTATTTTTCGTATGTTCCAAAATTTTTCCCATGAGTATGCCATGTTTTAGAGAGAAAAATCTTAACACACTGCCGGTATCATTTATTCTGCCTCGGCATCAGAAACAAATATGGTTGGCATTGAGAGCTAAGATGGCAGTGTAGTAGGAGGATGCTAGGCTTACCTCATCCCTCAAACATAGCTAGATAAATATCTAATCACTCCGAATACCCATACAATTGACCTGAGGACTGACAGAACAAATGGCACAACTAGAGGGAAGGAAGAGGTCACTTTGAGGAGGAAGGTAGGAAGTGCGGAGTCTTGGTTTGGGGGAGAAATGGATTGCTCATGCTGTGGAGGGGAGGGAGCCCTGGTCACAGAGAAAGGCAAGAGAGAGAGAGAGTGGGGCACACGTGGGAACGCACAATGAGAGCACTTCCGCAAAGCCATTGGCTGGGAAAATGAGAAGGGCTGATTTTCGTTGAGTTCTTGCAACCAACAAAGCTTAAAGACTGCAGTTCTGAAGATCCCCAGACTTGGCTGCAATAGAGCCCTGAGGGCACTGCCCTACTTCTGGAAGGCAGGCAGGCAAGCAACTCTGGGGCAGATGGTGTGATCTGAAGATCGCCTAAGGCGCACGGGGAGACACTGATAGCTCTTCTCGGAGGGCATTTGTGAGAGGTGGCATTCCAGAGATGTCTCTCCAGGGACAAAGGAGCCAGCAGGCCCCATCCCCGCCACCTTCACCCCTCAGCACAGGCACAGAGACACCTGCTGAGGGAGGCTAACCTGGACACTGGCTGTTTAGCCTGCTTTGCTCCAAATCCCATGCCCCGGTACTCCGGCACAACCGCCCTTTTTGGTCAAACCTGCATCAGTCCCAGCGTGGTGAGACCCTCCCCCAGAAGACCAGTGCAGATGCCTGCCACACCAGGTCGCTGAAGTTTGCAGTTTTAAAATTCAGCAGGCTGGGCTGGGACAGAGCCCGAAGCGCACCGCGCGGCTCCTGGCAGGCGAGCAACCTGGACAGAGCATGAAAACAGTGATCTGAAAAATGCCTGAGATGCAAGAGGGGAAATTGTTGGCTCTTCTGGGAGTGCTTCCCTGAGAGCAGAAAGCAGGGAGGCCCCTCTCCAGGGATAAAAGTGCTGGCTGGCACCATTTCCCCCTCCCGCCCCTCAGCATAAACACAAAATCATCTTCCGTAAACAGCACCGAGTTCACACTGGCTGCCCGACCTGCTGACACCGAGTCCCGCCCCACCGTGCTCTGCCGGTATGGCTTTGCTCAGGCACGTGTGCCTAAGGACCTGAGCAGTGGGATACTTTTCCAGAAGCCCGGTAGAAACCTCTGTACACATGCCTACTGACCATAGACTTCTGCAAGCCTTCGGTTCTAGTGAAAGTAGTATCAGGTCACATTTAACAAGCAGACCAGACCACACTGAGTTAAAACTCACCACACTCTGGCCAAGGTCCAAACACTGCCCACTGCAGGCAAGGAGAGCCTCTGCAGAGGACGGACCTGAGGGACAAAGCAGCCAAAACACAGCAGCAATGTGCACGCAGCACGCACCAGAGACGCTCTCTGAAGTGCCAGGCCCTGGACACCATATGACCTCTTCTTCATGAAGCCATGATGGCCAGGAGCAAGAAACATAATAGGCCTTTCTAACACAGAGAAGAAGACAGACACCTAGACAGAACGCCACAGCGGAGGAAGTCACCCCAAAAGAAAGAACAAGAAAAGGCCACGGATCTAATTGAAACACATAGAAGTAATATGCCTGATGGAGAATTTAAAGCCACAATTGTCAGGGTACTTGCTGGGCTTGAGAAAAGCAAGAAAGACACCAGGGAGGCCCTTAACCCAGAGATAAAAGAGCTCAAAAAACAATAATTCAGAAATGGAAAATGCAACAACTGAGATTTGAAACAGACTGGATATAATGACCACAGGATGGAAGAAGCCAAGGAACGATTAAGCAAGATAGAAGATAGAATTGTGGAAAATAAGGAAGCCGATCAAAGATGGACAGGAAAATCTTGGATCACGAAAGCAGACTTACTCAGTGACTCCTTGAAATGTAATAACATTTGTATCATAGGGATCTCAGAATAACAGGGAGAAAAGGGGCGTGCAGGTTTATTTGAGGAAATTATAGCTGCAAACTTCCCCAGTGTGGGGAAGAAAATAGACATCCAAATCCAGGAGGCACAGAGAACTCCCATCAAAATCAACAAAAGCAGGCCAACACCAAGAGAGATTATAATTACATTTGTAAAATATAGTGATAAAGAAAAAATCCTAAAAGCAGCAAGACAAATGAAATCCCTGACTTAAAAGAAAAGACCAATAAATCTAGATGCAGATCTCTCAACAGAACTTGGCAGGCAAGAAGGGAGTGGCAGAATATATTCAACGTGCTGAATGGGAGAAATCTGCAGCCAAGAATACTCTCTCCAGCAAGGCTATCATTCAGAATGGAAAGAGAGAGAAAGAGTTTCCCAGACAAGCAAAAATGAAAGGGGTTCATGCCCACGAAACCAATTCTGCAAGAAACATTGAAGGGGATTCTTTGAGTGGGCAGGAAAGACCAAAAGTGACGAAGACCAGAAAGGATCAGAGAAAATCTCCAGAAACAATAACGAAACAAATCATAAAATGGCACTAAATACATTATCTATCAATAATTACTCGGAATGTACCCGGACTAAATGCTACAATCAAAAGACATAGGGTGTCAGAATGGATTGAAAAACAAGACCCATTTATATGTTGCCTCCAAGAGACTCATTTTAGACCTAAGGATGCCTGCAGATTGAAAGTATGGGAATGGAGAAACATTATAATGCAAATGGACATCAAAAGAAAGCTGAGGTAGCAATACTTATATCAGACAAACTGTATTTTAAATGAAAGACTGTAAATATGCCCCAAAAAGGAAGTACCTAAATATGTAAAACAATAACAAACGTAAAGGAAGGCATGGATAATAATACATTAATAGTAGGGGACTTCTTTAGCACAGGTCATCTAAGAAGAAAATCAACAAGGAAACAATGGCTTTGAATGACACACTGGACCAGATGGACTTCAGAGCTATATTCAGAACATTCCATCCGAAAGCAGCAGAATACACATTCTTTTCAAGTGCACATGGGACATTCTCCAGAATAGATCACACACTAGGTCACAAATCAGCCCACACCAAATAGAAAAATATTGAGATCACGCCATGCATATTTTTCTGACCACCACGCTATGAACCTAGAAGCCCATCAGAAGAAAAAAATCTGGAAAGACAACAAATATATGGAGGTTAAACAACATGCTATTAAAGAATAAATGAGTAAACCAGGAAATCAAAAAAGGAATAAAAAAATACACCAAACACATGAAAATGAAAGCATGATGGTCCAAAACCTTTAGGATGAAGAAAACGCATCCTTCCCTCATATATATAGTGATACAGGCCTACATCAAGAGGCAAGAAAAATCTCAAATAAACAACCTAACCTTACACCTAAAAGAGCTAGACAGAGAACAGCAAATAAAGCCTAAAGCCAGCAAAAGAAGGAAAATATTACCGATTAGAGCAGAAATAAATGATACAGAAACTAAAAAAAAAAAAAAAAAAAAAAAAAAGTAGTAGAAAAGATCAGTGAAGCCAGGAGCTGGTTCTTTGAAAAAATTAATAAAATTAATAACCCCCTAGTCAGACTTATCAAAAAGAAAAGAGAAAGGGCCCAAATAAATAAAATCACAAATAAGGGAGGAGAAATAACAACCAAAACCACATACATACAATTATAAGAGAACATTATGAAAAATTATAGGCCAATGAATTGGACAATCTGGAAGAAATGGATAAATTTCCTACAAATGTATAAATAACCAAGTCTGAAAAAGAAGAGATAGAAAACTCGAACACACTGATAACCAGCAAAGAAATTAAATCAGTAATCAAAAAATATCCCAAGAAACAAAAGTTCAGGGCCAGATGGCCTCTCATGAGAATTCAACCAAACATTTAAAGAAGAGTTAATACCTATTCTTCTCAAACTATTCCAAAAAAATGGAAATGGAAGGAAAACTTCCAAACTCATTCTATGAGGTCAGCATTGCCCCGATTCCAAAACTAGACCAAGTCTCCACTAAAAAAGAGAACTACAGGTCAGAATCCCTGATGAACCTGATGCAAAAATTCTCAACAAAATACTAGCAAATCGAATCCAACAGTCCATTAAAAGAATCATTCACCACAATCAAGTGAGATTTATTTCTGGGCTGAAAGTGTGGTTCAGTATTTGCAAATCAACCAACATGATACGCCACATTAATAAAAGAAAGGATAAGAACCATATTATGCTCTCAGTAGATAAAAACTCTCAACAAAGTAGGGATAGAAAGAACAGACCTCAATATCAGAAAGGCCATATATGAAAACCCCACAGCTAATATCATCCTCAGTGGGGAAAAACTGAGAGCTTTTCCTCCAAGGTCAGGAACAAGACAGGGATGTCTGCTCTCACCATTACTATTTAACACAGTACTGGAAATCCTAGCCTCAGCAATCTGGAAACAAAAGAAATAGAAGGCATCCAAATCAGCAAGGAAAAAGCCACTCTTTCATTATTTGCAGACAACATGATACTCTATGTAAAAAACCTAAAAGACTCCACTGAAATTTGCTAGAACTGATACACAAATTGAATAAAAATGCAGGATACAAAATCAACATACAGATATCTGTTGCATTTCTATACACCATAAAGAAACGGCAGAAAGAGATGTCACAGAATTGATCGCATTTACAATTGCACCAAAAACCATAAGATACCTAGGAATAAACCTAGCCAAAGAGGTAAAAGATATGTTCACTGAAAACTATAGAAAGCTTGTGAAAGAAATTGAAGAAGACACAAAGATATGGAGAAACATTCCATGCTCATGGATTGGAAGAATGAATATTGTTGAAATGTCTATACTGTCCAAAGCAATCTACACCTTTAATGCAATCCCTATCAAAATACCATCAGCATTTTTCACAGAGCTGGAACAAACAATCCTAAATCTTTATGGAACCACAAAAGACCCTGAACAGCCAAAGCAACCTTGAAAAAGAAAAGCAAAGCTGGAGGCATCACAATTCCAGACTTTAAGCTGGAGTTTATAAAGCTGCAGTCATCAAGACAGTATGGTGCTGGCACAAAAAACAGACACATAGATCAATAGAACAGAACAGAAAACCCTGAAATGGACCCACACCTACATGGTCAACTAATCTCCAACAAGGCAGCAAAGAGCATCCGATGGAGAAAAGACAGCCTCTTTAGCAAATGGTGCTGGGAAAACTGGACAGCAACATGCCAAAGAATGAAACTGGACCACTTTCTTATACTATACACAAAAATAAATTCAAAATGAGTGAAAGACCCCAATGTGAGACCCGAAACCATAAAAATCATAGAGGATAACACAGGCAGTTACCTTTTTGACATTAGCTGTAGCAACTTCCTACCAGATACATCTCCTGAGGCCAGAGAAACAAAAGCAAAAATAAACTATTGGGACTTCATCAAAATTAAAAGCTTCTGCACAGCAAAGGAAACAATCAACAAAACTAAAAGGCAACCTATGGAATGTGAGAAGATATTTGCAAACGACATGTCAGATAAAGGGTTAGTATCCAAAATCTATAAAGAACTTATAAAACAACACCCAGAAAACAAATAATCCAGTTAAAGAAATGACAGAAAACATAGACATTTATGCAAAAAAGACACATGAAGAGAGGCTTAACATCACTCATCATATCTGGCTAACTCCTCCTGTAATCTGTTTTCAGTAAGATTTCACTTCAAAATGCTCAACATCACTCATCATCAGGGACATACAAATAGAAACTACAATGAGATCACCTCACACCCGTCAGAATGGCTAAAATTACCAACACAGGACACAGTAGGTGTTGGCTAGCATGCAGAGAAAGGGGAACCCTCTTACAGTGTTGGTGGGAATGCAAACTGGTGAAGTCACTCTGGAAAACAGTATAGAGTTTACTCAAAATGTTAAAAATGGAACTACCCTATGACCCGGTAATTGCACTACTAGGTATTTACACGAAGGATACAAAAATACTGATTCAAAGAGACACCTGCACCCCGATGTTTAAAGAAGCATTATCTACAATAGCCAAGTTATGGAAAGAGCCCAAGTGTCCATGGACTGATGAGTGGATAAAGAAGCGGTACTATATGTACAAGGGCATATGATTCCATTAATCCACGAAAAAGAATGAAATGTTGCCATTTGCGATGACATGGGTGGAGCTAGAGAGTATCATGCTAAGCAAAATAAGTCAGTCCGAGAAAGACAAATGCCATATGATTTCACTCATGTGGAATTTAAGAAACACAACAGATGAACATAGGGAGGGAAAGAGAGCAAACCGGAAAACAGACTCTTAACTGTAGCGAACAAACTAAGGGTTAGTGGATGGGAGTTGGGCAGAGGGATGGTTTATACAGATGATGGGGATTAAAGAGTACACTTGCTGTGATGAGCACTGGGTGTTGTACGTAAAGGATGAATCACTAAATTCTACACCTGGAACTAATATTACATTGTATGTTAACTAACTAGAATTTAAATAAGAACTTGAAAATAAAGAAAGAAGGATTTTTAAAATATGTGTCAATACAGAGTATATAAAAGCAACCCAGTGTAGCGAGACTATTCTTTCCCTAAATGCTATCTGACATAACAAATTCTAGGAGTCTTAGAAACACTCTTTATGCATAGGACTTTAAATAGAGTATCTGATGCAGCACAGAAGGGTGAAGGTTTTAACAACTAAATACTGTATTCATTACTATATGTGGATAAATACGAATTGATATTTGTATATGAAGAAATAAATACACAAATTAAATAAAAGATGCATTAAAAAATATGGTTGAGGAAGTCAGTGTTTCTTGAACGTTTACTGTTATTTAATACCATACTAGTGCAGGCAGATAAAAAGGACATATGAAGTAAAAGATTTGATCTTATATACTTAGTGTAGATAAGACACGGGCTAGCTGAAAAGTGTTCAATATTGGATAGCATTTAAATAAGTTAAGTTGGAGGTGTCCCTGGGTGGCTCAGTCAATTAAGTGTCTGACTTACGTCGGATCTTAATGGTTTGTCAGTTCGAGCCCCGCATGGGGCTCTCTGCTGACGGCTCAGAGCCTGGAGCCTGCTGAGGATCCCGTGTCTCCCTCTCTGTCTATCCCTCCCCTGCTCATGCTCTGTCTCTGTCTCAAAAATAAATAAAACATTAAAAAATTAAAAAACAGTAACTACTAAGTTGGATATAGTCATATATCAAAAACATTTCAGAGAAAGTTTATGGGTTGATAAGGACGGGGTAAAATACTTTATGTAAATGTGCGGACCCTGAAATGATAATCTTTGCAAAGATGGAAAGAGTATTTCCAGTTAAGGAGATAGCAGGTACCAAGAGGCAAAAGCAAGCGTAAATGTGACAGGAGTCAGAAAATTAGCAGATGGCATCTCCAAGGTTAAGGGGTTTAGGTTTGAGAACAGCAGAAGCTAAAATTGAGTGGAATGAGGAAAACGAGCTTAGCAAAGTGGAATCTATCTTACATGCTAAAATGAGGAAGTTTAATTTTATTTGCAGCTGTTGTGGGTTTCTTAAAGTAGAGCTGAAGTATAATGAGTGATATTCCATAAAAATAATCCTTAAATCTCTGTATTTTGGGGGATAGGAGAATACATAGATAAATTGTTAGCAACGTAATCAGGTAAGGAACCATTTTATTTCCTCAGATATAAGGAATTGAGGGGCCTTGGTTAGGTGATGCTAGTAGTAATAGGGAAAATATGATGATTCACAAATATTAAATTAATAAATCATAAGATTTTATAGTAAATCATAAAGATTTTATAATGGATTTTCAATCCATGGGGATGAATGCAGGGTTGAAGTCAAAGATGAATAGAGATGCTTTACATAAGATTGGTAGAGAAAAAAAAAGAAAAAGAAAAAAAAACCCACCAGTTGGCTCTTATCTGGAAACTTCACTGGCTAGATATGTAAGCCTAAACAAGTCCTATTAATTTTGAGCTATGTTTCTCATTCTGTAGACTGAAGGGATTGTATTGTTTTTTTTTTTTAGGTTCTCTAAAAAGTGGAATTGGAAAGAAAAGTTAACTGAGAAGGGATGATAAAAGAGTTTTACAACTGACATGCTGTTTGAGGTCAAGATGGGATATCCAAGTTTGATATATGGGCAAGGAAAGATTTAAGTCTCACGGATAAGGTCAAGATCAACAACGTGCACTTGTAAGTTGTAAGAGTAACGGTGTTCTGAATGACAGACGACCAGAGTTAAACCACAAACATTACCTGTAGATAAAGAGGTGAATAAAATTATCATTCTTTATGCTTAAATCACTCAGATGTATTCTCCTCTTGGGCCAGTGATTATTATAAAACCCAATTAAATATTGTGCTCAAAGAAATCTAAAGATTGCCTATCATTTAAAAGTTAGAAAATGGTACTTAATTTTTATCCCTTAAAAATAAAGTTATTGAACTATGGATTCAGATTCTATTCTAATCAGACATCAACATGATGTTATGGAAGCACGGAGAAGGGAATGTCTCTCTCCACTTTGAAAAGGGAAACTATTGAAAACTTTAATGAGAAACTGTTAACAAATAACTTTTCTAAGAATATTGTAAATGTAGCTTGCAGAAAACTTAGACTGGGAGAACTTCAACTAAGTCAAAATTGAACCTGTACTTTACCTTATTTAGCTTTCAAAACATATTACGATATTTATATTTTTTGTTACTATAGCCCAGAGAGCAATAAACTCCACCCATACCACACTTCTGGTTCCTCCTATATAAGTAAGTGGGTGAGGCATTGCAAAGTGGTGGGAAAGCACTGGTCTTTTTTTAATTTTTTTTTTATTGGGCCTATGCCTCCTTTTAAAAAAATTGTAGAAATAGTTGGGTGCCTCTGTGGCATATATCCTTCAAAACCTGGTTATTTTTAAGTTTCTTCTACAATTTGGGTAGATAGAAGTTGGTACCTTCTTAGGTGACTTGGTCAATCTCTCTTATTTAGACATCAGATCTCTCTACTATTGACAATATACCTTCCCCTACTTAGAAAATGGTTGAGTTCTAAACATTCAATTGTATATTATTTCTTTGGAGGATAGGGATATTTTCCAATAGGAAAAAATCTAAATGATAAGTATGTTAGACAGTTACACTTGTAAATGTATTTAATCACTGAAATATCATGTGTTTATCGTAAGTAAAATTAAAAAAAAACATTTGCAATTCTGATAATTTTAACATAAGTTATAAAATGAATAACAAACCAGTAATACATTTAGCTTGGTGTAGGAAGAAAATCAGGTTAGATTAAGAACATGATGAGGCTATACATACAGATTTTTTAAGAAGAGTATAAAGGGGCTTCCTAGGCAAATAGACAATTTCAGTCACTTTAGAGATTAGGTTCCTTAAAATATCTGTTGTCTCATTAAATCATATGGGTTTTCTTTACTTTGATAGCTTAATAGCCAAACAGTTGTATTTTGTACTACAAGAAAAAGAACATTGAGTGGGCTGAAATGCATCACTATCATCCAATGAGTAAAAGAGATTTTAGAGAAGACTTTAGAAGCAATCTCATTAAAGTATGACACAGGACAAAGCAGTTTGTTATTTATTCTTTGGTTTCATAATGTAATGGAGGTCCTAGATGATGTATTAAGCCAATAAAATAAAAACGAATGGATTAAAAAAGATAAACAACACAGCTCTTATTTGTAGATGTTATGGTGGTCTATATAGCAAATCCAAATTCTATTATATAGAATATAATTATTAACACTAGAAACATAATTTAGTAAAGCCACTAGATATAAGAGAAAAATCAATATTTTTTCTATGAAAAAGCAAAAGCTATTAGAAAGTATAATAGAATGATTATATTCCCAATAGATACAAAAAACTATATGGTGTCTATTTATATATAAGATAAGATTATAAAGAATCTTTTGTGGATAATATTATAAAATATTATTCCAAAACGTGAAGGAAGATCTGAGTAGATGTAAAATTCTATTTTATCAACAGAAAGACTTAGCAGCATAAAATTCTAATTCTTCACGTTATAAACTATATATTTAATGAAATTCCAATCGAAATTCCCAAATAGATTTTCTTGTGGAACTTGGTAAACTGATATTAAAAAATTAATAAGTCAAAGATAGCAAACACACTTCGTTAAAGAATAAGATGGCAGGCAGAATTGCTGTACCAATTATTCAGATTTTTGGAGAATGATACTATGTAAGTCAAGGTAATATCAGATCAGTTATAGACAAAAGATCAATAGAATGGAACAGAGAGGCTTGAAAAAGATTGATGTATATATAAACTTTTGATATCTGAAAAAGTTGCCATTACAAATCAGTGCTAGACCGTTAGCTATCCAAATGGAAACATAATTTAAACGAATGACTACATGGCACCATATAGAAAAATACATCACAGGCAGTTCCGGTATGTGAAGATGAAAAAAAAAAAAAAACCTTTAAAAACCATAGAAAAAATACAGAAAATAACTTCTGACTGCAAAACAGGGAAGCATTTGTTGAACAGAAATAAAAAGTACAAATCATTTAACCATAAAAATCCTAGAAGAGAGCACAGGCAATAATGTCTCTGACATCAGCTCTAGCAACATTTTTCTAGATATGTCTCCTGAGGCAAGTGAAACAAAAGCAAAAATAACCTAGTGGGACTACGTCAAAATAAAAAAACCTTGCACAGTGAAGGAAACAATCAATGAAACTAAAAGGTGATCTATGGAATGGGAGAAAATATTTGCAAAGGACACATCCGATAGAAGGTTAATATCCAAAATATATAAAAAATTTACAAAACTCAAATAAATTAAAAAGTAGACAGAAGACATGAACAGATATATCTCCAAAGAAGACATCCAGATGTCCAACAAACACATGAAAAGATGCTTAACATCATTCACCATCAGGAAAATGTAAATCAAAACCAAAATGAAATATCACCTCGCACCTGTCAGAATGACTAAAATCAGCACAAGAAACAACAAATGTTAATGAAGATGTGAAGAAGGGACACTCATGCACTGTTGGTGGGAATGTGAACTGGTGCAGCTGCTGTGGAAAACAAGTATGGAGGTTCCTCAAAAAGTTAAAAATAGAACTACTTTATGATCCAGGAACCACACTACTAGGTATTTACCCAAAAACTATGAAAACACTAATTCAAAGGGATGCATGGCACCCCTATGTTTATAGCAGCATTATTTACAATATCCAAATTATGGAAGCAACCTAAATGTCTATCAATAGATGAATGCATAAAGAAGATGTGGCATAAAGATGATGAAATATGACTCAGCCATCAAAAAGAATGAAATCTTGCCATTTTCAATGACACAGATGGAGCTAGAGAGTGTAATGCTAAATGATATCAAGTCAGAGAAAAACAAATACCATATGATTTCACTCATGTGTAGAACTTAAGAAACACATAAGCAAAGGAAAAAAGAGAGAAAAACCATGAAACAGACCTTAGAGAAGAAGCTGATGGTTACCAGAGGGGAGGCGGATGGGGTGAAGTGTGAAACAGGTGATCAGGATTAAGGAGGGCATTTCTCATGACGAGCACAGGGTGACGTATGGAAGTGTTGAGTCACTATATTGTACACCTGAAACTAATAGAACAAGGTTAACTATACTAGAATTAAAATTAAAAAATTAAAATCATTATTTTAATTAAAAATAAGTACAAATGAATAACAAAACAAAGGGTACAACTGATTTCATTTTTAAAAGAACTCTCCTATTCCATAAGAAAATACCAGAAACTGTGTTAAAAAAACAAACCGTAGACCGGGAGAGGAAATTTACAATGCGGTTAAATGGCATGGCACTGATATTAAGACTCTATCAGAAGTTCAGCAAAACAATAAGCAAATGACTAAGACCCCATTTAGGAGCAGTCACATTGCACAAATTGAAGGAGAAAATTAAAATAATAAGAGTGGTCATTTTCACCTTACAAGTTGGTGCTGATGAAGGAATACAGGCCATCACATTTACTCTTGATGCGACATAAGTTGGAGAAACATATCTTATTTGGCAGTATTAAAATGAGGTATACTCATATCCTTTGACTCATCAACTTATCCACAGAGGATTTATACAAAGCAAACACATATACCTAAAGATTTATTTACCAGGATATTTCTGGTACCATGGTTTTCACAACAAAAGCTCATACACCTATTAGTACTAGGCATTTGGATAATGAGAGGAATCTAAATATCCATCGATAGAGTATTGAATGTGTCGATGATGGTACAGTTATACAATGCACTACTATGAAGGTGGAAAATTATGAGATATATTCATATTTATAGACCTAGAGATGACTGCATGGTATATTAAGCAAAGAAAGTGAAATCAAGAGGCAAAACAATATAAAACCATGATCCTCTTTCAGGAAGCTAAAATCGTTATATTTCTGACTGTGTTTGAGCGTCTAAAATGTGCCTTCTAAACTGTTAACAGTGAGGGCGCCTGGGTGGCGCAGTCGGTTAAGCGTCCGACTTCAGCCAGGTCACGATCTCGCGGTCCATGAGTTCGAGCCCCGCGTCAGGCTCTGGGCTGATGGCTCAGAGCCTAGAGCCTGTTTCCGATTCTGTGTCTCCCTCTCTCTCTGCCCCTCCCCCGTTCATGCTCTGTCTCTCTCTGTCCCAAAAATAAATAAACGTTTGAAAAAAAAAAATTAAACGGTTAACAGTGGTTACTTCCAGGAAGTAGGTTGTTTAATGTATAAACTTATACATAATTTGAAACGTTTTTAAGTAATCCTAACATTTTAAATCTAAGAAATTCTGAAGAGTTTACAATGAATACCTGCATACCCTTCATCTAGACTTTCCAACATACAGTCAGTTGTATGATGTAATTACACCAACATCAATTGTCTTGGGTGTAATAATGGTGTTATGGTTATTTTGGGGAATGTCCTTGTTCTGTGGAGGAAGGGGAGGAGATATATCTGCATCCCCGTGTTCATTGCAGCATTATTCACAACAGCCAAGACATGGAAACACCCTAAAAATACATAGAACATACACTCTCTTTTTGGATCCTCATAATAGAATTAAATTAGAAATCATAAAACAAAAGACATCTGCAAAAATCACCAAGTATTGAAGAATAAAGAACATACATCTAAAAACCACAAGTCAAAGAGGAAATCAAAACTGAAATTCAAATGTGTTTAGACCATGGGGGTGGGGAAGGGGAAAAAAAAGTTCCGGAGGGGGAAGGAGCCAAACCATGAGAGACTCTTAAAAACTGAGAATAAACTGAGGGTTGAGGGGGGGTGGGAGGGAGGGGAAAGTGGGTGATGGGCATGGAGGAGGGCACCTGTGGGGATGAGCACTGGGTGTTGGATGGAAACCAGTTTGAGAATAAATTTCATATTAAAGAAAAGAAATGAGGGGCGCCTGGGTGGCGCAGTCGGTTAAGCGTCCGACTTCAGCCGGGTCACGATCTCGCGGTCCGTGAGTTCGAGCCCCGCGTCGGGCTCTGGGCTGGTGGCTCGGAGCCTGGAGCCTGTTTCCGATTCTGTGTCTCCCTCTCTCTCTGCCCCTCCCCCGTTCATGCTCTGTCTCTCTCTGTCCCAAAAAAAAAATAAATAAAAACGTTGAAAAAAAATTAAAAAAAAAAAAAAGAAAAGAAAAGAAATGAAAAAATGAAAACAACTTATGTGAATGTGTGGGGTGCCACTAAAGCAGCAATTAGGGGGCAGTTTATGGCACTAAATTATGAGATTATAAAAGAAAAAAAGGGGCGCCTGGGTGGCTCAGTCGGTTAAGCGTCCGACTTCACCTCAAGTCATGATCTCGCAGTTTGTGAGTTCGAGCCCCGCGTCGGGCTCTGTGCTAACAGCTTAGAGCCTGAAGCCTGCTTGGGATTCTGTGTTTCCTTCTCTCTCTGCCCCTCCCCCACTTTTGCTCTGTCTCTATCAAAAATAAATAAATGTAAAAAAAATTTTTTTTTAAAAAGAAAAGAAAAAAGCCTCAAGGACCAGAACTTCTACCTTAAAAAAACAAACAAAAGGGGCGCCTGGGTGGCGCAGTCGGTTAAGCGTCCGACTTCAGCCAGGTCACGATCTCGCGGTCCGTGAGTTCGAGCCCCGCGTCGGGCTCTGGGCTGATGGCTCAGAGCCTGGAGCCTGTTTCCGATTCTGTGTCTCCCTCTCTCTCTGCCCCTCCCCCGTTCATGCTCTGTCTCTCTCTGTCCCCAAAATAAATAAACGTTGAAAAAAAAATTAAAAACAAACAAACAAACAAACAAAAAAAAGAATAAGAGCAGATTGAACCCAAGGTAATGAACCAAACTAAAATCAATGAAATATAAACCAGAAAATCAGCAGATGAAATCAATGAAACCAAAAGCTGAATCTTAGAGAAGACCAATAAAATTGATGAATCCTTAGCCAGAGTGAGAATGATTGGTAGACAAATAGAGGAGAGAGGGAGAGAGAGAGAGAGAGAGACGGAGAGAGATGGAGAGAGACAGGGGGAGAGAGAGAGAGGTTCTGATTTAATTTTACATACACACACATTGGGGTAAATTTTCTATGACCAGCTTCGGGGAAAATGTGTTGCTCACCCAGTGGTTTAACAACTATCTAAACCATCAAATCATTAAAGGCAGATTTCTCACCATTAGCTTCAGTGCCACTTGTGAAAAATGTAAGATCACATGCAACATTTTATCCACTGCCAAAATTTAACCTGTCTAAAAATGACTACAGGGAGAAATTGTGATAAAATGACAGACATGTCTGCTCAAGAGATGATGGGAAATCTATCAGAGAAAAGGTTACCTTTAAGGTCTTCTCGGTACATCATGAATCATGATTTCAGAATGGATACTGTGAAATCAACAGGCTTAGGGAACAGTGCTGAAAGTAATTATCTTGACATTTTTGTAAGATTTCACCAAAAGCTGTGGAGCAAAGATGGGAGTCACGACCTGAACCTGGATTAATTTAAGGCTGACAAAAGGCACATTATTTGTTTTCCTTTCCTAATGATATAAAGTCAAAGGAGAAGACTTTCATCTGTATTAGCAATTCTCAGTGAGCCAGGATCTTCTCTGTCAACACTGATCAATGTATGAAGCGTAGTACAGGGAACCACATTTGCACCTGTATTCCTAATTAGGAAAATCAACTTCAGGTTTATTAGGTAATGGTGTAGGAAACAACTTTTTAAAAAATTTTTGAGCTTATTTATTTTTTGAGAGAGACAGAGCAAGCAGGGGAGGGGCAGAGAAAGAGAGAGAGAGAGAGAGAGAGAGAGAGATTGAGAGAGAGAGAGAATCCCAACCCGGCTCTGCACTGTCAGCCCAGAGCCCAATACGGGGCTCGAACTTACAAACCATGAGATCATGACCCGATGCTTAACTGACTGAGCCACCCAGGCACCCCAGGAAACAACTTTTTTATGGAAATATCAATATCTAAAATTTCATTCAATGGCAAAGTTAGTACTAAAACTTTGTAGTTATCCACTTGTTCACCTGTTGTATGCTATATAAAGGTTAATTAAACATTTGCATTATTTTGCATGATTTGTGAAAACTAGAAAATTCTTTGGTGGTTTTTTAGAAAGCTGTACCAGCTCCAACAATTTTCTCCTGTATTGTTTTCTCTTGGGTGTTATAATTTCTAATACAAATATTTCTTGCTTTTAACAAAACATTTTTTAATCAAAATGTTTTTTTTATCAAAGTATTTTCTACCATTAGTGACTTTTTTTTCTCAAGTTTATTTACTTGTTTTTGGAAAGCGAGTTGGGGAGGAGCAGAGAGAGAGAGAGAGAGAGAGAGAGTGAGAGAATCCCAAGCAGGCTGTGCATTGTCAGCACAGAGCCCGATGCAGGGCTTGAACTCACAAACTGTGAGATCATGACCTGAGCCAAAATCAAGGGTCTGATGCTCAAACCGACTGAGCCAGCCAGGTGCTCCTCTAACATTAGTGATTCTGATCCAGATGTTCCCTCAAAGTTTCTCATGTGAGTTGCCTTAAAACCAACTCTTTATGTCTACATCAGTCTGTTCTACCTCCCTTTCATGCTTTATTTACCTCAAAATTTCAAATCTTCATCTTTTTCCACCCATCCAGACTGAGATACAATTAACATAACATTGTATAAGTTTAAGGTGTACGATGTGATGATTTAATACACTTGTATATTGTGAAATGATTGCCACAATAGGTTATCACTTCCATCGCCTCACGTTTATATGTAGTGAGAGCATTTAAGAGTTACTCTTTTTTAAAGTTTATTTATTTTGAGAGAGAGAGTGCACCTGCCCACAGGCACACGTGACGAAGGGCAGGCCAGAGAGAGAGAAAGTGAGAGAGAGAATCCCAAGCAGGCTGCACACTGCCAGAACAGAGCCTGATGCGGGGCTTGAACTCATGAACCATGAGATCATGACCTGAGCTGATATCAAGAGTCAGCCGCTCAACCGACTGAATCACCCAGGTGCCCCTAAGATTTACTCTTGTAGCAACTTTCAAGCATATAACATAGTGTTAAGTATAGTTACCATGATATACATTATATTCCCAGAAGTTATTCAGGTTAATCACTGAAAATGTATACCCTTTGACTGGTATCTTTCCAGTTCCCTCACCTTCAAACCCCTAGCAAACACCATTCTACTCTCTGTTTCTATGAGTTTGGCTTTTTTAGATTTCACATATAAGTGACATCTCTAACTTATTTCATTTAGCCTTCAAGGCCCATCTATGTTGTCACAAATGGCAGGATTTCCTTCTTTCTTATGGCTCAATAATATTCCATTGTAGATGGACACTTTGTTTCCGTATCTTGGCTATCATGAATAATGCTGCAATGAACATAGGAGTACACCTGTCTCTTTAAGATCCTGTTTTCATTTCCCTTGGTATATACCCAGATGTGGGATTGCTAGATCATATGGTAGTTCTATTTTTAATATTTTGAGGAACCTGCATACTGTTTTCCATACCATATAAGGAGTTGGTATTGTTCAGGTGACAGTTGTACCTAAGTTGATCTATTGATTCTATGAAAGCACAATCAAAATAGTAGCACAATGTGTTGAAGACATTTATAAATTGGTTTTAAAATTTATATGTAAAGGTAAAAGACCAAGGAGATAAACAATCTTGAAAAGGAAGAATGAAGTTAGAGTACTTACACTCCCGGTTTGTAGGTAATACTACAAAGATATGATAATTAAGATAGTGTGATGCTGGGAGAGGTATGTAAATATGTCATCAGTGGAACTGTAGAGAGATTCCAGAAAGAAACCCACACATATGTAATCAACAACGTTCAACAAAGGTACAAAGGCATTTGAATGCAGGAAAAAACTTTTACAGCACCCTGCAGGGATTTATGTATTTTTTTCTGCATGAGGCCAGTTTATTGCAGTTAAACAGCTCTCTACATACATGTATTTTTTGTATATTTCTCCATAAAGAACACTAAAACACACACACACACAGAACAAGGATCCTGGATATTGTCTACCATATGTATATATTCTAGTATGTGTTACATACCTAAGATTACTTTCAGCACTTTTATAATTACAATAAAATAGAAGACACTAAATTATTTCTCAACATGAGAATGGACTGTGGTGTAGAGAACTAACGGGGATCACTTTACATCAAAATTCTACAAAGGGCTAAAAACCAAGGAAGTTTAATGCATATTAAACTGAGTAAACCCCTAAAGAATTAATGCTGAGTAAAGAGGAAGATATCTGAATATGTATAGCATAATAGTACTTAAATAAAATTTTCAAACATGCAAAATGATATTAAGTTTTAATATATAAATAGCTATGTAGAAAAAATATTAAAAATGTAGAGAATGATGACCACCAAGCTACAGATTGTGGTTCTCTCTGGAGGGGAAGGGGGTTAATTACAGGGAGAGTTACACAACAAGCTCCAATTGAATCAGTCACATTTTATTCCCAAATAATGAAACCAAATAAAGAATTTAGGCAATTATGGCCAAGTGCCAATATTTATCAAAGCTGGGTGGGAAGAACCCCGAGTATTCATTTTACTAGTATTCATGCCCTTATTATAGAAAACAGCTAAAATATAAAAATAAAAAAATATCACATTATCAACAACTGTCAAACTATGTGTCCATTGACTGATAAATGGGTAAAGAAGTTATGGTGTGTGTGCGTGTGCGCGTGTGCGCGCGCACACACACACATACACACACACATATAATGGCATATTAGCCAACAAAAAGAATGAAATCTTGTCACTTGCAACAACATGGCTGGAGCTAAAGTGTATTATGCTAAGCAAAATAAGTCACAGGAGGACAAGTACCAAATGATTTCACTCATATGTGGAATTTAAGAAACAAAATAGATAAACACCGGGGGGGGGGGGAAACAGAGGCAAACCAGAGAACAGACTTTTAGGTATACAGAACAAACTGAGGGCTGCTGGAGGGAGGTGGGTGGGTGGATGGGTTAAATGGGTGATGGATACCAAGGAGAGCACTCATTGGGATGAGCACTGGGTGTCCTTTGTAAGTGACAAACCCCTAAATTCGACACCTGAAACCAATTTTACCATATATATTAACTGACTAGAATTTATATGAAAACTGGCAAGGAAAAAAAAATTTCAATATATTAAAATGTTCATATTATAATGTCAATGGCAAACAATTTAATTGATCTTAGATCTTTCCAGCCTTCAGAACTGTGAGTAAATAAGTTTCTGTTGCTTAAGCCCCACAGACTATGTGTGCTATATTGTTATGGCAGCCCCAGCAGGCTAAGACAGACTGTATGGTCATTATTTTTGTTATGGATGGATGGATGGATGGATGGCACATGCTGATATCAGTGCTGATAGGTGTGAGCATGTACAGGTGCATGTTCTCTGAAGACCTATATGTAGGTGTGAAAACAGCAAAATGTTTATGCATGTTACCTTCATGTAAAAAGGATTACTATGCAAGTGTGTGTCTACCCACATGCGACATGTATGTGTGTGTGTGTGTGTGTGTGTGTATAAATACATTGGTTATATATGCTATGAGAAATTTTGTACAGAATATATTCTCTTATACTCTCATGGTTATTCCACATTCTCTCCAATGGTATGGATCCTTCGCTTTTACTAAATATTCAAGTAGCAATGGCAAGCAAGAAATTAAGCCTATTTAGGTGCTCAAGTGACAAAAAAAATCAACTGCATGGTACATAGCTATGTATTCAGTATATGGATAATTATTCTGCTTTATGGATCTTAGTAAGGAGTGAGAATGAGGTTTTTTTCTCTGTAAGGAAAGAAAGGGTAGAATATTATTTATGTGAAAAAAAAATCCTCTGAAAGTTTTTTGAATTGCTGGATCAAAGCATTTTTCCCAGGATTCAGCAAGCAAATTAGAATGTTTATTACTTAAATACCTCTCTGATTCGGCAAATATAATTATCTTTGCTTTATGAGACTGGTTCGCCTTGAGTTTGACTTTGCAAATCAACATAAGGAAGCCCCAGAGCTCGACTCTTTTTCTTCCTTAAGTTGCCTTTCCTATTCCTTAAGTTGCTAGAGTAAACATCTGAATTAATAGACTTGAATTCCAATCAATGTAGCGGAGTGAGCTGATGTAGCAAACGACTCCTACTATACATCTGAAAGGACAGAGAAATGCAGACTTAATTATTATATTAAATAATAATAATCAGTAGGATCTGAAAGAAAAGAAATATCTGGGCACCGGGGAAACAAAGAAATCAGAGCCAATGTGGTGATTCCAAAACGTTTATTTGCAGCCACTACCGAAGGGAGACTGCTGGCCCTGAGGCTGTGGTCCCAGGGTGTGGGGCCTGGAATTAAACCCTATGCAGAAAGCCTTGAGCTAGGTAGGGGTTACTCTGTGAAATCAGAGTTGAAAATCTCAGCCAGCTGGCCCTAAGGGGAAGAAGGAAAACACCTGACCGTCTTGAGCTGGGAGGGTAATGTATTAGAAGTCAGAATCCGAAAAATTTCCCATACACGGACGATGGGATTCCAATAGTCAGCATCCACAAAGTGTGCGTACTCCAAGACCATGAATTACACATTAAAACTAGTCCGTAAGCAGTGAAATCCATTGAGGCTCATAAGGTCAAAATAGGAAACTGCTTCATAAGGTTGCTTCCATAGCTAGGGCAAGGAAGACTCCAGCAGAACACAACTCCCTCTGAAGAACAACTGAGACGTTGTTTTTCAGATTCAGTGCGTTTTTAAATTCAGTGCGTATGAGGGGGAAAAAATCACCATCAGGCTCAGCAGAGACAAACCCACAGGAGAATCCACAGGCCAGGAAAGAGACATTTGTACTATCCGAAAGACGCTGGAACAAATATGTCTGAAATGCTCAAGGGTATAAAAGAAGAAATACTCATTTCAATGAACTAAAGAAGTTTTTAAAGTTAAATACCCTGTTTATGTTTGTGTCGGCATCAGGCATGATGAAAGTTTTTGTCTTTCTAAAAGTTTTTTAACCAGGAACATAGCCCCTGACAACAAGACTGTGAATTTTGTTGAGGGAAAATAATTCATATATGTGAAAGGCATTAAATAAGAGACTCTTAAAAACTGAGAACAAACTGAGGGCTGATGGGGGGTGGGAGGGAGGGGAGGGTGGGTGATGGGCGTTGAGGAGGGCACCTGTTGGGATGAGCATTGGGTGTTGTATGGAAACCAATTTGACAATAAATTTCATATATTAAAAAAAAAAAGAAAGAAAGGCATTAAAGGAACACTTATCTTTAAATCAGGTAATGGACTAAATTATAATGGGGTAAGAAATCACATTATGTGCTGATAAGGTATTTATGCTAGTTTTTTTTTTCTAAAAATAATTTTAAAGTATATTTGAAAAGGTCTTAGAACTGATTACTCTGGGTTTTTTTTTTCCATATACAACAGTTAACTTTGCTTACTCCGACATTTTGCACTTGGATGGTAGTATGTTTATTTGTAATAGAAAAAAATCTTTTCTTTTTTTTCTTCCAAGGTATTATTTAAGTTCAAGTTAGCTAACGTATAGTGTAATAATGGTTTCAGGAGTAGAATTTTCAGGAGTATAATCCTCACTTACATACGATACCCAGCGCTCATCCCGACAAGTGCCCTCCTCGATGCCCATCACCCATTTAGCTG
>NW_024420310.1:1718205-1747260 GCF_014898765.1 Herpailurus yagouaroundi
CTGCCTCCTTCTCTGTTTTTATCTTATAATAAAAAAAACTATTTTTAAAGAGGAAAATGACGTTGAGCAGTAAAATTTTGTCATTTAAAAGCGATTGCAAAATGAGAATAATATTTTTCTAGATTTCCAAATGAAAAGATAAACACCCCATTTTCAAGATAACATGCATTTTTATAATGCATGTACTGGTCATTTTTATAATGATGTACTTCTGAAATGTGTCATGCTTATGAAGTAGATTAATAAAGATCCAATAACTATTAAAATAAAATCTAAAATTAGAAATAAGTGTTCAGTAAGCAATGTGGTTAAGAAAATATTTTGCTATCTTTATTACAATCTTGAATACTCCTTTTGCTTGGGAATAGGAATTATGCAGCCTCTAGGAGAGCACCACCACCTATAAAGTTAAATACCATAACTCTCCATTTTCAACTAGTTTTGCCCTTAATTCAAGGGTAAAGAGAAATTTTATAAGCAACCTATTCCACCATCGCCTCTCGGCCATTTGCCTTCAGATGCGAACTTCTCGTTCTCATTTATTAAAGAATAATGAGTCCACAGGAATACAGTAATCAGTGACAACTCGAATTGAAGTCTAGATGCCTCTCCTTCATTTTAAAGCAATGTCTTAGTGTTTAAAGTGAAAGAGTTATTTCCTGTAAGGGAACATCCAGATGTGAGACAAAGAATGGAGTACCTATCAGTAAAGGAATGTACTAATATAGATTTTACATTTCGGACTGTTTTTCAAGTTATGATTCAAAACCCATTTTATAGGCTGAAGGAAAAGCCACTGAGTTACAAGATGCTTCAGCTCACTGAACATGTATTTCCACAGAATTGGAAACATCTGATGAAGGGTGGGGAGCCATGTGGGCACCTGCTCCATACCCCTACGCCAGGACGGGGTGGAGAGAAGCAGCTATGTGGGTGTAGAAAACCCAGCCTGCTGAAAAGTAACTATCAACTCTTTCCAATCCCATCTTCATCAGCGATGATGCAATATTTAATAGAACCTTTCTATACTTTCTTATATAGTTAAAGTTTCTAAGCAAACAAAAGAAGGATGGATAGAAGGCAGTAGAGATATGTTCAAAAATATCACTTCAGCCTTCTTTCTCAAAAAATGGAAGACTGTACAGATACACACACACACACACACACACATACACACACACACACAATATGCTTGTTGGTCTGCTACATTAAGAAGAGAGTAATATTCTGGATATTTGCCCACCAGCTTCTGCAGAAAACCTCTACCTACTGTATGTCAAACTCTACGATATGTATCATAACTTCATAACCTAGAAGGAGAAATAATGAAACCTTGTCAAAATAAGACAGTAATAGAAGTCAAGCTAGAATCTGCTGTGGTGACAATGCCATTTTACAAGTGCAGAAACTGGAACCTGAAAGTGAACTGACCGCCCAAGGAAAGTGGAAAAGGCACGTCAGATTACAAATTTCATCCAGCTCAACTGTGTGATCGGCCAGATTATTATCTTAGGGTTTAGCATTCAGGAAACTGGCAGCACATGAAAGTTGCCTTCAGGTTCAAGAGATTAACTAAGGACAGGGAACCCCTTCCAAACGTTGCACAGCCCACAAAACTCACATAGTAACATACTTCCATCTCTATATTCCTGGCACTGTTACTCATCAATGGCTGCTATTTGGAAACAGGTAAATATCTTTTCTCAATATTATATGTAATGTACAAGGACTTATTAGAAAGCCTAATGTTTTAAAAGAAGCGGTATGCTATCATTTGGGATAATGACAATAAAAGGTGAGAAGGACAAGGTCAGTATACACAGAAATACTAGTGATAAGATCAAGTGTATAGAAATAAAAACATGAGATACAGCAAAAGTGGGTAAGAGGCAGTCATGGTGGTACAAATAAGATAATCCTGGCTTGCATTAAACAGGGTTTCTTTTTTTAATTTTTTAATGTTTATTTATTTTTGAGAGAGAGAGAAAGAGACAGACAGAGAGAGAGAGAGAGAGAGAGAGAGAGAGAATGAGCAGGGGAGGGGCAGAGAGAGGGGAAGACACAGAATCTGAAGCAGCCTCCAGGCTCTGAGCTGTCAGCACAGAGCCCAATGCGGGGCTCAGACTCAGAGACTTAACCCACTGAGCCACCTACACGTCCTGCTCTTCAGTATTTTTTTTTCTACCCTGTTCTTTCTTCTCTTTCTGAGTTTCCAGTTATGTGTACATTGGGCAATTTGATATTTTCTGATCATTCTCTGAAGCCCCATATTATTTCAATTGTTTATCTCTTTGTTCTTAACTTGGATCATTGCTATTAGTCGAGCTTCACATTCACTTACTTATTCCTTCCTCTAATGTGTCCATTTGGCTGTGCCACCCTCTGCCAGTCATTTTATTTCACTTGTGATAGTTCTAATTTCTAGAATTTCCATTTGGTTCTGTTTTATAGTTTCTGATTTCCTTTTGCTATTTCTATCATTTGCTGTTTCTCTGGATATGTCTGTTATTCGCTTTTTGAGCAAAAGTGGCTGCTTTGGAACAATACTGCCTGGATTTGAATTTTTTCATTAAATGGCGTGTTTTATTTCATTAATGATGGTATTAATATATTTGAAATATTCCTCTGCCAGTTCTATATCCAGTTTATAGTGAGGTTGGAGACTGTCGATTTTCTTTTCTCTTGTGAATGTTTCTTTTTCTCAACTGAAGTAATTTTGGATTATGTTGTGGGTATTATTGTTAAATTGTAAATATTCTGGATTCCGTTGGGCTTTTTTAGATGAGTCCTCTTTCTGTTGAGATTGACTAGGAAATTTTGAAGTATCTATTTATACTCGTTTAGATAAGGGTTTAGAGTTTTAGCTGAGCTCCTCTGAGTCTATGCTAAGCACATGTGGTTCTAGGCTTAATCAAACATCTGGCAGACAGAGGTTAGAATCCATTCTCCGGCCCTTCCCCTTCTATAACTTCCATAGCCTCTTCACTGGCCACAGTTCCCCAGATTTAAGTGTTCTGGTTTTCCACCAGAGGGATTTTGTTTCTCCAACCAGCACTATGGTTTCCAACACTGTGCCATATAGATTACACTTAATCTCAGGCTGAAGTTGTAAAAGCAAAGAACTTTAATTTGAACAGTTCCTCCACTCTCTTCCATTAAGCTTACGTTAACGAAGGGCCTCTGCTTCTATTCACTAATTCCCTCAAGTAGCTGTATTCTGTATTTTCCCCAATATATAAACTGTGGGAGTAACCTCTGGTAGAGCCTTTCTTTTGCATTACAGGAAAGAGAATTTCTTCATATTTTTATATTATGTCATTACAGATGGGGTAATTCTTATTTTCCAGTTGCTCATGGTAATTCCTTATTGAAAATACTAAATTTTAAAACTGAAGTAGCTATATTTCCTCTGGATCTGTTATTCTCTTTTCGAGTGAAAGTGACTACTCTGGAACAGTACTGTCTGGGTTTGAATACTGACTCTTTCACTTACAGAATGAATAAAAAGAAGCACGTTTCATCATCTCTCTGTCCCTTAGCTATGTGTAACAGAAAAAAAAAGTACTCATGGTACTTTGTGGTACATAACGAACTCTTCAGTAAATGCCAACTGTCTTTATCATCAATGTTTGGATTATTCTTTCACATTTTCCCCCCAAATATTTGGTGGTCCTTGACCATATAGGTAGTTACCAAGTAAGAAATACAGGTTATCACCATCATTTAGGTTTCTTTACCCCATAAATTTCGGTCCTGAATTGGGGTCTCATGCGTGGTTCTGTGTGAGATGGGGAGTACTGACCTAGAGACTGCACTTTAAGGCTGCAAAGGGGTGGATTTCTAAACTGGAGAGCCTGTTGGGGTGCCTGGGTGGCTCAGTCGGTTGAGCGTCCGGCATCGGCTCCGGTCATGATCTCACGGTTTGTGAGTTTGAGCCCCACGTCGGGCTCTGTGCTGACAGCTCGCAAAGCCTGGAGCCTGTTTCAGATTCTGTGTCTCCCTCTCTCTCTGCTCCTCCCCCGCTCGTGCTCTGTCTCTGCCTCTCTCTCTCTCTCTCTCTCTCTCTCTGTCGAAAATAAAAAAACATTAAAAAAGAATTTTAACTGGGGAGCCTGTCTACCCGGTGGCTAAAACAATAACAGATGACAATCATATTTACCTTATACTCAGCACCATCATGGCAATCTCCCTCACCCTCTGTGTTTGCAGTCAAAATATGAGGTCTGAAGTATTCTCCAGGCAGGTGCTTCACTCTTTTACAGTTAATTCCTTGAATTTATAGAATTTACTAGAATGTCTCTAGTTATACACTACATCAAAACTGCTGCTACTGCTTGCGTGTTCGTGTGTGCGTCCATATGTGGTTTGCGTGGATTAAAGGGTGGGCACTGATGGAGCTCGGTGTTCAGGGTATATTTATTTAATTAATTAAATAACCCCGTTGCCCCTGTGCCTACTTTGTGTCTCTGTTCAAGCTGGCATCGAACTTTCTTTGAATATTTTGCCTTCATCAGCAGGTTTATCCTCCATACTTAGGCTTTAAGCAGTCTATTGTCCTTTGCGTATTATCTTACAGAAATTCCTCAAATATTCTGTGTTCTCTAATAGCATAGCGATTTCTTTCTTTCTTCTGCCTATTTGTACTTTTTAGAGATGTCTACTAAAGCACTCATCCTAGTCTCCCACAAATATTTACTTCCATCTTTGGCTCCATTAGGATACTATAATCAAATCAAAGACGGGACCCTCATTTTATACAACACAAGATCACTAATTCCTGCATAGAACGTAAACAGAGTAAGAACATGACCAAGACTTTTTGAAAGAATGTGAGCTCTTTTAGAAAAGAATTTAAAATTTATTGAGGTCACATGGATTCATGCATATTCTTAGATATATGGGAATATCCTCATTGTTTACATTCTGACCTCTTATCGACAGCCCAACTAACATAGGGACTGTTGAATCCAAACAAAGTTTCTCATGCTATCCGCCAGTCATCTTTGAGTCTCTGTTCTTGCTCAGTGTGTGTGTGTGTGTGTAGGTATAAAGCAAGGCCTTACTTACTCTCACAACCTTCCCTCATCAAGAAAAAAGGAAACGTAATTTTCACACAATGTCTTTCATTCTCAGTTTTTAAAAACCCAGGGTTTTAATGTCATGAAGTATACAAAGAGTTATTGGTTAACGCAAAACAAAGCTCTGTCTTTAGGACAAATGTGAATGTTGCCAGTAGACTGTTTTCAAGTATTTTAAAAGGAGCGATCCCCATGATACTCAAGTGACGTTAATTGCAGAAGTTTGGGGTGATAACAGCCACCTGACAAAAGTCACCAGGGACAAATCTGTCATTCAACACAGTTCTACGAATTAACGTTCTACAACAAAGGAAACCAGAAGGGAAGAGGAACAAGAAGTTTCTCATCATATTAAGGAAGAGCCAGGGTAAGATAGAATTTCGGGAAAGGATGGAGATGAAGTAGAATTTAAGTGAGGCAGTGTCTTGATAGGCACAAAACAATGCAGAGTGTACAAAAAGGGATGAAAATAGACCTGGGAAAGAAGTTTTCTTGAAAACCATAACATTAACATAAATCCTTTATCTTATGTTCTGCCCCTGGGTTGGAAATCAAGGTTCCTTTTGTGTCAAACTGACCATATATTTTTTTAAATTTTTTAATGTGTATTTAGCTTTGAGAGAGAGAGAGAGAGAGAGAGAGAGAGAGAGAGAGAGAGAGAGATGGTGTGAGCAGTGGAGGGGCAGAGAGAGGGAGACACAGAATCTAAAGCAGACTCCAGGCTCCGAGCTGTCAGCACAGAGCCTGATACGGGGCTCGAACTCACAAACCACGAGATTATAACCTGAGCCGAAGTCGGAAGTTTAAGTGACTGAGCTACCCAGGTGCCCCTCAAGGTGACCATATTCTAGATCCTCCAGGCAAGAATGAGATGTTTCATTCTTGGTAAGATGATTTCAATCCACACATCACTAATAGTCTATAATTTTAGAGAACAAGTTGACTTAGTACTGTGCCCTTTTGTTAATCAACCAAAGTATTTTAAAGGTTTGCCTAAGGGTGAAATAAGTATCTCCCCCGATGAAAATCTGTCACTATGTTATTCTAACCTGACAGCCAGAAGAAAATGCCATCTGTTTTACTCCCAGAATCCTTCAAAACTCAGTTATTTTCATGTGAGGCCAGTAGAAAATTAACATTCAGTAGAAGCCCAAGGCTCCTCCTAAATGTGTCCAAAGCTTCCTAGCTACAAGGGACTTGTTCACTTCTGTAGAAAAGAAGGAACACATAAAAGAGAATGGATAAAAAGGAAAAGACTGAGAAGAGCAGAAGGTAGACGACTAGAAATTAAGGGAGGTCTATTTGATATATCCTCTAATTTGCTTTTCAGGTGATGTCTTGGCCCTTATAGAGCAAGAGAGAAGGAGCCAGCTTCTGGCTTCATATTAAACAAGCCACTTCAGCCTTTTTATGTTTAGTGTGTACACAATGTAATAAATATATGTCCACATATTCTTGAATAATTACCTCTTTAAGAGTGGAGCTTAATTTTCTTTATGTTTAAACAGAGCTGGATTTAGGGGCCCCTGGGTGTCTCAGCTGGTTGCATGTCCAACTTCTGCTCAGGTCGTGATCTCATGGTTCATGACTTCGAGCCCCACGTTTGGTCTCTGTGCTGCCAGCTCAGAGCCTGGAGCCTGCTTCAGATTCTGTGTCTCCCTCTCTCTCTGTCCCTCCCCCACTTGTCTTCTCTCTCTCTCTCTCTCTCTCTCTCTCTCTCTCTCTCTCAAAAATAAATAAGCATTAAAATTTTTTTTTAAATAAACAGAGTTGGATTTAGTCACTCACTTGTAGTGAGAATATGAGAAATGTGATAGAGTGTGGCTTCTAAGACTTGGACATAAAACATATTGATGTTTCCATGTTTCTTCCTTTTAGATTACTCACTCTGGGGAAAGCCATTTGCCCTGCTGTTAGGACACTCAAGGAGATCCATGCAGCTAGGAATTGAAGACTCTGGCCAATAGCCAACAAAGAACTAGGGCTTTCTGCCAATACTTATCTGAATGAGCCATTTGAGAAACAGATTCTCCAGCCCCAGTTAAGCTTTCAGATAACTGGAGTCCTGGATACCTTGACTGCAACTGTATGAGAGATCTTAAGTGAGAAGTAACAGCTAAGCTACTAATGAATTCTTGACCCATGGAAACTATGAGATTGTGAAATCTGCTAAATTTTAAGCTGCTGAATTTTGGAGAGATTTGCTATGCAATAACAAATAACAAACACAGCTTATATTTTCATCCATTTATATATGTCTTCATATTTTAAGTTACCTTTTGTGAGTAGCATACAACTTTTTTCTATTTTATTCTATTACTACATTTTAAATGGCCTGTTTAAGTCATTAACATTTAATGTAATCATTGGTATGCTTGGATCTAGGTTGACTACTTTTATTATTTGTTTTCCGTTTTTATCTTCTGTTTTATGTTCCCCTTCTATTCCTTTCCTGCCTTTATTTGAATTATTTGAATAATTTTTCATATTTCAATTCAATTAATCTACTGGTGTTTTTTTTAAAATATTTATTTTTTGGGGAGACAGAGAGAGTGCAAGCAGGTGAGGGACAGAGAGAGAGAGAGAATGAATCTGAAGCAGGCTCCAAGCTGTCAGCACAGAGCCTGACGCGGGGCTTGAACCCACGAAGCATGGGGATCATGACCTGGGCTGAAGTCGGACGCTTAACCAACTGAGCCACCCAGGCGCCCCTTAATCTACTGGTGTTTTGAGTATATCACATTATACATTACCCAGTGATTAACCTAGGGATTATAATATACATACCTAATTATTCACAGTCTACTTTGAGTTAATATTGTACCACTTGAAGTAAAAGGTAGTCCTTTAATAATGTAAGTTTTTTTACACTCAACTCCATTAGTTTTTTGTTATAGCTGTCATATGTAATATATCTACATTCATCAAGAACGCCGTCAAACAATGTTACAAATTTTGCTTCTGACAGTCCTCTCCATTTATGCCTTGAGCCTATACAGAGGATTTTTATTTCAAGTATTATATTTTCCAGCTCTGAAGTTTCCATTTTCTTCCATTTAAGTTTTTTTCTCTCTGTGTCTCCAGGGGACATCTCTTTCCATTCATTTAAGGTATATTTTCCTTGACCTCGAGTTTTATAATCATAATAGCTGCTACACAGTCTTTTGCCCCAGTTTCATTTTTATCTTATTTTGAAGTTTAATGGGCATATAAACATTGTGTAAACTTGAGGTGTACAATGTGTTGATTGGATACACATATTGCAAAATTATTACTACCATAGCGTTAGCTAAAACCTCCATCACATCATACAATTATATGGTTTTTCTTATAATGCCAACATCTGAGTTATCTTGGGTATGGTGCTTATGGATTGCTTTTTCCTGTGAGAATTGGTCACACAATTGTGGATAATTATACCTTTTACCGTGGAGTATTTGAGGGTTACATTATGAATATTGTGTAGAACCAGCTTACCATTATAATCTTCTGGAATAGGTTTTAGTGCTATGATAATCAGCCCTATTAGCTTCAGACTACAAGTTCCATCTCACCCTCATTGGGTAGATTTGAATAAATCTCAGCCTTTCTCAAAATCTTTGCTCTACTAGTTAAGTCTGTCCCACACATTTGTCTCTCGGGCATTAGTCTGGGTCTTGAATGGCATTTTATTGTTTACTTAGGTTCTCTAAGCCTCAGCTATGCTGGTTTAAGTCTTTCTTTCTTAGACATTCAAAGATCAGGGATTATCTTGAGATTTGGGAAAATTCATACAAAGAATTAGAGGATACCTTCTTAGTCTGCTCAGGGATGCCTGTGTCATTTTCCAGTCCCAAAGGACTCCTTTCCCTTTTCTCCTTGGCTGGAAAGATGGGGTTTCTAATGATGTTTTAGCTGTCTGAACCATCACTGCCATTGTTTTGCTTCACAACTGGGTTCTGCCCTCAGGGCAAAGTCATATGGGAGTAAAACAAATGAGAAACTAAGTCTTAGGGTCACATATCCAACTGTTGACTCTCCTCAAAAATCTGCCTGCTTTTGTTTACTTCTCAGAGTTCTCATGAAGACTTTTTGTTGCCTTTTGTCCAGAGTGTTTGGTTGTCATCAGCATAAGAGAGCAACTACATTGGGCTTATGCTGCCACCATGGATATATAACTGCCATCCATGTGTTATTTTTAAAACAACCTTCAATTTTTAGAACAGTTTTATGTATACGGAAAAATTGAGAAAGGATAGTACTGAGAGATAGCATAAATACCACACTAAGTTTGATCTATGTTAAGATCTTACATTAGTATATTTGTTACAATGAATGAACCAACATTTATATATTATTATTAATTGAAATCCATGTCTTATACAGGTTTTCCTAGTTTTCATTTAATGTGCTTTTTTCCTATACCAGAATCTCACTTAGGATACTATATTACATTTAGTCAGTAAAGTTATTTTCTCATTTTTTATACAGTATTCTTTGGAAGGAAGTCAATATGTGTAGCTCACACTCAAGGAGGAGGGAGTTATGTTCTCCCTTCCTGAGGACAGAGTATCTACATAAATTATTTGGAATTCTTCCAAATGGAAGATCTGTCTCTTCTCATTTATTAATTTACTTAATTATTTATTTATCTTAGCATGGAATCATGGATATTCATATTATACCTTGGGTTCAAACTCACTACTACTTTGTTTTGTTGCTCAAATTATTCCAGTGTTAGCCATTGAGGTCTCTTTCAACTGATTCCTGTTCCCATCATGTAGGGTTTTTTGGAGGAGCGGTCAGGGGAAGGTATTTTCTTACTTTCTTGCACTACATACTGGATTCATATTGTTTATTTCCTGCACCTGTCCAAGTATCAGCCATCTCTACAAGATCTCAGGGTCCTTTTGAGTGGAAAATGGTATTAGAAATGACAGAGCAAAAAAAAAATATGTGTGTACACTAACCCCTGTATATACACACATCCATAAATATGTCTACATGGAACTGTCTATATCTACATAAAGTAAAAACAATTCCTGCTGATATATGAAACTCTAATTCACTTTCACATGGATCATTCTACACTCCTTTCCTTCACAACTGTAATAGCACACTACGACAGTAGAAACCTGGCCCCAACCATTTACTAAGCAAAGTAAACTGTGTCTAAAAATCTAAAAGGAAGTATAACAACAATATCTCATCAAATAAGAGTATCAATAAATAGATATAAAGTATTAAATGAACCAAATAGAAATTCTGAAGCTAAATGGTATAACTGGAATGGTAAATTCACTAGAAGCACTCAAAGTCAGATTTGAGCTGAAGAAACATTATCAGGGGGTGCCTGGGTGGCTCAATAAGTTAAGCATCCAACTCTTGATTTTGGCTCAGGTCATGAACTCATGGTTCGTGAGATTCTCTCTGTCCCTCTCTCTCTCCCCCTTCCCCACTATCTCTCTCTTTCTCTCAAAATAAATAATCTAATAAATAATATTCAATAAATAAGAAACATTTTTAAAAAAAGAAAGTGTCAGAACTTCAGAAACTTGTGTGACAACACCTAGCACACCAACATACGCATAACAAGAATTCCAAGAGAAAAATGAAAAAGGGACATAAAGGATATTTGAAGAAATAATAGACAAAACTTATCAAACTTGATGAAAAACATAAATCTACACATCTAAAAGATCAACAAATTTCAAGTAGAATAAACTGAAAAAGATTCAAACCTGGATACCTGTTGAAAGCCCAAGAAAGAGAGTAAATCTCTAAGGCATCAAGACAGAAGCAACTTATCCCATTAAAGAAATGCTCAATAAGATTAACAAATGACTTCTCATCAGAAACCATAAGAGGCAGAGGGAAGTGGGATAGTATATTCTACATGCTTAAATAAAAAGTATAATCCAAGAATCTATACCTGGCAAAACTATCCTTCATATAAGGAGCTGTTAAGACATTTCCATATAAAAAAAAAATTAAAAGAACACATAACTAGCAGACATGCCTTAGAAGAAATACTAAAGGGATTCTTCAAGATGAAATGAAAGGACAGTAGATAAAAATTTGCATACAAAGAAATAGAGCATCAATATTTTTATTGATATAATAGTTACTTTTAACTATAGGTAAATATAAATAGACAATATAAATATATTTTTGATTTAACTCTTTACTTTTTCAATCTGATTATAAGAACAATTTCATAAATCATAATTATAATACAATATTGATGTCTTATAGGACATAAAGATGTAATTTGTGTAATCGTAATACTACAAAACAGATGGGAATAGAGCTATAAAGGCAGAAAGTTTTCATATACTATTGAAATTAATTTGCTATTAATCTAAACTAGATTTTTGTGAGTGTCCCAAAATATTTGAGGGAAAAGTTGACAGAAGCAATGGGAGTAGTTTAAATTTTAAAAAAGAAATTTTAAAAAATAATATATACTAGCTAGACCTAAAGCACACCTAAGTAAAACTCAACCTAACAACTGAAAATATGTATTAAAAAGTACACATGGGAACTTTCTCCAGGGTAGACCACATGCTCAGCTATTAAAAAACCCTAAAACTTAAAAGAACTGAAATCATACAAAATACTTTATGTAGCCACAGGTTAATGCAAAATGGGACCGAAAGAAATTAGGAAAATTCACAAACAAGTGTCAATTGAACAACACACTCTTAAATAACCTATGGGACAAAGAAGGAATCCCAATGAACACTGCAAAAATAGTTTGATACAAATAAGTATGAAAATACAAATATACCAAAACTTATGATACAGCTAAAACCATACTTAAAGGGAAGGCTAGACTTCATTAAAATTAAAAACTTTCACTCTTGGAAAAATAACATCAGGAAAATGAGAAGACAAGCCACAGAGAGGAGGAAAAGATTTGCAAAAGACATATCTGATAAAGGACTATTATAAAAAATATACAAAGAACTCCTAAAATTCAACCATCAGAAAAGCTCACTTAAAAATGGGTCAAATACCTCAGACACCTCACCAAAAAAGATGTACAGATGACAAATAAGCTCATGAAAAGCAGTTCCACATGATATCTCACCAGAGAAGTGCAAATTAAAACAATGAGATACCACCACACATCTATTAGACTTGCCAAAATCCAGAACACTGACAACATCAAAGGCTGATGAGAATGTGTAGCAGCAGAAATTCTCATTCATTGCTGGTAGGAATGCAAAATGGTAAAGCCATTTTGTAAGACAGTCTGATGATCTCATAAAACGAAAACCATCTTATCATATGATCCAATAATTACACTCCTTGATATTTATCCAAGGGAGGTGGAAATTTATGTCCACACAGAAGCCTACACACAGATGTTTTATAGTAGCCTTGTTCATAACTGCCCAAACTTGGAAGCAACCACGATGTCCTTTGGTAGATGAATAGACAAATGGTGGTACATTTAGAGAACAGTCTGTTATTCAGTGCTAAGAATAAATGAGCTATCATGCGATGAAAACACCCGGAGGAAACATAAATGCATATCACTAAGTAAAAGAAGCTGATTTGAAAAGGCTACATACCGTATGACTTCAACTACATGACATTCTGGAACAGGCAAAGCTGTGGAGACAGGAAAAAATATCAGTAGTTGACAGGGGTTGGGAGCGGGGGAAGAAATGAATAGGTGGAGCACAGAAGATTATTAGTTTCACAGAGTGAAACTACTCTGTTTTATATAATGTATGATTTTATAAAGGTGGATACCAGTCACTATACATTGTTCAAACTCATAGAATATACGACATCAAGGGTGAATCCTAATGTAACATATGGGTTTGGGGTGATAATGACGTGTCAATGCAGGTTTATCAGTTGAAGCAAACGTTACACTCTGGTGGGAGATGTTGACAATGAGGGAGGCCATGCATGGGTCTTGGCAGAACTTATATGTGAAATCCCTGTACTTTCCCCTCAGTTTTTCTCTGAACCTAAAACTGCTCCCAAACACAGTCTATTTTAAACATTAGCGAGTATTGCAAGAGAGCAGGATACAAGACCAACATACAAAAGTCTGTCGCTTTTCTATATACAGGCAATATATAATTGGAATTTAAAATTCAAAACACAAGATCATGTATACTAGCACAAAAAATGAGACACAGTTGACCCTTGAACAACACAGGTTTAAACTGTATGGGTCCACTTACATGCAGATTTTTCCCAATAAATGCAGTACAGTACTAAAGTATATCTGCTTTTATGATTTTCTTATTAACATTTTATTTCCTCCAGCTTACTTTATTATAAGAATACAGTATATAATACATATACAAAATATGTGTTAGTCAGCCGTTTATGTTATTGATGAGGTTTCTGGCCAACAGCAGCTATCAGCAGTTAAGTTTTAGGGACATCAAAAGTTATGTGCAGATTATTGATTGTGCAGGGGGTTGGTGCTTCTAACTCCCATATTACTCAAGGGTCAACTGTACTTAGCTATAAATCTAACAAAATCCATTCAAGATCTATATGAGGACAGCTACAAAATTCTGATGAAAGAAACCAAAGGTCTATTAAAAGTAGTGATATTTGTTTCTGGAAACTAAGAGCCCGCAAGGTGGGTAGCCTTACTGTTAATGTGATGCAACCTACAGAGTAATACCATGCTTGCATTTACTGAGGAGATACTATTCATGTTTTCTAATTGACTTGAGTCTCACTAGCTTTCTAATTACTCCTTGAAGTGACTTTTATGTTTGAGTATCCTTCCTTCATTTATTCTTTTGCTGATGTATTCATTAATTCATTAAAACATAGTTATTAAGTGCCTATCATGTGCTAGACACAAAATACCAGACCTTCATTTCCTAGTCTCAGTACTAACTGTATTAGTAGATTCCTTCAGTATCACCCACGTATCAGGCAAACTTACAATGCCAAATGACCCCCATATGGCTTCATGCGTTGTTTTTAAATGGACTGTCACAAGTTCACCTGGGTCTTTAAATTTAACTATTCAATGAATACACACATTCTTTACTCTCACTTTAGTTAGTGTCTTTTGTCTACTTTGAGTCAGTCTTCTCTGATAATAATAGTAATAGTAATAAGAACAATAATAGCGGGGGTGGCGGCCTACTAACTAATCATTGATAACTGACAATGACACTCTTTCTTTGCGTGAATGTCAAGGTCTCAGGATCCTTCTCATAATTATAAGGAACTCAAAAATCAATTAACCAATGTCAGAAGACATGAAAGCTATTTACTATCCTGGATCAAGAATGTTTTACAGAATTCTACTGAACGTATCCACAGCATTTCCCATGGGGTGACTTACTCTTATTTGAGGCTTTTCCCCCAATTTTCATAATAGTTTTCCTGTATTATTTTAATCCAAACTTAGCTTACTTTTCATTATTGATCTATTTGGGAATATAAAATATCTTGTAAAAGATATTTTTATTCTCAGGCTCTTCACCACGATGACCGTTAGTTTGAATGTCCTGTTTTCTCAGGTTTCAGGAATAAAGATGAGCTAGGTAATAGGGTGGAAGTGGGATGTTAACAGTATTTGACTTGTCATATCCTTGGACTATTCAATACATTGAGCTGGGCAAAATAATTTTTCACGTGGACACCCCAGAAATTGGAGGTCTCTCACACCATATATATGAAAAAATCAACTCTAGATGGATTACAGACTTAAATATTCAAAACAAATCTTTAGAGCCCTTATTACAAAACATAGCAAAGAAATATTAGACCCTGACATAGCAAAAGCTTTCTTAACCGATACAAAATCCATTGACTTAAAATAAGCTATTATTAATTAGAACCCAAGTTGTGCATCTACAATTCTTTAGAATAAAACCAAGATGGTTCATCTTAAAAGGTCTGTGTCCTGTAAAAAAAAAAAAAAAAAAAAAAAAAGGAGAGAGAGTGAGAGTGAGTGAGAGAGAGGGAACAGGCACAAAATAGGGTCACTTGTGCTAAGCCTGGATCACCAAACAGAGACATAATACCTAACCTAAGTGAAGGTTTAGCCTCTTCCAGGAATGTAATCTTTAACAGTCAGTCTGGAATTTCCTTTCTGTTTGCCAGATGGGATGCTGCCTGATTCATGAATCATTGAATAAAGCCAATAACATTTTCAACATTTACTCAGTTGAATTTTGTTTTCTTAACATCCTTTTCCACTCTACAACACTGCTATCCCCAAACGTGTATACCCTCTAATGTGAAGTCCTCACTTTGTGACATTGTTAGGTATGCTTTATATAATTTGTATTTGTGTATATCTTGCCCCTGTTCACTAGGATTATGAACTTATTGAGGTAAGCTCTGTGCCCTCATTTTCTTTCATATTTTCTGTACATACTGCATAGCTTATTAAAACTTTACATAGTGACTATCTGAAGGGTGATTTGGTTTTCCCCTCCTACAGATAAACTATACTGGTTTCCATTGCTGTTGCATTGTTCATATCTCCCAATAGGGACTGAATCCCTCCTTTGGTTAACAGGCCTTTGTTAAAAATATCTTTAATCTGTAGAGCTGTTAGAAAAATAAAATTTGTATAATAAATGGTGCTACCTCAATAAGCAGTAATTCATGAATAACATAATCTGATTAGGAAAATTTATTTCTAGAACATGAAAAATCATAATTCACATCCTCCAGAAATATGAGGACTACTAAAAAAAAAACTTATGTCTTAGAAGATTATTTACAAATCAATCACCATTTAAGTGTTACTGAAGCAGTTGTGCAAATTTTCAAGTTTAGAAAACCAAAATCAATATTAATGATATGCTTACATATGGACTGAAAACGAAGCAGAGTGCTCTTGGTTAAAACAGGAATTAGTGTATCTGGATAGGTGGAATATAGGAGATAGGTCTAGTTCTAAGAGATCTAAATGTCAGTTCATCTCTGTCATTACTGTGCTATATAACATTAGGCCAGGGGATTCACTGCTCTAGGACTCAGCCGTCTCAACTATGAAATAAAGGGATTTGGCAAGATCAGTGATTCTTTACCAAGGTGAGCAGGAAAATCATCTAGGGAACTGTGTTTTAGTACAGATTCCTGAGCTTTTCTCCTAGGAGATTATGATTTAGTAGGTCTGGAGAGAGCCCTAAAATCTATACATTTTAAGTCCTATAGGTGATTCTGATGAGTACCCATGCTGAGACCATTTTGATCAGAAATCCAAATTCTCTTCTAGCTGTCTAGTTTTAGACATTAGCAGTAATTAACAACTGACATAAATACCTTAAACATGAAATGAGGCTCACTCACATATCTTTTTGTTTTCAAACATTTTTAATTCTGGAAAGACTAAATATTAACCATGTAAAACAAGAATGAAAATAAAACTAAAAGATGAATTGAAACATTGGCCATATATTTATAAGAAAGGGGAATTTGTGAAGCATTAGCCCTTGGTCCTAAAGGTCATTGAATTTCTTCTGTTGTATCTCTAAAGAAAATCAGAGTGATGGGTGGTGTGGTATTGTACCATCTTTGATAATAATGATGGTCTTAAGATGCATATTTATTGAGCAATCTGCCCATGATCCTTGTTCTATCTAGTCTAATCAGATTCTAATGAAAAAAAAATCAAAACCAAAACCAAAACCAAACCAAAAAAAAAAGTTGTAATTGAAACAGTGAGCTCTTTCATGATCCCAGATTCCTTGCAAATGGCAGCAATCTAAAACAGATTAGCTAACAGACACTGTTGGGGAGGAAGAATTTTCTCTGCCCTTCAAGGTCCTTCTAGTTGGACTAAGATCCAAATTGACACGAGGCAGATAAACAGGAAAAACTCAAAGTTAATAGTGTACATATGGGGAATTCACAAAGACATGGAAATTCCAAAGATAGTGAGGCAACCTGGAACATATATGAGCTGAGGAGAGGTATGGGGGTCTGTGGATACAAAGGGGAGAAAGACTACTAGCAGGAAGGTGAAAGGCAATGCTCGGAAAGCAAAAGTACCCTATTATGCTGGTAAACTTTTATGTAAAGAAGAATCTTTGTTAATAGCTCTCTTCCTGGTATAAGCAGGCAGTTAAAGAGGAGATGAAGAGCTTTTTCTGAATCTGCTGGGTTTGGATTGCTTTTAATTTAAAATAATGTTCATGCCAAAGTGGCCCATCTGGGGGTGGCCTACCTTTGGCCCCTAAAATACCCAGGCTGTATGTCACTCTAACACAAATATACATGCATACATGTACATGTGCACTCATACATGCTATGAGTGAAGGATCTGAGCTTGATAAAAGGATGGAGAATGTACATTTAAACACACAAAATAAACAATAAATTTTATATCCATCATAGCTCAGGGAAGGAGATACAATAAAATTATCAACATCACTGATATTGAAATATTTTATTTTCTAAGTCCTTAGTAAGAAATATTTATAGTACAGTTGACCCCTAAACAATGCAAGAGTTAGGGGTATCGACTCCCTACGTACAGTTGAAAATCCACATGTAACTTTTGACTCTCCAAAAACTTAATCACTAACAGCCTATAATTGACCAGAAGCCTTGCCAATAACAAGGATAGTCAATTAACACATATTTTGTATATGTATTATATACAGTATTCTTACAATAATACCTAATTTTTTCTTATTTGGGGGAGTATTTCTATACTACATGATTCCTCTGTGAGTTTTTTCAAATCATTGCAGATCTCCACCAAATTTTCCAATGTATGCACTGAGAAAAAGCTGTGTATAAATGGACCCGTGCAGTTCAAACCCATGTTGTTGTTCCAGGGTCAACTAGATAAAGTGACGTGGAACGGAAAAACAAGTTTTCATGGGTGGCTACTTTGGTTGTTCACATTAGTGAAAGAATTGCCTGGAAAGACATGTGGCAGGTCAAAATGTGTGAGGAGAGGAATCAGAGCCACAGTGTTTCCCGTGGTGAGAAATTACTATGCTTCTCTTCCTGTCAAGACGTCTTCAAACATTGCACATATTATGAAAATATCCCTACAGTAGTGCAGTTTAGTATTTTGAGGTGCAGTTAAACCACCTAACTCTCAGATTACTCCCTGGTGGCGAATGTGTGAGACAATCACTGGTGCAGCATGAGGTGAATTTTCAAGACAATGGTCGTGAATGTTCTTATGAAGATACCCAACAAATAAATGCTCTATTATGGTATTCTTTTTAAAAAATATTTATTTTTGAGAGTGAGTGAGTGAGCTGGGGAGAGGGGCAGGGAGACAGAATCCCAAGCAGGCTCCACACTGTCAGCGCAGGGCCCAACGCCCGGCTCAACGTCACCAACCGTGAGATCATGACCAGAGCCAAAATCAAGAGTCAGATGCTTACCTGACTGAACCATCCAGGTGTCCCTACTGTCGTATTCCGATTCAAACGACCAAAAAAGAGTATTTTATACTTAAAGCCAGCAATGAATGCGTTGTTTCCAGCATTTTCAACGGAGCCACTAGTGCTCATTCTACTTTTTGAAAACCCTAATATAAATGCTGTGGAGTACTTGTTTCTTTTCAACATGATTGGCAAAATAACAACAATAATAAAAGCAATATTAACAATAAATAATAATAATAAAGATAATGGCAAATTTATCGAGTATTGTATATCAACACTTCTAAGTGCCTTACCAGTATTATCTCAATTAGTCAATTTATGAAATCTCTGAACTAGATTCTCTTATTAGAGAGGCAGCATACTGTTGTGGTTAAGAACACCAGAATGGAACCAGAATGGAACCAGAATGGGTTAAATATTTTCTGGACTACTTACCAGCTATGTCCCTTAAACTGTTAACTTCAATGTCCTTCATTTTAAATTAGCCACTATGCTGATAATTGAACCTACCTAGAATTTTCAAAGGTAATTTAGTTACAGCATATATGTCTTATAATAGTGTCTGACACATAGTAAATGCTATCTAAGTTTTATTATCTATTATTATCTCAATTATTATGTGTGACAGAGTCAAAAGGTTAATGAAATTACCCAGGGTCACACAGTTAGTGGGTGGCAGATCTGATTTAAACCAAGGCAGTCTGACTCCAGAACCTCTATTTTTAGGTTCAAGATTATGCAGTATTATACCCGTTTTTATTTTTGAGAGATGTGTGAAATATTTAAACATACAAAGCTATATAGATAGCAGTTCAATAAGATTACTATATATATATATATATATATATATATATATATATGCGCGCACACACACACACACACACACACACACACCGCAAGTTTTCAAAATCTTCTGTTTTGCTATATCTTCTCTTTTAGATATTTCTTAACTTGGGTTTTCCCCATTTCTCCCCCCCCCCCCCCAGAAAGAAGAGTATGATACAAAGATTTGGGTACAAGTACTCTATTTCAGGGAAGCACTACTAAGAAAGAAAAACAAAAAAAAATGATTATCAATGACATGCCCATGGAATATATGCCAAATCCCAATTTTGGCAATGTTTAAATACAAAATTTATAAAAATTAGAGTTATGAAAATATGGCCTCAATTTCAACTCTCCATCTACCTGTTAAGTCAGTTTGTAGGTTCTGAATTCTGTTCCATTCCCAGGGCTGAACCAGGAATTTCTTGCTTCTTGGCACAAGATTATAAACTATAAATTTCTTGCAATGGGGGCACCTGGGTGGCTCAGTTGGTAAAGCATCCGACTTGAGTTCAGGGCATGATCTCACGGTTCGTAGCCTGGAGCCTGCTTCCAACTCTGTGTCTCCCTGTATCTCTGCCTCTCCCCTGCTCATGCTGTGTCCGTCTCTCTCTCTCTCTCTCAAAAATAAATTATAAACATTAAAAAAAAATTTTAAATTCTTGAAATGGGCTCCCAGTGACCATGAGATAGGATATTCTCAGCCATTACATGCAGAGGCACAAAGAATAATGGTCAATAATTACTTTTTGCTTTCTCCTATCCTCTTTGTATAAATATTCTTCCAGAATTTTCCAAAGTGTGCTCAATGATCAAAAAAATTTGAGATGCTAAGTTAAACACAGTTAAATAGGAGCATTTGCTGTAGGATTTCTCATACTCTTAATTTTTTTTAATGTTTATTTATTTTTGAGACAGAGAGAGACAGAGTACGAGTGAGGGAGGGGCAGAGAGAGAGGGAGACACAGAACCTGAAACAGGCTCCAGGCTCTGAGCTGGCAGCACAGAACCTGATGCGGGGCTCGAACCCAAGAACCACGAGATCATGACCTGAGCCGAAGTCAGACACTGAACCGCCTGAGCCACCCAGGCACCCCTCTTGTACTCTTAAAACTCAGTTATCCATTGTGAATATACATGAAAGAAATATAAGTGTATAGCCTTTCCCAAACATATTAGGCCATGGGGACTTTTTTATGGAACACTATAGGCAACTAATGTTCTGTGAAATATACTTTGAGAAATGCTGACCTATTTTGTTGTTATAATCGAACAAAATAATGTAGGTAAAATGTTGTTAAAATAATATGCTATTAAAATGCTATTTATAATATTGAGTGGGTCACGTATAATTCAAGAAAGTAAGAATTACAATGTTTCTTGAAGTGCAGCCATTGATCATCACTGAATTATGTAGTTGCTTAAAACTTATTTTCCTATGTCCCACCTCTAGTGGGAGGGGGCTAGAAATCGGAATGTTTTTCCAGCTGCTTAAATAATTAATTTAAACATTAAAGTTTTAGACACATTGGGTTATTTTGTTCAAGGAGTTATATGAAGTCTGGAGATTTTAAAACATTTTTAAACACACATATCCCCCTATTTTCAAAAGTTTGGCTTATGCCACTTCTTTTTTTTTTAATATGAAATTTATTGTCAAATTGGTTTCCATCCAACAGCCAGTGCTCATCCCAAAAGGTGCCCTCCTCAATACCCATCACCCACCCTCCCCTCCCTCCCACCCCCCATCAACCCTCAGTTTGTTCTCAGTTTTTAAGAGTCTCTTATGCATCAGGCCTTTAAAATGCCAGAGCTCTGAACTGTGTCTGTAAGCATCTGTGCTTTATCTCAATTTATTTTGTGTATCTGTTGGCAAGGTGTGTCCTAAGGTATCAGAAAAGAAGAGGGAATGGGGGGAGTAGGGAGTCTGAGAATGCTCAAAAATTTTTTCAAATAAATTTGTATTAATTGCTTCCTCGTTTTACACCACTTCAACTTATGAAAAGTTTCATAGGAACGTTCCACTTTCAGATAGTAAGGGAAAGCTGCGTGTGTGTGTTTATTTATCCCAGGAAAAATGTATAGAAAGTCTAGTTGTGTCACAAATTTGCCATGAAGAAGCTCAAGGGAAAAAGTATAACTTGTAAGGAAACCTTGGGTTTGTCGCACAGAAGCCAAGAACAATAAAGCAGTCAGACCCTAGCCAAGCTGTAACCCAGGCTATAAATGCTATCAGAATGTCCAGCCTCTTTTCCTGCTTGAGTCTGACTGCTTAATTCTCTGCCATGTGGACGACCTCCCTTTGCTTCTCAGGTTACCTGGTATATTTTGGAGTCCCAGGGCATAGAAAAAGATAAACTCAATTCTCGTAATTTCAAATCTAAATTCTCTGATGCAGACCTCTGATTGGCACATCTTAGGTCAAATGACTGCATCTCTGGACGAATTGTGTCCAGTTTCGTGGAGAACTAATGAAGAAACATCTTTTGGTCAAATGTGATACCAACCCTTGGTACCATCAACTGGCCAAGGATATAATCAGAGGCTACATGGCAACCTCTCTCATGACTCTATCCATAGAGTGTGAGGCAGTGTTCATAAGAATGTAGTTTCAATAACTTGAAGGGGATCTGCACAAATCAAATGAAAAGCCCAATGTGCAAAATAAAAAAGAAAAACTGTTTAGTTTTTCCCATATCCCTTCTCCATAGTAGCTACCGAGATGGCTGCACAAAGTCTCTAAAGTTTTACAAAGCATAACCTAAAACTTATACTGGGGAAGACAATTGGGTTGAGATTCAAAGGTGAGTTTGAGTTCAAAGTGTTGTGACTTCGAACAAGTCATTTAGATATTCTGATACTCTATAACACAGGGGTAAAAGGACTACCCTTAGGGTTGTGTGTGAATCCAATGAGATAAAAATTAGGTTATGGATGTGATCTACTTTAGAAGCTGGGTATAATTAGTGCACTCTTCAGACATAGTTCCAATGCAGTCTCTATCAAAACTCAAATGGCATTTTTTTTTTACAGGAATAGAAAGATCAATTTTAAAACTTGTATGTAACCACAAAATACCCTGAATAGCCAAAGCAATCCTGAGAAAGAAAAACAAAGCTGGAGGCATCATACTTTCGGATTTCAAATTAGACTACAAAGCTATAGTAATCAAAGCAGCATGACACTGGCATAAAAACAGATACAGACTCCTAGAACAGAATCAACAGCACAGAAATAAGCCTACATGTACATGGTCAACTATCTTTGACTAGGGTTCCAAGAACACTCAATGGGGTAAAAGACAGTGTTGTCAATAAACGGTAATGTGAAAACTGTATATCCACATGCAAAAGAATGAAACTTGACCTCTCCCTTATACCACTCACAAAAAAAGTTCAAAATGGATTAAAGACTTAAATGTAAGACCTGAAGCAATAAAACTCTTAGGAAAAGCATAGGGAAAATGTTCCTTGACATTAGTGTTGGCAAGAACTTTTTGAATATAATACCAAAAGCATGAGCAACAAACAAAAATCAACAAGTGGGACTACATCAAACTAAAAATCTGCACAGCAAAGCAAACAATCGATGAAATGAAGAGGCAGCCTACATAATGGAAGAAAATATTTGCAAACCGCTTAAGTGATAAGGGGTTAATATATATAAGGAACTCAACAGCAATGATAATAATAATCCAATAAACAATGGGCAAAAGACTTGAATAGCCATTTTTCCAGAAAAGATTTAAAAATGGGCAACAGGTGTGGCACCTGGGTGGCTCAGTCGGTTAAACATCTGACTTTGGCTCAGACCATGATCTCACGGTTTGTGAGTTTGAGCCCCGCGTCGGGCTCTGTGCTGACAGCTCGGAGCCTAGAGCCTGCTTGGGATTCTGTGTCTCCCTCTCTCTCTGCCCCTCCCCCACTTGTGCTCTGTATCTATCAAAAATAAACGTAAAAATTTTTTTTAAAAAATAAAAAAAATGGGCAACAGGTAAGTGAACAAGTGCTCAACATCACTAATAATCAGGGAAATGCAAATTAGAATCACCATGAGTTATCACTTTGCACCTGTTAGAATGGCTCTTCTCAACAAGACAAGTGCTTCAGGATGTAGAGGAAAGGAAACCCTTGTGCACTGTTAGTGGAATTGTAAATTGCAGCTAGTATAGAAAACAGTATGGAAGTTTTTCAACGAATGAGAACAGAACTACTATATGATCCAGAAATCCCACTTCTGGGTATATATCTGAAGGAAATAAGATCACTATCTGAAAGAGATAATCTGCACTCCCATGTTCATTGCAACATTATTCACAATAGCCAAAACATGGAAACGATTTGTTTATTGGCAGATGAATGGATAAAGAAGATATTGTATGTATACAGATACAATGCAATATTATTCAGCCATAAAAAGGAAGGAAATCCTGCAATTGTGACAACATGGATGAAGCTTCAGGGCATTACGCTGAGTGAAATAAATCAGAGAAACACTATGTGATCTCACTTTTATGTGGAGTCTAAAACATACCAAACTCAGAGAGTAGATTGGTGGTTGCCATGGACTGTGGGATTTGAGAAGTGGGATTAAGTGGTCAAAGGGTACAAAGTTCCAGTTATAAAATGAGTAAGTTCTGGGGATTTTATGTACAGCAAGGTGATCATGTTAACAGTACTGTATTGTCAGAGAAAGACAAATATCATATGATTTCACCCATATGTAGAATTTAAGAAACAAAACAAGCAAAGGAAGAAAAAAATAGAGAGAGGCAAGTTAAGAAACAGACTCTTAACTACAGAGAGAGCCGATGGTTACCAGAGGGGAGGCAGGGGGCGGGGGAATGGGTGAAACAGGTGATGGGGATTAAGGAGTGCACTGGTCCTGTTGAGCATCAGGTGTTGTATGGAAGTCTTGGATCACTAAATTGTACACCTGCAACTAACATTACATTGTATGTTAACTAACTGAAATTTAAATAAAAGCTTAAAAAGAAACCACAAAACCTCCAATACTGTATTGTATACTTGAAAGTTGCCAGAAGAATAAATCTTAAAAGTTCTCACCTCTCTCTCTCCCTGTGTCTTAAGCACACATGCGCGCGTGCACACACACACATGCACACACACACACACACACACACACACACACACACACACCAATTCCTTCACAAGTTGTCTGCATCCCATCCCTCTTTACCTTTTTTTTTAAATTTTTTTTTAACGTTTATTCATTTTTGAGACAGAGAGAGACAGAGCATGAATGGGGGAAGGTCAGAGAGAGAGGGAGACACAGAATCTGAAACAAGCTCCAGGCTCTGAGCCGTCAGCACAGAGCCCGACGCGGGGCTCGAACTCACAAACCGTGAGATCATGACCTGAGCCGAAGTCGGCTGCCCAACCGACTGAGCCACCCAGGCGCCCCCCTCTTTACCTTTTAAAGGACTTTGCTCCACTCTCTCTCCTGTATCTTCAATTCTCCATACCTCTCTACTGGATTATCTTCCTTAACTTCAAACTCTCCCCAGTATCTCTTAGGATCACAGTTTCCTGAATCTCTGTTACTTTCTCATTCCTTCTGATTATAGTACTGATTTTCAAAAAATAAAAATATTCATATATGGTGTTCTAACTTCCTCACCTGCTATTCATTTTAAAGCCAAGTACATTCTGGTTTTGGTCTAATCCACTGAAACTTCTATTTCCAATTATCTCTGTTTTGCCAAATCCAGTAGAACCACTAATCGCAACGTTACTTGATGTATCGCATAGATGACCACTCAGTTCTTGAAGCACCCAATATTCTTTCATTGCTTTGGTTACAATATACTGTCTTTGTTTTTCTTTATTTTTGGCCTCCTGCCTTGACTCTGTCTTTCCCACCACTAAATGTTGCAATTCTTCAAGACATTGCACTGGACTTTTTTATCTCTTTTTCTCCACTCTCCCTCACTAATCTCATGTCATCTAATGTTGAATACTCCTTAATTTGTATCTAAAGTTCTTGTGAGCTAGAGACTTGCATATTTAATTTCTTGATTGACATCTGCACTTGGAAGTCTCACAGCCATTTTCAAACTTAACATTACCCAAACTGAGTTCTTCTGAATCCTTCCTCAATCCCTGCATCCAAGCTGCAATTAGTCTCAGACAAGCCTTCTGTAACATTCTCCTTACAATGAATCTTTGTATCATCCAAGCTCATAATAAACATTTACAAAATGTTTACAGTTATTTTACTGTAGTTATTTCTACAACCATAAAACAAGAGAAAGTCCAATAAAGAATGGTGAAGGAAGATTCTTATACCTTATATAATTCTCACTTTACCTAGGTGGTATTATTTATAGCTACAGGTATTCATGGGGAACTTTCAGAGACTTGATAAATCAAATCTCGGTCTGAGAGAATGCCATGTCACCTCAGACATTATGGAAGAATTTCTTTTAGCTTCCATATTCCTTGCCGTCGAAGGAACTCTACAAACACTAATTATGTGTGTTGTCATGTTTCCTGTTGGCCATATGACTGTCTCATTATGACGAGTGCAAGCAAACAAAGCCTTACAAAGTCCTGCAAGTTATACGCATAGAATATTCCATCTTACTATTTCTCTAGTTGCCTCCCCCTAATATTGCAGTCCCATCACCACAATCACTCCCGGACAACAGCAACTGCCTCTCAAGTGAACCTGCCACTACCATTCTCGCCCCCATTTAATCCAATCCTCTAAAGAGACCTCCTTCCATGAATGCAAATCGTACCATACTACTCGTCTTCTTAGCATCCTCCAGTGGCTTCCCATTGAGCTTTGGCCAAAGTCTATAATCTTTAGCTTTGCCTATAAAGCTTTGCTTGGCCTGGCCCTTATCTTCCCCACACCCATTCACGTTACTCTTCCCGCTTTCAAAAGGTACAGTACGCTTCAGTTACATAGAGCTTTTTTCAACCAAAAAATTTCAAACTGCTTCAGTGCTTTCTTCCTTTATACTCACAAATGCCGTTCACTGGAGCCTGGCATGCGCTTTCCCCTTATTTCTGTTTGATTAACATATATTCATACAATTGGGCCCTCTATCATGCCATACTCATGCCCCATGCACTTGTTCATTTTAGCAATTAAAACAATGCTTATTTATTTGAAAGTCTTTGTCACTAAACTGTAATCTTCATGAGGGCATGGTCATGTCTATATAGGATTAATGCTGGAATATGATGAATCAGTGACCTACACCCATAAAGTAACCTGAACATTGTCAGGGGAAGCTCTGCTACAAGTGTTTACACCTATTGCAGTTTATCAGTACTCGGCATCATACTGGCCTGCTTTGTGAATAGTTTAAGTTCCAAGTAGCATGACGTAGTCCACTTACTATTGAAAGTGGTCCATCCAGGCTTAGGTGTGTTCACAAGTAGCCTCACCTATTTAGAGCACTATTTCATACCAATTTTTATCTTCTTCATGTGCCAAGATATGAAAACATTTGAGCATTGTTGACAAAGGCTTGTATTTTTTATACAAACATGCATTGTTGCTTTACAAAATAACATTTGTTCTTGTTACTCCCTTGAGACTCTTCAGTCATTTCCCAAGATCTCTTCGGACGCAGTACATATTTAATGCCATGAAGCAATATAGTATTTCTCAAACCTCCCTGTGTATCCGAAACACCGTATGTTTCTAAGACTTTAGAAATACACTTTCCTGGAAGTTGGCAGTGATTTAGTAAGTTTTTGATGGTTTGGGGGGAGACAGATGTACATATTTCCCCTCCTGAATATGTTTTCCATGCGGAAGGATGTATCATAGTGTAATGTACTCAGCCTTTCTGTATCTCTTAGTTACTGATGAGTGAGCCAGGTAGGGGCACTGGGCATGGATGGCCCTGTCCCTTCTTTTCCAGTATCTCTGGGGACTGAATTCTCTACGGGGAATACTTAATCTCATCTGCTATTCTTATGTTGTAAATATAATTTTTTGAAAATGTTTTCAACATTTATTTATTTTTCAGCATGAATGAGGAGGGGCAGAGACAGAGGGGAGACACAGAATCTGAAGCAGGCTCCAGGCTCTGAGCTGTCAGCACAGAGCCCGATGCAGGGCTCGAAACACGAACCATGAGATCATGACCTGAGCCAAGTCAGACGCCCAACCTACTGAGCCACCCAGGCACCCCTGAGGTTGTAGATCTTAAAGGGGCAATCCTTCTTCCCATGGGGAAATCTTCCCTGTTCACTGCTATCAGTGACTGGGGAGACAACTCTGCCTACTTCTGGAATTCATTATTAAGAAGTCTGCTTCTTTTCTGGAATTCAGTATTAAGAAGTCTGTTTCTTTTCAGATATAAGCTACATTATCTAATAATAGCTTTGTTAAAAACAAAGGTGATCTTTTGGTCTCTATCTGTGGATTCTTTGTCTTGCCTCTTAATTGACTCAGAATTTGGACAGCGCAGAAGGCATTACTTATTTATCCCCTTGAAAAATAATACCCTAAAAGCTAAAGACTTGGAATAGTATTTTTAAAGTAATTTTTCATATCATTATAATGATCAGCCATATTTTGAAATCTTGAGTATAGTTGGGTTATTTTCCCGGCCCTTCTTTTCTGGGAATTGCCTACTTGACTGATAGGGATGGCTTTCTAGCAAACACATATATGTGGTTTGCCATCATACTTAGGGCCATAATAGATTGTTGTGGGTGAGGGAGAGAGAAAAAAGGGAGAGAGAGGGAGAGAATGTGGAAATGGCATTACAGAAATTAAAATTCATGTATACAAAGTTTTAGCCTCTAAAATTACGATACTTTCATGGAATCATAAACAACATTCCACTGATGGAATTTGGAATAAATGAGAAGCATGGAGAGAGATATGAATGCAGAAAGGATGTGGAAGGTCTTAGTCCATGATTAGTATGGAATTTTTCCTGAATCATATAGGTTTCTTCTGAGGAATTTTTATCATGAGAGCAGTACTATTTCACTGATGTGTACAAAAGAATTTGGAAGACCACGAGACAGGGGGCAGACACTATTGCAGAGATACCGACACAATTCAAGTCTGAGTTCATAAATGGTAGTGGAAAAAGGAAGACAAGGTAGATTTCATATGATATTTAGAAGATAAATAACTGGGGTACTCGGTGACAAACAAAGTCATACTTTCGCTTATTCGACACCTATGCCCATTGCATGTTAGAGAATCACCAATATTAGAACTCAAAGGGACCTTAGATCATTTCGTTCAATGTCTTCACTACCAAGCTGAGCAAAGTGAGGCCATGAGAAGAAAAGCAATTCCTAAGATAACTAGTAAATTAGTGAAGAACTGAACATAGAAAAGTCTTTGATTTATTAGTGAAAGGGCAGGGACTTTTTCCCCTTCTAAAGTTTTTTTTTTTTTTTTTAATTTTTTTTTTCCCAACATTTATTTATTTTTGGGACAGAGAGAGACAGAGCATGAACGGGGGAGGGGCAGAGAGAGAGGGAGACACAGAATCGGAAACAGGCTCCAGGCTCTGAGCCATCAGCCCAGAGCCTGACGCGGGGCTCGAACTCCCAGACCGCGAGATCGTGACCTGGCTGAAGTCGGACGCTTAACCGACTGCGCCACCCAGGCGCCCCACCATATGACCTTTTATACAACCTTTCTCGTTCTGCATCATATACTTATTTTTAAAATTTAAAATTTAAATTTTATTTATTTATTTATTTTTATTTATATATGAAATTTATTGTCAAATTGGTTTCCATACAACACCCAGTGCTCATCCCAAAAGGTGCCCTCCTCAATACCCATCACCCACC
>NW_024420310.1:1747660-1943866 GCF_014898765.1 Herpailurus yagouaroundi
GGAGGGGCAGAGAGAGGGAGACACAGAATCGGAAACAGGCTCCAGGCTCTGAGCCATCCGCCCAGAGCCCGACGCGGGGCTCGAACTCCCGGACCGCGAGATCGTGACCTGGCTGAAGTCGGACGCTTAACCGACTGCGCCACCCAGGCGCCCCACTTTTTCCCCTTTTAAAACAGATCAGAATTTATAGCAAGAATATTGCACATGTTAAAGTGCGGGAAATTGCATCTTCTACCGGTTAGCTGCAAAGAATTCTGAAACATGTAAATATAAACAACTTCCCCATTTTCTCTTTACTAATTAAAGGGGAAAATCTCCCTAGCTCATTAAATTTGTAAAGGACAGCAACTCTAGAAGATTTATGAAGGCATTTGGAAGGACATATGCTTGGAGAGTCTATCCAAAGAATAATATGAATAGAAATGAGGCAAAAATGAATGAAAGTCGTATTAGTAAGTGTAAAATGCATGCTGCTTAAATCTCACATTCAGATGTCCTTGATCCCAAATTGAAAAGATAAAAATGCTGGCATTTCTCATAATTGTTGTGCAGATGAAACCAGAGCATGCATAAAGCATATATTCCACACCTGGCTTACTTTAGCAACTCAATAAAAGGAAGCTATTGTTACTGTTGATGGTTTCGTGATTATTATTTGCACATAATCAGGCAGACATTATTCACAATGGAAAGTGATTTCTACGATTTGTTCGATTTGTCAGCATCTGTGCTCCCTTCACATTGATTTACCTAAAGTTCAGTTCAATTCAGTAGTTACTGATTGCAAACTATGTACTGACCACTCTTCTAGGCACTGCAATTAAAAGAAAATTAGTCCTTGTTTTAAAGTAAGTCAGAGTCAATTGGGAAACTTAGTCACATGAAACAGGCTATTTCAAAACAAGATGTATGTACAAGGGTAGGTATGCTGTGGGAGCAGAAGTGATCGTTAATAAACCTGCCTAAATGTGTAAGAGGAGGATTTGTAAGATGAGGTGATGCTTGTGCTACATCTTTAGAGATGAACAGACATTAGGATTGTAAAGGAAAACACTGAAGGGTGGTATAGAGTGAATGTATACATTTGTGCATATATCCATTCCATATATATATATGGAACATATGTATGTGTATATATATATGGAATATATATGTGTGTGTATATATATATATATATATATATATTATACAACATATCATTAAAAAGAAAGATACATATATAGAGAGAGAAAGAGATAAAAAAAAAATCCCAACTTATTCCAGTGGTTTTCTTTAAACATATAACATATATAAAATATATAAGTGAATACAAAAAACAGTTCTGTACAAAAAGAAGATAACATAAGTGAAAAGGACGAATTCCTATAAAGACGCAACCTACCCAAACTAAGTTCATAGAACATTGCAATTTTGAGTAGACCTTTAAAAATATATGTGCATGTGTATGCTGGCTCGACAACCGCTCTGAATATCCACACCTTGACCCTGGCTCTGCTGCCACTCCACAAGTGCCTGATCTTTGCACACCATTAGCAACGCTGCAGTGATCTGACTCCCAGGCACCGGCACCCCTGTCACCTTGAGCTCTGCAGCCACAGTCCCTCCATGCCCATGCTTTAGATCCTGAGGTTCCGTGGCCCCTCCAAGGGCACCCACACATCAGACACCGGTGCCACTGCCACCAAAAGTGCACCCCAAGCTGGAGAAGGTGCCAAAAGAGCGACCCTCAGCCACAGCATCCCCTGTAGGAGAAAAAGAGAACAGGAGGGCCCTAGCAGCCTTTGCTACTGAAGATCCCAACAGCCCAAACTGCCTCTGGGGACACCCACCGCTTGGTAGCGGAGAACCCCTGCAATCTTCATGATGCTGACCTCAGCAGATAGAGTTGTGTGGAAACTATGATGTTGTACCCCTCCCTAGAGCCAGAATCAGCACGTACCACCAAGGGGCCCCCCAAATCCACCCCCTCCCTGAAGATTTTCTCCACCAAAACCAGTTAGTACAATCTGTTAAACTGTCCATACTTTCCAAAACAATTGACAGATTCAATGCTATCTATATCAAAATTCCAATGACATTTTCATAAAAATAGAAAAACCAATTCTAAAATGCATATGGAACTACAAAAGACCCTGAAGAGCCAAAGCAACTTTAAACAAGAACAAAGCTGGAGGCATCATACTTCCTGATTTCCAACTTCACTGTAAAACTATAGTATCGAAACAGTATAGTACTGGCATAACAACAGGCAAATTAATTTGAAAGTAATAACTGATCTTTAACAAAGTCACCAAGAATAAATACTGAAGCAAGGGTAGTCTCTTCAAAAACAGTGTTGGGACAACTGTATGTCCGTATACAAAAGAATGAGATTGGAACTATATCTTACACCATACACAAAAATCAACTGAAAACAGATTAAATACTTAAACGTAAGACCTAAAACCATAAAAGTCCTGGAAGAGCAGAGGGGAAAAGTTTCTTGTCATTGGTCTCGGCAGTGATGTTTTGGATAGGACAACAAAAGGCCAGGCAACAAAAGCTAAAATAAACCAGTAGAACTACATTGTACTAACGTGTTTCTACAAAACAAAGGAAATGACCATCAAGATGGAAAGGCAACCTATAGAATTGGAGAAAATGTTTGTACACTGTATGATCAATAATCAGTTGATATTCAACATGTATAAGGAATGTATACTGATCAATGGCAGACAAAAACAACCTGATTCAAAAATGGGAAAGCATGTGACCATTTTCCTAAAGGAGACATACAAATGGCCAACAAGTACTTGAAAATGTACTCAACGGAACTAACCAATAGGAAATGCTGTTATCAAAAGAGAGAGAGAGAGAGAGAGAACAAGTGTTGCCAAGGATGGGGAGAAAAAGGAACCCTTGTACACATTTGGTGAGATGTAAATTATTCCAGCCATGGTGGAACACAGTATGGAGATTCTTTAAGAAAATTAAAGGAACTACCATATGATCCACCATTCCCACTTCTGGGCATCTATCCAAAAGAAATGAAATCAATAGCTCAAAGAGATATCTGTACTCCCATGTTCATAGCAGTATCATTCACTGAAGCCAAAATATGGAAGCACATTAAGTGTCCATCAACGGATGAAAGGATAAAGCAGTTGTAGTGCACATATACCGTGAAATATTATTCAGTCTTTAAAAAGAAGGAAGTTCTGCTATTTATGACAACATGGATGAGCCTGGGAGATATTATGCTAAGTGGAATAATAGAGACATGGAAAGACAAATACTGTATGACTTAACTTATATTTTGAATATTAAAAAAAACTGAACTCACAGAAGCAGAATAGAATGATGGCTTCTAGGGGATGGAGGGTGGGGGAACAGGCTACAAACTTTCAGTTATGAGTACGTCTGGAGACCTAATGCATAGCATGGTGACTCTAGTTAATAATAATGTAGTGCATAGTTGAAATTTGCTAAGAGAGTAAATCTCAAGTGTTCTTGCTGCAAATAAGTAAGTATGTGAGATGATAGATTTGTTAATTCACTTGATTGTTGTAATTATTTCACAATGTATTCTATAATAAAACATCACATTATATACCTTAAATATATACAATTTTTGCCAACCATTCTTCAGTAAAACTAGAAGAAAAAAAAGGGCAATTATTGGTAAGGATAATGAAATTTGTGGCATTTTAAGTCTAGTTCCTTCCTCTGCACTCTATTTCAGCAGTAGCTGTGAAGATAACAAAGCACTTTCCAGGTATTGGTAGGTACCCAGTACTGAAAGGAGCAGAACACATCATATTCATAATAATTATATTTAGTTATTTGTTCTGACATGTCTGGTGATTCCTTGGAAGATCTACTCAAAAGGCTTGTCTTTATTTCACCTAACTGGGAACTGGCTTACTGCTAAGGCAACTTCCCAAGACGTATTTGTGGTATACGTTTACAGGCTAATACCTTAGGTTGCTTCGAACTGAGGGAATAGATCATCTTCGGGGCAATCGATACCATAACAATATACCTTGAGAGGAAAGGGTGGGGAATGAGGTGTTGCCAAGGGCTTTGAAAATATCAAAGATATTCCTGGCAGTCTAGAAGGCCACATGCTCAGAGCCGTGCACATATTCAGGAAAGTCCTGAGAAGGCCCTCCGCTTTCCCAGAAGGAAGTGAGATTACATAGTGGTTTTCTTTAAGGACATTAGCTATGTAGCTGGCAAAACTACCCTTCAAAACTGAAAGAGAAACGAAGACCCTGCTAGGGTAACAAAACACACACGCACAGAGTCTGTTGTTACCAGACCTGCCTACAACAAATGCTAAAGGCAGTCCTCCAGCCTAAAATGAGAGGACATGTCATGCTAACTCAATCCTACATAAAGAAATAAAGAACACAAGGAAAAGTAACTCATAGGTACATATGTTTTTAAAGAGATAAAGTATTTTTGAAACCGTGGGTTAATGAGGTTCAAACTAGTAGATAATTTAAAGCTTGTTTTTCAGAGGACCATTTCCCCTGAATCAGCTGTGGTGTCTTTTTGGACCTCACTGACAAAGCCACTGGCTGTCTCTGCAAAAGCTTAGACTCCACGTCAACTGATATGGGTCTAGCCTATGAACATCAAGGCCTGGCCTCCCTTACCAGAAATAACGGGCCAAGACCCCTTCCGGTTTATACTGGCTCTCAGAGCACACCCATAGCCCCTTCTCCTTGCCCTAAGAAAGCTTCCTGAGGTCAGGGGCTGAATTTCACCTCCTTCTTTTAAGTCTCCACCTCACAATGAACACGGGATGTATGTTACATACGTGTTTGCTCGATGTGAATGTTCCAACTTTCCTCATGAATAGTCATAAGCTTCCCTGCCCTTTTCATCATTATGTATGTAATCTCAACTCCTGTGATTATAAGAAAACAAAGCTTGTTCTCTCCCTTTCCCTGCTGCATACCTCATGTCTCAGTTACTGGCTTTGTCGTGAATCAGACAGATTTGGGTTCTGTTACATTGTCTCTTTGTAAATCCTCTTTTACTATTAGATTGAAAGGCTAAATTTACATAAAGCAATAATTATAAATCTAGGTTCGTGGGTATACAATGTGTAAAGATGCAATCTACGATAATAACAGCATAATGCTGGGGTGAAGAATGGATACTAGGAGGAGATATTTGCATACTATTGAAGGTAAGTTGGTATTAATATGTTGTTACACATTTAAGATGTTATTTGTAATCCCCCAGGTAAGCACTAAATAAACCACTCAAAATGTAGTAAAAGAAGTAACAACTTAATTAAAATGATACACAAGAAAATATCAATTTAATACAAGAAAGTACACAGTAATAGAAATTGAAGAAGAAAAAGGACATAGACATACAGAAAATAAAAAGTAAAATGGCAGAAGTAAAGTCTTCCTTATCAGCAATTGCTTTGAATGCAAAAGGATTAAACTCTCCATTTAAAGGGGAAAGATTCACACAACCAATTGGAAAACATGATCCAACTCTATGCTGTCTATAAGAGACTCACTTTAGATCCAAAGACACAGATAGATTGAAAACAAAAGGATGTTAGAAGACATTCCATACAAATAACTATCTACACAAAGCTGGAGTGGCTATACTAATATCACACAAAATAGGCTTTAGGTCAAAAATTGTTATATGAGATAATGAAGGACATTACATATTTATAAACATGTTAATCCACCAAGAAGATACAATAACTATTAACACGTACACACCTTATTACAGATCCCCAAAATATATGTAGCAAAACTGGTAGAACTTAATGGAGAGACAGACATTCTCCAGTAGGAGTTCTTAATAGACAGAAAATCCAAATGGATTATCAGCAAGGGAATATGAGTTTGAACACTGTACCTATAGAAGACTCCATCTAACAACAGTGGAATACACAATTTTCTCAAGTTCACATGGTAGACCGCAAATCAGGTCTAAATAAATTTTAAAGGTTGAAATCATACAAAGCATCTTCTCCAGGCATAATGGAATGAAAATTTGGAAACTGGAAAATTCACAAATATGTGGGAATTAAACAACCCAGTCATAAATATCCAACAGATCAAAGAAGTGATCACAAGGGAAACTAGAAAATACTTTGAAGAGAACAAAATCAATACAGCATAGCAAAATGTGTGGAATACAGTGAAAGCACTGCTTAGAGAAAAATGTATAGCTGTGAAAGCCTACATTAAAATCAAGAAAGATCAAATCAATTACCTAAAATCATAACATAGGGAGCTAAAAAAAAGAGAGGAGACTCAATTCAAAACTAGCAGAAGAAAGGGAAATAAAGATTATAGCAGAGATAAATGGCAAAATAGAAAAACAGTAAGATTAATGAAAACAAAAGTTGGTTCCTTGAAAGATATCAGCAAAATTGACAAATCTTTAACAAGAATTATTCAGAATAAAAGAAGACTCAAATTACTAAAATCAGAAAGGCAAGTGGGGTGATTACTACAGATCTTACTAAAATAAAACGGATTATAAAGTAATACTATAAACAACTGTCCACCAAAAAAAATTATTTAACCTAGTAAAAAACCAGAACAGACTTAGATCAAGTACAGAGATTGAGTCAGTAATCACAAACCTCCCAGCAAATAAATCCCAGGAGTACAAGGCTTCACAGGGTGAATTGTACCAAACAATTAAAGAAGGATAAGTATTAACAGAATAAGAAACATAATCAAGGAAACATTACACAAATGATCATTTCAGATGATACGGAAAAAAGCACATGACAAAATCCAATAACCTTTGTGATAAAAAGCAAAAGAACACTCTGCCTACCAGGAATAGAAATGAACCTCCTCAGACATGGCAGAGGGAATCATACAAACATTCGATGGCTAACATTATATTCTATGACTACAGTCAGGTACTGAAATAAGCAATGATATTCCCGATTATGGAGCCAAACAAAGTTCTATAAGTAAAATACAATGAGAAAACTTATATTTTTTACCTTACTTGGCGTCTCCTCTTTACACTCAGCTCAGGTGGGTATTAATGCTGGTTTACACTCAGCTCAGCACAGCCGGGTATTAATGCTGGCCCATTCCTGAGAAGGTGCGATTCTTCCAGAAAATCACTTTGACTTGAGGATTCCCCGTCAACTGGGCCAAATCCTTCCTAGAAATGTACTGCCGTATGAAACTTTCCACTCACTTTTCGTCTCGTCCCCTTCCGTGTCTCCTTCAATAAGTCTCACCTGCTTTATCATCTGAGGCTGTCCCACCTACCCCTCTTTTCCCCACTGACTTTGCTGCATATCTAAACAGGCCTTGGTGTCTGATTCTCAGAGGACCTGGAATCATCTACTCTGTGCGTTGCAATTACACATGTCTCTAAAATGCATACTTCTATGGTGGCATTTATCCTACGACGCTCTCATGATTTCTTTAACCTCGCTCTCGGCAGGCTGCAACCTCAGTGAAAGCAAGTTCTGCCTTTTACTCATCTTTGTAATCCTCCTGCCTGTAACTATAGCCCCATATTTATCTTTTTCCATCTTCATAGGCCTGAAGGTTATATTTAGCTAACAGTGGTCTACTGGCTATGTGTGAAGGTGGAATGCAGGGCAGAGGCACATGGTACAAATGGTGCTCAGGTGTCTGAAGGTATCAATCAAGTTAGCTGATTGGAATGGGAGGCAGTTGTGTCTCCTGGGATGATTAAACACCCCTAAGCCGCCTTGCCCATTTATCCCAGGTGATTAAAGGGGCTGTTATCTTTCTATTGGTGCCATGATGTGAAATATGTTGGGGGGGGGGTGCCTGAGTGGTTCAGTCGGTTGAGCATCCAACTCTTGATTTGGGCTCAGGTCATGATCCCAGGGCTATGGGATCAATCCCTGAATTGGGTTCCCTGATGAGCGTCGAGCGTGCTTAAGATTCTCTCTCCCTCTGCCCCTCTCCCTAGCTTGTTCTCTCTCTCTTAAAAAAAAAAAAATATGGGCACTTGGGTGGCTCAGTCAGTTGAGCGTCCGACTTCGGCTCAGGTCATGATCTCACGGTTCGTGGGTTTCAGCCCTGCAGAGGGCTCTGTGCTGACAGCTCAGAGCCTGGAACCTGTGTCAGATTCTATGTCTCCCTCTCTCTCTCTGCCTCTCCCCCACCCACACTCTGTCTCTCTCTCAAAAATAAATAAATAAACATAAAAAAAAAAAGAAATAGTTTATGAAACACTGCTGTGGAACATACCGGAGTCTTTCGGTCAAAGGGCATTGCTGCAATTTGGAAAAAAAAATAAGTTGTAGATTTTGATGTGTCCATCCCTTCCCACAGTGGAAATCACTGGCTTTGTACATTGTAGCTGTTCATTAACTTGTTAATGAATTAAATATGAGTTTCACTCTGCACACACACAAAAATTTAAATTGCAATAAATAAATAGATACAAGCATCCAGTGGGCTTAATAAGCATTTGCTAAGCTGCAAATTAAAACTGGAAAGTTGCAAATATTAAGATGAAAATGAGCTTCCCATTTTCAGATGAACTTCATAACTTTTTGTTATCAAATTATCAATTAATTGGCTCTGCCTTTGGACAGATTTTCTGCTAAAGGGGGTTATTTCTACAAAGATCAAAGTTCTGTATAAGGTCTTAATGCAAATTGAAGAAAAAATAAATTTGCCTGAAGAAATTTATATGCATGAATAATCCATAATAATGAATTGGCAAATAGGATTCCCGGATGAAAACATGACTTTAGAAATTATGAGGCTCCTTATTTAATTTTCAATATGTTAAACCTGATTTCTAGATAGAATCATGACGCACTGAAGCTTGAAGGGGCCTCAGAGATCTGGTCCCATTCTCTCATTTTATAGAGAAAGAAACAGGGGCTCTGAGAAGGGATTGGGCAAGGCCACACAATGAAATGGTGACATAGTCAAAAACAGAACAGATTTTCTTGCTCTTAGTCCAGTGTTTTGGTATGTCCTTTCAGCATTATTGTTCTAGAAAACATTCATCTTTAGGATGATGGGTAAAATGTCTCACACAGATGTCTGAGGGTCAGGAAACCAAATTAGGTGGGGAAAGGGAGAGATTAAGTTAAAGGAGCAGCTGTGGAGGAACCAGATTGTGAGGAAGGAGGGAAAAAGCAGGCTTTGGTTAGAACTCTCACATTTTGACCCAAGAGCTATATCCTATTATCTTTTTTCTGAACGCAGACGTATAGGTAGTTATCAATTATCTGATTTTTTTTTGTTGTTGTTAAGGTATACTTTACATACAACAAGATTCACACGTTTTGGTACACGCTACTGTGAGTTTTCACAAATGCACATAGTCATAGGCTATGGCCACATCTCCTCCCACCTCCATGTCCTGGAGAGCTATCTCGTTTTGGGTCTGAGTTCTTCGACTTGGCTAATGCCATGTACTTTTGGGTGACAGTAGTTAATTCGTTTTCATGGCTCAGTAGATTCCAATGCATAAATGTATCAAAACCTGTTTATTCATTCCTCAGATTAGGAACATTTGGGTTCCTTCCAGTCTTTGTTGACAAATTAAGCTATGAACATCCGCGTGCAAGTCTTTGGTTTATAGGTGTCTTCATTTTTCTTTGGTAAATACCTAGAAGTAGAATGCTTGGGACATATAGAAAGTGTACATTTCACTACACAAGAAACTGGCACACGGATGGCCTTCTGATATCACTCTTTTCATACCAGACACAGAAGGTAATCTTGAAGGCAAAAGTAGCTCTTCTCCAACAACTGCCACTCCTTCAAGAAAGCCAACATTTCGGGGCTCCTGGGTGGCTCAGTCAGGTAAGCGTCCAACTCTTGATTTAGGCTCCGGTTATGGTCTCATGGTTTGTGAGATAGAACCCTGCATCAGGCTTCACGCTGAGAGCGTAGAGCCTGCTTGGGATTCTCTGCTCTCCCTTTCTCTCTCTCGCTGCCCCTCCCCTGCTTGCAAGTATGCTTTCTCTCTCAAAATAAATAAATAAACACACAAACATTAAAAAAAAAATAAAAGCTAACATTTCATGAGGGGCAACATTATTTGGCCCTTACTACAGGCTGAGTGAAAAACTGAATCAAAATCCATCAACTCAGGATCAAGAGACCCTGGAGAACTGAACCACTTCAAATGGAGCTAGTAATTATGTAGCAAGGGCCGGATACCTCAGAACTATCTACTGTTATTTCCGGAAGCCTTAAATGGCCTAGCATGTGGAGACTAAATGTTACAACAGAATACAAAAATGGTGATGAATAAAATAAAATCGACAAGTTGTGGAAAGACCCTCCTTCCAGGGGATGTGTGTGTTTTCATGAGTTCTCTGATGGTGAGAAGGAAAGAAGGAAGGGGATGAGAAGGTGCGCACGAAGGGACGAAGACGGAGTCCTGCAGGGTTGAGGAGCATGTCAGCAGGCCCGCAATTAGCCAAAGACTGGAGACAAGGACTGGGTGAGGACTGGGCACTAATGACACATTTCCTCCTGAGCACTAACACATAGGCAAGGTGGTGGTGATTCTGTGTGTGTTTGGGGTAGGGAGTGACATCGCAGCCCAGGCTGCCAGAACCCAGATGGAAAGAGGGTTTGAGGTGTGGAACGTGACGATAACACTCCCCAAAAGGAGGCAGACTAAGAAATTACCCACGTGACCTACCTCGTGGTGATGTTGCTTGCACCTCACAGTATGCTGTAAGCATCTAAAGACCCTCTGGGGAGCCAAACAACTCACGCTTTCGAAAGTCACCAAAGAGTGAAATATTGGCGCTGGAGAGGCACAAACCCAACACTGATGAGACCACTTTCTTGCGAAGAAACTTGGGGTGGTGCAGTGGCCTCACAAGGGTGAGGTGTGTTCACCCAGTAAAGAGGGGCATTCAGGCAATAAAGAGGGGCATTTTCTGCAGGGATGTTTAAAACAAGAATAAAATAGTGTAAAAACTAGTCTTGCTTTTATTATACCATATATATATACACACACTATATATATATACTATATATATACACTATATATATACACTATATATATATACACTATATATATATACACTATATATACTTTTATTATACTATATTATTTCTAAATAATGTCAGTGTGTAAATAATGTTTCCCCTAAAAATCTTCTGTTGGTATGAATTCTAAATGACTGCTGTATTTAACATTAAACTTTTATGTGTATATATATATATCACAAAATTTTATATATATTTACATGTAATTATATACACATATAATTACTATATAGCATATATACATAAAATTGCATATATACATAAAATTGTGTGTGTGTGTGTGTGTGTAAGATTCAAATTAGTACATTATTCTGTTTATCTTTAGTCATCATACAAGGTATTTAATTTGGAGAACTTTCTTTTTTTCTTTTTTTTTTTTTTTTTTTTTTTTTTTTTAAAATTTTTTTTTTCAACGTTTATTTATTTTTGGGACAGAGAGAGACACAGCATGAACAGGGGAGGGGCAGAGAGAGAGGGAGACACAGAATCGGAAACAGGCTCCAGGCTCTGAGCCATCAGCCCAGAGCCCGACGCGGGGCTCGAACTCCCGGACCGCGAGATCGTGACCTGGCTGAAGTCGGACGCTTAACCGACTGCGCCACCCAGGCGCCCCTGGAGAACTTTCTGTTAGCTGGCCCCAGACACAAGCCTCAACCACACTGCTCTTTTCTAAAGGATATTCTTCATGACTGGGGACTGTTGAAACTTGCTTCAAGCACACCTTCCAATCCACAATCCCTGCAGAAATGTATGATACACATACACCAGGCTCATATACAGTAGCTTATCAATAAACAATAAAAGCACCCGGTTACAAAGATAAAAGAACCCTCAGGTTTTATAGTTCTGTCATTTTAGGTGACCCTTTGTTTTTATTTGTGTCTAAATCAGTGAAACAAAGTACGAACTGCAAGGTGTAAATTATTTTACTGAGTTCGAACAAGATCTTTAAAAGTAAATTTTATTATTCTTTAATTGCTAATATTTCTTTTTAAACTGTGAGCCAAAATCAGAAATGAAAACACCACATTTGTTTTAGGACTTAGTAGTTACCCATGTTGTACTATTTGCAATCTTTGCTTTACTTAAAAAAGTTCTTATCTTGGGGGCACCTGGGTGGCTCAGTTGGTCAAGTGACCGACTCCTGGTTTTGGCTCAGGTCATGATCACGTGGTTTGTGGGTTTGAGCCTCGCATCAGGCTCTGTGCTGGCAGTGCGGAGCCTGCTTGGAATTTCCTGTCTCTCTCTCTCTCTCTCTCTTTCTCTCTCTCCCTCTCTCTCTCTGCCCTTCCCCCACTCACACTGTCTCTGTCTCTCTCAAAAGAAATCAACTTACAGAATTTTTTTTAATTTCTAATTTTTGCCCTCATAATTATATATAAAATGTTCAACAAAGTAATATTTACTATATTTTTCTGATTATTTTCTTTAATTCATGAATATTACAATTTTTTCCTATTTAAGAAGATGTGTTAAAAACTGTGTCTCTGAGTGTCAAATACACTTATTATGCCACTGGAGGGGGATATTTTATTGCCTAAAATCCTTCATAATTTAGCTGTAGTTTCTGGGTTTTGGGTTTTCTGTTGTTGATTTTCATTTTAAACAGTTTTATTGAGGTATAATGGACTTAGAATAAAGCACACATATTTAAATTGCACAACATGGTAAGTCTTGATGTCTGTATGCACCTATTAAACCACTGCCGTGGTCAAAAAAGTGAACGCAGTTGACCTTGAACAGAGTGGGTGTTAGGAGCACTGACATCTGTGCAGTCAAAAATCTGTGCAAAACTTAACTACTAATAGCTTACTGTTGACTGGAAGCCTTGCTGATAACATAAACAGTTGATTAATGCATATTTTGCATGTTATCTGTATTATATACTATATTCTTTACACTAAAGTAAGCCACAGAAAAGAAAATGTTATTAAGAAAATCATAAGGAGAGCAAATATATTCAAAGTACTGTACTGTAAAAAATCCAAGTATAAGTGGACCCACACAGTTCAAACCCATATTGTCCAAGGGTCCATTGTATTTTCATCACCCCCAAGAGTATCCTTTGCCCCGCTGAAATCTCCATGTTCCACTCCTTGCTACCCCCTTATACCCAAACAACGATTCATCTCCTTTCTGTTACTGCAGTACACATTTTCTAGAGGTTTGTATAAATGGAACCATGCACTATGTACTATTTTATGTCTGTACTCTTTTATAGCTAATTTATTTCAATCAGTATAATCATTTTGAGATGCATTCAGATTATTGCACGTATCAATATTTCCTTCATTTAGATTACAGAGTAGTAGTATTACACTTTATGAATATGCTAAAATGTGTTTATTCATTCACCTATTGGCGGGCACTTACGTTGCTCCCATTTTTCTCTCTTTTTTTTTTTTTTTTTTTTTTGCTATTACGAGTACTGCTGCTTTGTGTGCAAGGCTTATAGTAGAAATATGCTTTCATTTGTCTTACATAAATATCTATCTAACACTGGAATACCTAGAATCGAAGGTCGGTGTATGCTAACTTCCTAAGAAACTGAAAAATGCCGTTCCAAAGTGGTTGTACCATTTAAATTTCAACCAAATCACACTTGCCATGGTCAGTCTTTTAAATTGTAGGCATTCTAATAAATGTGTGCTAGTTTCTCACCGCGATCTTAATTTGTATTTCCACAATGACTAACGATGCTCAGCATCCTATTGTGGTCTTATTGACCATCTCCATATCTGTGCTTTCTCAAATGTTTGATAAACTCCTTCACTGACATATCTAGGCCTGATTTCGCCTCAGAAGTTGGGGCCTTCTCAGGGATGCTGAACCTTCCCCAGCTTATAGAATTTTCTAATGGTTTCCGGCAGGGTGGAATCCTACTCTTCGCCAGGAACAGAGGATTTTCTACTGTTTTCTTTCCCCGGGTGGAATGGGTCTTTCTTTGTACCCTCAGGGCAAAGGGGGTTTTTGCACTTCCACCAGAGGTGGACACGAGATCGAGGGAAAAAGTCCAGTCGGGGGCCATGTGGCTTTCCCAAAATGCCTGCTGCTCCCCACCTCACGCCTGTGCTAAGAGAGAGGCTCTCTCTGCCTTAAAATGAGTTTCAAATAATCAAGAACCTCTTTCAAAATATACTCTCTGACTGTATCGCGATATTTGAAACTCATTGGGCCTGGTATATATTTTTGAACGTTCTGTTTACACTTAGAAAGAATATGTATACTGTTATTGATGGGTATAAGGACATATATTATGGAATAAAATATTCTATAATATGTTAATAGCATTAAATATGTAATATTTATTAGACTCGTATTAATATTGCTGTATTTTCTGCATATTTACTTCATTTTTGTCTTCTTGATCCATCAGTTTCCAGAAGGCTATGTTAAACTCCGCAAAAGCAATTACTGATGTATTTCATTTCCATAATTCTGTCTGATGTGCTTTATATTTTGAGTCTGTATTTTAGTTTCACAATTGTTACATCTTTTGATTTATTATTTTCTTTACAAGCACATACTATCCCTCTTTGTCCTTTATGATGTTTTCAGCTTCGTATCTTATTCATCAAATAGTAGAATGTTTTCCTTGGCTTTCTTTTGAAATATTAGGATTTTTAAAATTCATTTATTTCCTTCTTATTTTTTATGACATTAATACTTTGACCTTAGTTCTCTCATCTTATGCTATTCTTTCTTTTTTTTTTTTTTTTTTTTTGCTATTTTACTCTTTCGTCATATGGCAGCTTTTTATTTTCAATCTCTGTATCATTTTTACCTTAAATGTGTCTCTCAGATACTTCATTCCTAAATGCTATTCCTCCTTTCCTTCAATTTTATCTTCCATTCTATTGAGTCTGTTTTCTCCTGCTCGCTTAATGACATACATTCTACGTTTATTTTTGCATTGGTTACCTATTAAGACTTGGACATGTGTATTTTCCATTATCAGTATCTCAAGCTTGTACAACGCCTGTCTTCCTCCAAATTAGACAAGAAGTCCAGCCCTTTAAATGGTATTTTTCTCTTCCCCTCCCCATGCCTATTTAACTCACCATATTGAAGGTGCCCCCCCCCCCACCGCCATTGATACCAACATTCTTTCTTATGTATTTATCTTTATCTGTGTTTTTCCTTCAACTCCTTTTCCTTTTCTCATCCTCATCGTCCTCATCTTCTTCCTTTTTCTTTATTGTTTTCTCTAATCTGGCACTGCTAGTGTCCAGGGAAATGTGTGCAATAGAAACAAATATAAAGATTCTACCCCCTTGATATCCCCCAACACCTCACTCCATTGCCATCTTAGTCTGCTTCAGCTGCTATAATAAGTTACCATAGACTAGCTGGCTTAAACAACCAGCATTTATTTCTCATAGTTCTGAGAAGTCCAAGATCAGTGTGGCAATAGATTCAGTTCTGGGTGCCAGCCCTCTTTCTGGTTTGCAAATGGCTGTCTTCTTGTTGTTCTCACATGGCAGAGAAGAGACTGAAGCACGCTTTCTCCTGTCTCTTCTTATAAGGGCATTAATCCCAACATAAGGACTCTCCCCTCATGATATAATTACCTCCCAAAGGTCCCATCTTAAATACCAACATATTGGGAACTAGGTTTTAAAACATATTAATTGTCAGAGGACACGAATATGCAGTCTCTAGCACCCCTCCCCCCACACATGCACACACACGTGTCCAACTACATTCTATCTCATTAAACATCTCTTCCAAGACTGGGTTAGTTATTAAATGTAGCCTGGGCTCATTCACTCTCGTCAAGAACAAGTTTCTCATTTATTTATTCACTTCAACAAAAGCCTCTATGTCAACTCTCTCTACAGTCTCCTGAACATCTGCTACTTCCCCTCACATCAGGCTTGGTATCTGTACATTGTATTTTTAAAATATTACCAAATATTGGGGTAGAATAATGTAGCGGAAAAGACATAGGTCCAAACATCTTACATCCGAGTCACAACTCACCATAGCCCTTATTTATTCACTTGTCATGTGGGAAAAATAATAAAATTGCTGCTATCCAAAACAAGACTGTTAGGAAGCACAAATTATGTGACGGATATACAAGTTGGGGGATATGTTTACATAATATACAAACGCTATGGGCTGTGTCAGTTATTACTGTTATGGTCACGTGAGATGGAAATCTAGAAATTTCCCTGAGCTTCACCATAGATCTCCTGTGACTCCAACAACCCAAATGTCACCTCCAACATTTGGGCTAATGTTGCTTTGGGAACATGGGCTCTGGGAAGCCTCCTCCTATCCTCAAGAACTCACTTTGTTGTTTGCTTCCATTTCATCATTCTTCAAAACTGAACTTGAAACTAAATGTGGCCTTCCATCTCATCTGGATTAGCACCCTTCATTTCTCACAAAAGCTCTTGTACTTAGCTCTGTTGCAGTTTATGCTGACAACTATCTATTCTAACATTTTTTTCTCTGACTAAATGCTCAGAATCCCATCACAAAGACCATGTCTCTGTATCTGGTATCCAGTGTAGTTCTTGGTCCTGATAAGGTGCTGAGTAGTTGTTTAGTGGCACTGACATAAAACAGCATTAACTTTTGGGGATGCTATTTCTACTTTGTGCCTAAGCTCTAGAGCCCTAGAATGCCTTAAAAGTTAACTGTGGTAGGAAAACTAGGGCCTCCATGTGCCACGTACTTACTAAACCATTTCTGAATCCTCAGTGAATCCAGTTGTCTCTGACACTGGGCATGGGATTTGTATCGTAACAATTGAGGCTAATAAAAGAAAATATTTCTCTAGAGCATGGAGCGCCAGTTAGCGCAATTAATTGTAATCCAAAGGAATAAATTCATTTAGTATTCCTGCTGATAGCACTGAAAAACAGCAATTTATTTTCAAATTACATTGTAAAATTCTTTTAAAATAGGAATAAATGAAATTATTTAAAAAGAAAGTCTAACAATGTTTCTGAAGAAAACCTACATTAAGCACCATGCAAGTCAAATAATAACAGTCTCAAAGACAATGAAATTAGAATTTTTATATTTGAAAGCAATTGAGATAGATGTTTTTAAGTACTCATAAATCTTTGTAGTTACAATTGAGTTGAATAGATGAAACAGATTAATTTTAACTGAAGATAATAGAATAGTAGAGGGAAGAGATTATAGATGTGATCCATTTGGAATAAACATTATTTGTCTGGGTGGGGTATAATGAAGGTAATGCTTCAGGAATGGCTGTTGGGAAATTGAATCTGAAACAATGAACATTACACAAATCCCCGTTTTTATCTTCAAGACTGTCAAAAGGAATTTTCTTTATATTAAATCTTGAAAACATAAGAACTTATCTAAATTAAAATACGTTATCTATATATTAAGAATAGATAATTTCTGAGGATTTTTTTTACTGCGTTTTGAATAATATTTAATGTGCTTGGTTTGTTGCAATTAAATCTAATAGTTGGAATTTTTTTTTTGAAAGAGAGTGAGACCTCGAGTGGGGCAGAAGGAGAGAGAGAGAGAGATTCTTTTTTTTTAATCTTTTTTAATGTTTATTTATTTTTGAGAGAGAGAGAGAGAGAGAGCACAAGCAGGGGAGGGGCAGAGAGAGAGGGAGACACAGAAACTGAAGCAGGCTCCAGGCTCCGAGCTGTCAGCACAGAGCCCTACGCGGGGCTCGAATTCATGGACTGTGACATCATGACCTGAGCTGAAGTCAGATGCTTAACAGACTGAGCCACCAGACGCCCCAAGGGACAGAGAGATTCTTAAGTAGGCTCCACACTCGACATGGAGCCCAACACAGGGTTCAATCCTACGACCCTGGGATCGTGACCTGAGCCAAAATCAAGAGTCGAACACTCAACTGACTGAGCTACCCAGGCACCCCTAGTAGTTGCAAATATTGAACATTAAGTTTGTTTTGTTTAATACTGAAAATGCATGCTTCCTCAACCCATTTCAACAAAATATTATCCAGAATGGTTCTTTTTCCATGAAAACTGTGAAAGCTTATTGAACCATCTTTAGTGATTATATCTTTGTGAAATTAAAAGAAAAGTAATAATTGGTACACTTTGTGCCTTCTATGTGCAAGGTTCTAAACTAGGTGGATCATTTTCATGCGTCCTCTTTAGTGGTAATGTAATGATTTCATGCCTTTTTGGAACTGGGACTCTCTTATTTGATATTATAACTACACATGCCAGGGGCGCCTGGGTGGCTCAGTCGGTTGAGCGGCGACTTCGGCTCAGGTCATGATCTCGTGGTCTGTGAGTTCGAGCCCCACGTCAGGCTCTGTGCTGACAGCTCAGATCCTGGAGCCTGTTTCAGATTCTGTGTTTCCCTCTCTCTGACCCTCCCCCGTTCATGCTCTGTCTCTCTCTGTCTCAAAAAAAATAAATAAATAAACGTTAAAAAAAATAACTACACATGCCAAATAGAGGGGTTATTGAAACCTCTCTAGAGGACTATTTTGTTTGAGAAAACCTCACAACATGACATCCACACACACCTCTCACATAGTATGTGGTGTGATCCAAAAGTCCATGTCCTGAACACTATGCTGATTTCCAAGGTCAGCTCTGGAATAATCTTGGGTTACATGAAACCATACCATATACAAAATGTAACTCTAAATGGATAAAATATCTAAATATAAGAAGTAATACTATAAAATTCTTAGAATAAAACACAGTGTAAATCATTGGGGCTTTGAATTGGGCAACTGTCTCTTAGGTCTGACACAAAAAACACAAACAAACAAGGAAAAAAATAGATACATCAGACGTCATCAAAATTTAAAAATTTTGCCCATCAAAGGACGCCATTAAGAAATTGAAAAGTGTAGGGGGTCCTGGGTGGCTCAGTCAGTTAAGCATCCAACTCTGGGTTTAGCTCAGGTCCTAATATCATGACTTCATGAGTTCGAGCCCCACATCAGGCTCCACGCTAACAGCATGGAGCATGTATGGGATTCTCTCTCTCCCTCTCTCTGCCCCTCCACCACTCATGCTGTCTCTTTCTCTCTCAAAATAAAGAATTAAACTTAAAAAAAAGAAATTGAAAAGCATACTAGTGTTGTATGGTGACAGGTGATAGCTACACTTGTAGTGAGCATAACATAACATATAAAATTGATGAATCGTTATGTCATACACCTGAAACCAATATAACATTGTATGTCAACTTTTCTTCAATGAAAGACAACCTAAAGAATGAACAAATATTACACATCATATATATATGCTAAGGCTCTAATATGTAGAACTTATAAAGAACCCTTAAACTCAACAATAAAAAGGCAAAGAACCCAATTTAAAAATAGGCAAATATCTTTTTTTAAAATATTTATTTTAGAGAGAGAGAGCAAGTGGTGGAGGGGGCAGATGGAGAGGAAGACACAGAATCTGAAGCAGGCTCCAGGCTCAGAGCCTGTCAGCCCACAGCCCGGTGCGGGGTTTGAACTCACGGACCTTGAGACCATGACCTCAGCCGAAGTCAGATGCTCAACCAACTGAGCCACCCAGGCGCCCCCCAAATAGGCAAATATCTGAACAGAGACATCGCTGAAAAGAAGAGGTACAAATGGCTAACAAGCACATGAAATGTTCAACATCATCAGCAAAAATCACAATAGGATATTATCCCACACTCACTAGGGTGGCTGTCATTTTTTCCAAAAGGAATAGAAAACAAGAAGTGTTGGCAAAGATACGGAGAAATGGAGTACTCATACACTGATGGTGGGAAAGTAAAGTAAAATGGAGCCACCACTGTGGAAAATAGTATGGCACCTCCTCAAAATGTGAAACAGAGTTACCATAAGACCCAGTAATGCTACTCCTACCTTTAATACCCAGGAGAATTGAGAACACAAGTGCACACAAAGGGTTTTCCATGGATGTTTGTAAAAGCATTACTAACAATAGCCAAAGCGTGGAAATGATCCAAATGTCTATCAGATGACGAATGGATGAACAAAATGTGATATGTGGATACAATGGAATAATATTTAGCCATAAAAAAGAATGAAGAATGATAGATGCTACAGTATGGATGAACCTTGAAAATATTACGCTAGATGAAAGAATCCAGACCAAAGAAAGTCCATATACTGTATTATTCCATTTATATAAAATGTTCATGTAAGAATATCTATAAAGAGGGAAAGCAGAGTAGTGGTTGCCTAGAGCTCAGCTTATGAATTTAAAAGACATTGAGCTATACTTCAAAATAGTGAACATCTGGTCCTAAAATTATGTCTCAGAAAAATAATGAGAGTGAAATAAAGGCATTCACAGATTTTTTAAAAACTGGAAAAATGTGTTTCTAGAAGATCAACTTCATAGGAAATATTGAGAGAACTTTTTCAGGCTGAAAGCAAATGCCTCATTTGAAAGCAAGACGATCATTTGAATCCAGAGGAAATAACAGAGACCACCAAAAAAGCTAACTATGTAGAGTTACTTCAATATAATTCTGTTTACTTGTCCCTTTTTCTGCGACACTAGTGTTATATGTATTATTTCAATAGATTTTAAAACTTGAAATTATTTTTATTTATAAAATACATGGTATTTTAATCATTTTATTTCAACTTACCATATGATGTCAGTTCCTTACTGAACTACAACTCCTCTCCACAACTCTCCGTTCTGTTGTCAAATATATTGCATTTCTATATGTTATAGCCTCAATCATACATGTATTTACGTGTTTTTTATAAATTGCTTATGAAAGTCAATTAAGAGATGAAGTAAGAAGAAATATGCAATTACATTATCTTTTATAATCACCTACATAATTGGTTCTACCGGTCATCTCTGTTATCTCCTGTGGACTCAAATAATCATCTTGCTTTCGAAGCCAACACTGCTACTATTAAACAAAGACTCCCAGAATTAGTTAAGCTGGAGGTCAGAAACTCAGATCTATATTAAGATAAAAATAGGATCAGAGAAGGAATAAATGAAGATAAAGTATAATCTTTTTTCTTATTCTTTTTTTTTTTTGGATAGATAAAGTGGGGGAGAGGCAGAGGAGGAGGGAGAGACCTTGAGATCAAAACCTGAGCCAAAATCAAAAGTTGGACGCATAACCAACTGAGCCACCCAGATGCTCCTTTTTCTTATTCTCAACAATTTCCTAAAGGGATGCCTGGGTGGTTCAGTCCATTATGCAACCATCATCAGCTCAGGTCATGATCTCATGTATCTTGAATTCGAGCCCCACGTCGGGCTCTGTGCTGACAGCACTGAGCCTAGAGCCTGCTTCTGTCTCCCTATCTCTCTGCCCTTCCCCTGCTCGTGCTCTGTCTCTCTGTCTCTCTCTCTCTCTCTCAAAAATAAACAAACATTAAAAAAATTTTTTTTTTTAAAAAACAACCTTCTAGAGTGATAATAGCCACAATGTATCATGTGATTACAACATATAGATAAGTGAAATAAGTAAGAACAAAGGCATTAGGCACCGGTGAGCAGAATTAGGAATACTCTGTTATAAGGTACCTGGAATAAATACAAAGTGGCATTGTATTGGTTCAAAATAGACACACATTAGTTGTAAATGTATATTGCAAACTCTAAGGCAGCAATTTAAAATATTTAAGAAGGAATACAAATATAGTATCTTAAGGTTCTGTAGGTCGGAACTCTGAAAGCATGCCTTACAGAATTACAATCAAAGTGCCAACAGATCTGCATTCTTTCTGGAGGCTCTAGGGGAGAATTCAATTCCTTGCCTTTTCTTGATTCTAGAGATCAACTGCATGCCTTGTCTTGTGGCCTCCTCTTTCATCTTCAAACGTGTAGCAGCTTCACATTTCTAAGGTCATGCTGACCTTAGCTTCCATGGTCACATTTCCTCGACAGACACTCTTCCTTCCCCTGTATAAGGACTATCGTAATTGCATTGGTCCCACCCAGATAACCCAGGATACAGCCCCGTATCAAGATCCCTAACAGTCACATCTGCCAAGTCCCTTTTGCCATATTAGCTAACACATTCCAAGCTGTGAATTGTGGGGATTAAGGAGTGGACATAGTGGAAGGACCATTATTCACATCACAATCATAGTTAATACAGATAACATTACCAGTATTTTAGTATCCCCCTGCACCACTCTCCTCCCCAAACTATCACTATCTTGTTTCTGGAGATACGAATAATTCCCTTGCTTTTCTCTATATTTCTGCCTCTTAAGTATGTATTCCCAGAAAATAACTTGCTTCCTCCTGAGGAACGAGTAGCAAACACAAATCCAGCCATGTTAAGAAAGGTAATATTGCCACTATGAAAGAGAGCATTAGATAAGCCAAAGAATCACTTCTCAGTTTCCCTGAAAGTTTGTAAGATCCCCTCCTGGGAAAGTCTGTGTAGGAAGTCACAAGTCTGGGAAGCATGGGGCTCACTGAAGTCAGGGCATCTGCTAGACTTGTATGTGAACCAGGTACTGAATGTGTGGCAAAGAGGTAGTCAGGCTGGAAATGTGTTTTCTTCATAGCTTAGAACTCACTGCTTCATCACCCTGATTCCAGTGGTACTTTTTGAGTGGGTGTGCCTATTCAAGATTAAAGTTTGCTAATTCTTTTGTAGTTTTGTAGTTTAAGCAAAACTTAATTTCCTAACTACATTTCTGCATTTATTCTATGTGAAACTCTAGGAATCATTATTCTAATCAGACATTGGTTCCTTTTTTTTTTTTTTAACACAAATGAAGATATGCTTTTTCTTTTCCTTTTTTTTTATATATAATTTATTGTCAGATTGGTTTCCATACAACACCCAGTGCTCATCCCCACAGGTGCCCTCCTCCATGCCCATCACCCACCCTCCCCTCCCTCCCACCCCCATCAACCCTCCGTTTGTTCTCAGTATTTAAGAGTCTCTTATGGTTTGCCTCCTTCCCTGTCTCTAACTTTTTCCCCCCTTCCCCTCCCCCACGGTCTACTACTTGGCAACGAGAAAAGAGTGAAATCTTGCCATTTGCAGCAACGTGGATGGAACTGGAGAGTATTATGCTAAGTGAAATAAGTCAGGCAGAGCAAGGCAGACACCATATGTTTTCACTCATATGTGGATCTTGATTCTCCTTTACACCATGCTTTGCCTATGAAGTTAAACAAGATCCAAACATAAGAGAGGGCTATGTTATTTATTTCTGACTGATATCATAAGATCACTTCTCCTACGCCTTAAAATACTGTCATTCTCGCACCCCAAACTCACACCCATACCCGTATGTCCACTCGCACACAACCAGCGGAGGCAGAGTCGCTGCCTATTTTGGACAGTTGCATCCAGCACAGGGAGGGTTAATCTGCTTTCCTTGCAGTTTGGCGTTGCCTGTGGTCACTAGAGGGTCGCAGAAAATTAGGTGGAGATTAGAGTCCGCTGACTAAGAAACCCCGGCTAATTTTCTGTGGACAATCTAAATGGGATTTGATTATGTCCAACCAGTTGCCTAGAAGTGGTTTTTAAGGAAGGCATCAGTAAGAATGGTGCAATGAAATCAGAGATGATTTCCAAGGGCCGAATTTTTTAAATTTCATATATCCGCAAAACATCATACCGAGAAAATAAAGCCTTTATGGGCCTTTTGGGACTTTTAAACAAGAACATACATGCAAGAAAGAGTGATATGACAGACCATTATGCAACTTTCCAATATCACTAAATAAATGAGACTGGAACTACAGTACTTTATTAGCATTGATGGGGAGAAGAAGGCATATAAAAGTACATATCATGCATAGAAAGTACCTTATTTTTATGACTGGTACTGACGCACACACTTCTATTAGCTCTTCAAGTATTTTTTTTTTAATGGAACCAGCGAAGAAAGCTTGTTACTAGAATTCTGCCATTTAGTATATAAAGTAATAACGTCTTTAGGAAGGGGTCAGATCTGTGAAGTTTCACTCTTTAGACCAGTAAGTCATAGCAAGGCAAAGAAATGACCTTGACCTCAAAATGCCAACATTTTTTAAATGGGTGCGTGTTGTTGTAGCAGGAAATAATCCTCACCAGCAGAGCAAAAGGCAAGGAGACTGAAAAATAGTTTCCAATATTTTCTTTTCCCCGTATCATAGCTGCAAAGTCAAAATAAGTCCGGGCCTTCTTCGTGGTTGGAGAACCGAACTGGATTTGGCAAAGCTACCGCCCTTCGGGCCACAGGCTTCCTTCTAACAGCCCCTTAACGTACAGTTATCCCTAGTTGGTCATTCGCTTTGCCACAGGCATTATGCTAAACACAGCGATCTCCTCAGGACAGAGAAATTCTCCCGGACTTTATCCCCATTTAACAGATGAACATTGTTGTGCTAAGCAAGGTGAGCAACTCGTACCACAAATCTAAACTAAATCCTGATGGCTCTACTTTGAAAATTTATCCAGACTCCCACTATTTCTCATCATAACTACTGCTGCCGACATCCACCACTTGGTAATTATAATAGTCTTTGATCTAGTCTTACACTAATCTTACTGTTTGCCAGTCAGGTTACTGAAACCAGAAGGGCTGAACGACTTCTACAGAATAATTTAGCTGCTTATTCCCTGAACCAGAACCACGACACGCAGATTGCTGTTCCCTGGCAACACTCTGAAAGTTTTCGACAAACATCATGATGCTTGGAATTCTGAACTCAACATCAGCGCTTTAAGGATAAAAATTATCTCATATGTGAAGTGGCTGTCAGAGAAATGTTCTTTGCTTTGAGTGTTTCTTTTGCCTCTTTTATTTTTATTTTTTATTTATTTCTTGAGAGAGAAAGCCTGAGTGGGGGAGGGGCAGAGGGAGAGGGAGAGCGAGAGTGTAATGCCCGAAGTTCCTAAACCTCCCACAAAAGTCCACCAGAGTCGTGAGTCAAAGCCAAGCGGCAAGGGTCGTTTATTGCAGGTTCGAACCTGGTCCCCTGCGCACTCGTCGCCGGTGACGCAAGAGGCCTCGATCAGGGTTGGTACAGCGTTTTTATAGACAGAGACAAATAGCACAGGGGAGGTTTCAAATTATGAGGGGCCTGATTGGTTGATTTTAAAGCAAGGACATTTGTTGTTCTCTGATTGGGCGTCCTTTGTCTGTCCTTTGGCGGGAAGGCTTTGTCCCTTACTTGTGGCGGGAGGAAAAAGGGGGAAGGGGGAAGAGGGTAGGGTAGGTGAGGAATGTGCTAAGCAAGCAGGTTTACAGAAGCGAGAAATGCCGGTTAGTTTATGTACAATCACTCATTCCATTACCTATCAGACTACATTTAGGAAGGTTTACAACCCATTCTACTACACAGCGGGTTACATTCAGGAAGGGCCTCACAATGCTCGTAGCAAACAGCAAGCAAAACAGACTTCTCAGCAATTGTATTTCTTATCAAAGATCCATAATAAGCAGAAAAGAGAACCTAGCTTTAAACTAAGGCAGGGCTGTCATTTGGATTGTTCCTTTCAAGAGTTTTAAGCAGGCTCCACCCCAAGTGCTGAGCCTGACTTGGGCCTGGATCTCATGGCTGGGGGATCATGACCCGAGCCAAAATCAAGAGCTGGAAGCTTAACCGACTGACTCAGGCGCCCCTCCTTTCTTATTTTTAATTTTTTTAATGTTTATTTTTAAGAGAGAGAGAGAGAGAGAGAGAGAGCAGGGGAAGGGCAGAGAGAGAGGGAGACATGGAATCCGAAGCAGGCTCCAGTCTCTGAGCTGTCAGCACAGAGCCCAACTCCAGGCTCAAACTCACGGTGAGATCATGACCTGAGCCGAAACTGGTCGTGTAACTGACTGAGCCACCCAGGTGACTACTCCTGTTTTTACTCTTAGAAGAGAGACACTGTTACGGACCAGTGTGCAATAATACTTTTTAAAAATAATTGTTTATATACAGATACCTTATCAAAGATTCAGAATAATTTTGTAGGAGGTATATGACTAAATGCTATTATTATAAAAATAGGTAAAATTGAAAAGTAGGTTATTGTGAGGTCCAACAGATATAGGAAACAATTATTTTCTGCATATACCCAAAAGTACCTAAAAGACAGTTTTTATTACTCAATTATTAATAAATGTCTATGGAAAAATTAAATTTATGCACATTACAGTTACAAGTTGAATAATTAAAATCAATAACATAAATATGTTTTGGGGCCCATAAGTGGTTCAAGCAGTTAAGCTTCCGACTTCAGCTCATGTCATGATTGCACAATTTGTGGGTTCGAGCCCCACGTCGGGCTCTGTGCTGACAGCTCAGAGCCTGGAGTCTGCTTGGGATTCTGTGTCTCCTTCTCTCTCTGTCCCTCCCTGCTCATGCTCTGTCTGTCTCTCTCTGTCTCTCTCAAAACTAAACATTAAAAAAATTTTTTAAATAGGGGCGCCTGGGTGGCGCAGTCGGTTAAGCGTCCGACTTCAGCCAGGTCACGATCTCGCGGTCCGTGAGTTCGAGCCCCGCGTCGGGCTCTGGGCTGATGGCTCGGAGCCTGGAGCCTGTTTCCGATTCTGTGTCTCCCTCTCTCTCTGCCCCTCCCCCGTTCATGCTCTGTCTCTCTCTGTCCCCAAAAAAAAATAAACGTTAAAAAAAAAAATTAAAAAAAAATTTTTTTAAATAAAACAATAAATATGTTTTAATAGCAATGTTAATTGTAATATGGATACAGTTTAATTTTTTTAATGTTTATTCATTTTTGAAAGAAAGAGAGACAGACAGACAGACAGAGCACGACCAGGGGAGAGGCAGAGAGAGAGGGAGACACAGAATCCAAAGCAGGCTCCAGGCTCTGAGCTGTCAGCACAGACCCCAATGCAGGGCTCGAACCCACGAACAATGAGATCATGACCTGAGCTGAAGTCAGAGGCTTAACTGACTAAGCCACCCAGGGCCCCATGATACAGTTTAAGGTTTGGTGTTTATGTATTTATTTTGCTGAATTCCTCAGAGCCTTTCCTGTTTCACCCCCCACCTTCTGCTGCTCCCCACAGAGCCCTAAAACTGCTGCTAGCAGGGCCCCAGTGCCCTCCCCTTGGAGCCTCCTGGGCCACGCGAGTCAGCGCCTGATGGGACCATCACTCGAAACTTGGCATTTATAGTCCGTTGGGTAATACAGGAAATGAGTCGCAAACCTAAAATATATGATGAATCAGGAAGAGAAAACAGAAATTTTTAATACAGAAACCCATTTTCAAGATAAGAAGAAAGTCATACTGCTGGAGTATACAGCCAACTCTTCTGTTTTGTTTTTGTTTTCATAATTCGTTTGGATTTTCTTTACCCTGATACAGTTTACAATGCTTTGTTATCAGAGTTTCCCAAATGTCTGACCCTGAATGTGCTAAATTGGATGACTACTCTAGTCTGCCAAAAAGTGTTTTGTCATCAAATCCTGTGTGGCTATCAAATTAGATTTTAAAATCCACTTTTTTGGGATATTATAGGAGTACAACAAAAATTAGCGAACCATTAGGTTTCTGATGCAAGTGGGTGAAAACATACATACTAACTTTCGCAGGTGATATCCTCACTTGGGAGACATGATTTTAGAGGGAGAGAAATAATTTATAGAATCATGATTTGGTTACATATGCTAATTAAACTGGTTTTATTGAACTCTTCTGTTAGTAGAGGTTAATCTTGTAAGAGTGTGAGGTATCAGAATATAATTTCATATCATTTCCCAGCTACGCAAAACGTTATCTCCAAGGGTAGCTGGCATCCTGCTGAGCCATTCCATTCTTCTCTTCAATCTGCTTGACAGAACTAGAAGTGAGAACACTTGAATTCTAATCTCAGCTTCGTCTTCTAATATCTAGGTCAACTTGGTTGAATTGCTTACCTTTTCTAAAGCAGCTTCCACACCTTTAAAATGAGTATGCCAGCCTACCTTACTAGAAACAGTATTAAGATAAAGAGATGATATTTCAAAAAAACTGCCTTCTGAGATGGTAACCACTGGAAGGCATTTAACAGTCCACTATTTGAAGACAACAGACAAAATAAAATAGGTGAAACCTACATCAGAGTTGGAAATTAGAGAACACTAGCATATATACTACAAAATAGGAAAGGGATGTGTGAGAGGTAGTAAGCATGTTGCCTAAATGAAAAACACATCCTGACTAGAAGAGAAAGGATTGGAAATGAAAGGGGGCTAGAAATATAGAGGGCTCAGACTACCAAGAGTTATTTCCAGGGCTACAACTTGATATTTGAAACCACCTAATTACATCAATTGCAAACCAAACAGGGCCACAGTTCTTTCTGACACAATAACAGGACCCCAACCCAACTACCTACCATACGTGGAGTACGGTATGGCAAAACATACAGCTGAACATGACAAATGTTTTACTGACACAATTGATCGGGTAAAAAATTACTATAAGAGACTAGAGTAACAATAATATCCAAAAGAAAAGTCAAGGGATCAAAGAAAAGACTATGCATGTTAACTTGAGTCAGTCACAGACCCAGCATCTCACTTATTTTTCTTTTATTCTTCCAAGATTTTATTGAAATTCAAGTTAGTTAACATACAGTGTAGTCTTGGCTTCAGGAGTAGAGCCCAGTGATTCATAACTTACATATGACACCCAGGGCTCATCCCCACAAGCACCCTCCTTAATGCCCATCACCCATTTAGCCCACCCCCCAACCCAACACCCCTCCAGCAACCCTCAGTTTGTTCTCTGTATTTAGGAGTCTCTTATGGTTTGCCTCCCTCTCTGTTTCATCTTATTTTTCCTTCCCTTCCCCTATGTTCATCTGTTATGTTTCTTAAATTCTACATATGAGTAAAACCATATGGTATTTTTCTTTGACTGACTTATTTTGCTTAGCATAATACTCTCTAGTTCCATCCACACTGTTGCAAATGGCAAGAATTCATTCTTTTTGCCGGCTGACTAATATTCCATTGTATATAAATACCACATCTTCTTTATGTGTTCAACAGTCGATGGACATTTGGGCTTCTTCCATAATTTGGCTATTGTTGATAGCCATATATATGTATATGTATATGTATATGTGTACACATACATATGTCTCTCAGTCTCTTGGACCGAGAAGGGACTAAATATAACATCTACATCATGCAATGCAACTAACAGAGTTTAAAGTCAAAAGTGGGGTGTCATGCACTTACAGCTTGCAGGTTGTTCCTCACATTAAAACTTTTTACTGATAAAAATGAAAGAATGTAAATGAATGAGTCCCTGGCTCATAAAACAAGATAAAGAACAAAAAAGTAAATCAGAAGAACCTACAGAAAGAAACATTAAAGATAAAAGAAAAAGCTAATGAGGTGGATAAAAGACTGTATCTAAATAATACATCAAAACCTTGCGTATTTTTTTGAAAACAAAAACATAAATCACTAGATAAAATGATCAATAAAACATGGAGAAAGCACATATTTGCAAAATAAGATATGACAAGAAAGAAATAACACTTGAAACACATGACAATTTTAAAAAATCAGAAGAGACTAATTTGCAGACCTCCTTGCAAATACATCTTAAAAATCTAGATAAAATGGATAATATCTTAGGGAAATATATATTACCAGAAGGTATTTTATTTTTTAAAAAAAGCTCAAGCAGACCAATTTCCAGCTGAAAAATTAGAAGAATTTATTAAGTAACCAGCCCCCAAGAAAGCACCAAGCAAAGACAGAATCACAGATGAATTCTAGAAAATCTTTAAGACCAGATAATCTAATGCTCTAGAAATTATTGTGGTGCATTGAAAAGAAAAAATAAATTTTCCTAAGTTCCTTTTTGAACTAAGTATAACATTGTCTAAACCAGATGTAATAAAAACTACAGACCAACATCACTCATGAATATCAAAATAATAATGTTAAATATTATATTAGCAAACTGAATCCATTGCGACATTAAGAAACTAATATAGCAGATCAGTTGGGATTTATTCTAGTAATGCAAAGTTGGTTCAGTATTAGACAAACCATTAAAAGCATATACTATATTCACAAATCTAATGAAAAGATAAATTATTATTTCCATTGATCCTAAAAAGGCATTTGACAAGCCCCCAAAATAAAATAAGATACTGGCTTTAGGATATATAAAATATATAGTATAAATATACATATATAGTATAAATATACTGGGACGAGGATTAATTTTTTACAATAAACGTTGTTGGAATAAAATATATAGTATAAATATACCCTAAAGCCAGTATCTTATTGAATAGAGAAACATTGGAATCATTTCCACGAAAATGGGAAACAAGCCTTTTCAGGATCAATGGAAATAATAATGTATCTTTTCATTAGATTTATTAATAAAGTATATGCTTTTAATGATTTGTCTAATATTGAATCAACTTCGCATTACTAGAATAAATCCCAACTGATCTGCTATATTAGTTTCTTAATGTGGCATTATCAACTACTGTTTAAAGTTGTACTAGAAGTATTAGCAAATTTAATTGAACAAGAAAAAATCAATTATATACATAAGAATACACGAAGAAGAAAAACTACCTCTATGTGTAGATGATAAATTAGTATACTGAGAAATGCCAAGAGAATCTGATTAAAATAACTCAAACAGTAAAAAAAAAAATTCAGTAAAATGAGATATATTAACATAAAATCAATAAGTATAATAAACAGGAACAATAAACACGATATAATAGAGGAAACCCCATTTACAGGAGTAAAGGAGAGATTAATATTTTCAGGAATGAATTTGACAAATAGTCTGTCAACTCACATGAGAAAAATTTCAAAACACTCCTGAAAGACTCAAAAATAGACTGGAACAAATGGAAAAGCGTCTTTTGTTCTTAAATAAGGTAACTCTGCATTAAAAGACGCGCATTCTTATAACTTAATTTCTAAACTCAATATAATCCCCATAAAAATACCCACAAATTACATTATAGTGTTAGACAAATTGATACTAAAGTCCATATGGGGAAACAAACATGCAAGATTAGCCAAGAAAACATTCGGGGGGAAAAAAAAACATAAAAAGGGACCAGCCCTATCAGACATAAAAGCAAAATATGATGTCTTTAATTAAAGCAGGTTGGTAATGGTGCATGAATAGACAGAGACCAATGGAATAGAGTGGAAAGTTCAGAATTATAACCAAGTATATATGAAAATTAGGTATATAAGAAAGGAGGCATCTAAAATCACTGGGACAAACAATTTTTTTTAAAATAAATGTTGTTGGAACAACTGAGTAGCCATTTGGAGAAAGATAAAATTATCTTTCATCCCCCCACATAAATAAGAATAAACTCCAAATAGACTTTATAAAGTAAAAATAATACCAATAGTAACAATAACAACACAATAAAAATACTGGAAAAGAAGGCACAAGTGCATTCCTCTTGAATCTTAGCATTGGAAAAAGTTTTCTAACTATGACCCTAAACCACAGATTTAAAAATTTGACCATAGGCATACATACATGTATACCTATATACATACAAATACATACATGTAATGTCACAATAAATGTCATTAGAAGGTAAAAAGACAGCATACAAACTTAGAAAAAGCATTCACAACATATACCATAAAGAATTAATATCTCAAATATATATGGATTAAAAAAGAGACAAAGTCACCAAGCCTAATAGACATATGGCGGAAAGGCAAGAACAGAAAATTTACAGCCATATATGCCCATGGAATATATATACTGCACACATATTCTGAAAATTAGAGGAATACAAATTAAAACAATACTGTAATCCCATTTCGCACTTATCAAACCGGTAAAAATTAAAACGTATTACAACAAACCTTGATGAGGCTATGGGAACGCAGAGTGGCATGACCTTTCCAGAAGGAAATTTGGTAATACTTAACAAAATTAAACATGCAACTTATCTTTGACCTAGAAATATGACTTTAAGGAAACTACCCTGAAGACACACTTCCAAAAATACAAAATACATATCCACAAATTTATTCATTGCAGCACTATTTGTAATTGTCATGTTGAGGAAATAATCTAAAGGCCTTTCCCTAGTAGTGAAGTGGAATAAACTATGATACATCTACTCAATGTAATCCTAATATAGATGTCAAAAAAAGTAGTGATTTCCTTTGCATAATAATTTTATCTTTTAAATTTATTTTAATGTTTATTTATTTTTGAGACAGAGAGAGACAGAGCACGAATGGAGGAGGGGCAGAGAGAGAGGGAGACACAGAATCTGAATTGAAGCAGGCTCCAGGCTCTGAGCTGTCAGCACAGAGCCCGATGCAGGGCTCGAACTCACAGACCGTGAGATCATGACCTGAGCTGAAGTCGGAAGCTCAACCGACTGAGCCACCCAGGCGCCCCCACATAATAATTTTAAAAAGCAAAGTGCACAGAATGTCTTCAGTTGGCTACTTTCCATGTAAGAAAGAGATATAAAAATATGCATGTACCTACTTACTTGTGCAAAATAAATACAAAAAAGTTAAATCAGAAACTAAAGTGTTTAAGTATTGGGAGTAGGTATGAAAGAAGGGGAGAATGAGAGGGAGTTAGCAGGGGTGAGGACAAATAACATTTATCTGAACATTTCTCTAAGTGTATATTTTTGTATAGGCATGTCTCTTAAAGCCATAGTAATGTTTCACCTATCTCCAAAATAAGCTAAAACAAATTGGAATGTGGGAGGAAATAAAATGGAATAGAAACTGGAACAAAGAAATACAGCAATATTAGAAACAATCACATTGAAGAGAGTGGGGAGGAAAAGAACTAAACTAAATTACTTTAGGAAATACCATTTTTTAATTCTTCAAAAAATTTATTTATTTATTTATTTATTTGTTTGTTTATTTATTTAATTGAAGTATAGTCAACACACAATGTTACATAAGTTTCAGGCTTACAAAAGAAATAGCCCTAGAACCACAGAGAACATACTAGTGGTTGCCAGAGAGGAGGAGGGCAGGAGGATGGGGGAAACGGTTGAAGGGGAGTGAGAGGTACAGGCTTCCAGTTATGGAATGAATCAGACATGGGAATGAAAGGTACAGCATAAGGAAGAAAGTCAATGATACCGTAATGGTGTAATATGGTGACAGACGGTAGCTACACTTGTGGCCAGCATAACGTAGAGAGTTGTGGGAAACATGATTTTGATTGGATGCACTAAGGCTATAGACAGAAAAGATTTATAGATACTGTATTACTTAATCTGTTTTCCCAGGAGCATGGTTACCAATTCTGAAACCAAGACCGAACAAATATGTGTATATATTGTAGATAATGAGAGCCAGGTGTGCCAGGGGATTGGGAGAGGTATTCTGAAGGGAGACAGTGTCATCATCAATTTCTGTCCTCCATTCATGAAATATAGTGCTCACCAATTATCTATGATCTCTTATGTCAAATGTAGGGAATAGACTCAACCAAATGAACATCATCCTATTGCTCGTCACCGGCGGGGGCTGAAAGACCTCTAATGTAATTGCTAATGGGACTGTTCGTCACTGTCTATCAGTGCAGGCACTAGCATTACTTGGCCTAGGAACTTCAAAAATAAGTTCCCTTCTTTCCCTCCTCCTTCTCTTTCACCTTACCTCTCTCCTCTTTCTCTTCCTCCTCATCCTTCATCAAGATATCTTGTAGGGGCGCCTGAGTGGCTCAGTCGGTTGAGTGTCCAACTTTGGCTCAGGTCATGATCTCATGGTTCGTGACTTTGAGCCCTGCATTGGGCTCACTGTGGTCAGTGCAGAGCCCACTTTGGATCCTGTGTCCAAAGTGGATCCTGGATCCTCTCTCTCTCTGCCCCTCTCCTGCTCGTGCCCTCTCAAAAATAAATAAAATATTAAAAAAGAAAGAAATTTAATTAAAATATATTTTTCGAACCCCAGTGACATCTTGCAGAACATTAGAATGTTGCACAGCCCTGCATGAGAAATGCTGCTCTTAAGGTCACCACTTAACATGATAAAATCATATATAACATTCTAAAGAGTCTTCTGAAAGCAGGTACTGAGATGAAATTTGGACAAAGCCTTGGGATACACAGCAGAGTTGTAGGGTGAGCATTTCCCAGTAGAGTTACCTACCTTGGACTGAATTGGGTTTTTATACTTCAGCTTTGCTCAGTGACTAGATGTGGCCCGCCCCAGCATGGACATGACCTTTAGGCAAGGCAGCTTCTGTAGCTGCTGAGGCAGACCCCGAAGGTGCTGACAGCTTGATATTATCAGCTAACCATACACCTCACAGCTGGGTAACTAGTCCTTTCTTGAAGAATATTCTGAGTGGTGGATCTCCAGATCTAACACATTCCATGCCATATACCTCCTGGGTTCACTCTCCCATGTGTATTTGGGGACTTGATGCTCTAGGATTCTGGTGGGCCTCTCTAACTCAAAATAAACTTAGAAAAGGAAGGTTAATGGAACAAACTATAGCCTCATACGCTGCAGTTGGTGTTTGGATCCATAACTGATACTCATTGACTCTCCTCCAAAATATATTCTAGATTCTCCTGATGCTCAGCTACCATCTATGCTGGCCTCTTTGGCTTACCTGGTACCCAACCCAGACCCCCATTCCCAAGGGGCCTGAGTCCTTAGAAACCATCTCCTACTTGGGCCAGGGATTCTTTACTCATCCTTTTATAATCATATTTGGGCGAGAAAATACCAAGAAGAAACCATGTGGCTCCAAAGTGTCATGCCTGTTTCTCTCTGAAGATACTCCATAATAGCTGCTCAATTTCATTTGGCTGATCATCTCAACTACTCCTGATAAAATGTAAACTCTACTTCTCACCTGCTGTTACCTGGAAACAGGGACTCTAAAATACCCAGACAGCATCCATATCTTGTAGTTCCATAGGATACTTGTATCCTCAGATGAAATTGTGTTCCCCGTAGGAAACAGGGCCTCTAAGTTTGAAGAGCCTAGAATTGCAAGGACAAGAAACAAAACACCCCTCCCAAATGGATCTGCTCTTGCTTCTTTTTTTCCTCCAAGTTTTAATTTAAATTCCAGTTAATTAACATACAGTGTAATATTACTTTCAGGTGTCGAATTTAGTGATTCATCACTTATATACAACATCCGGTGCTCATCACAAGTGCCCTCCTTAATCCCCGTCACCTATTTAACCCATGCCCCCACTCCCTCCCCCTCTAGTAAGTATCAGTTTGATCCCTATAATTGTCTCTTTCTTGGTTTTCCTCTCTTTTCCCCCTCTATGTTCATTTGTTTTGTTTCTTAAATTCCACATATGAGTGAAATCATATACCATTTGTATGGATCCACAAAAGACCCCGAATGGCCAACATAATCTTGAAAATGAAAAGCAAAGCTGGAGGCATCACAGCTCTAGACTTCAGGTTATATTGCAAAGCTGTATTCATCAAGACAGTAATGTACTGGCAGAAAAACAGACACAGAAATCAATAGAATGGAATAGAAAACCCAGAATTGGACCCACAAACGTGTGGCCAACTGATCTTTGACAAAGTCAGAAAGAATATCCAGTGGAAGAAAAGACAGTCTCTTCAACAGATGGTATTGGGAAAAGTGGACCGAAACATGCAGAAGAATGAAACTTGACCACTTTCTCACACCATACACAAAAATAAATTCAAAATGGATTAAAGACCTAAATGTAAGACAGGAAACCATCAAAATCCTAGAGAAGAACACAGGCAGTAACCTCTTTGACATCAGCCATAGTAACTTCTTACTAGATATGCCTTCTGAGGCAAAGGAAACAAAAGCAAAAATAAACTGTTGGGATTCATCAAGATAAAAAGCTTCTGCAGAGTGAAGGAAACAATCAACAAAACTGAAAGGCAACCTACAGAATAGGAGAAGGTATTTGCAAATGACATATCTGATAAAGGGTGAGTATTCACTCTTGCTTCTCGTGGGGAAGCAGCCATCATGCAACCTGCTGCCTGTCTCTGGAATTACCCTGTGGATTAGTACTCTAGGCCTAGAACATTCCCCTGTATAAATGGGCACTGAGACATCACTTGGTCCCAGATTCTTCTTCCTTATTAGAAGAAACCTTTCCCCTATTCTGGATATGCAGTAAACTTCCCTGTTTTGCTTAAGCATGTGCTTCCTAGAGCAACTATCCAGCCCCACCAGTAGATCTAGCCATTGGAGGAATAGAACAGCGTCCTTGCTTACAGAATATAAGGGGTGTTATGTAGCCCATCTCCCTGCATAGGATATCAGGAAGGACCCACTGACCAAAGGAGACCAGTCTCACCACCAAGGCTGACCTTGCTGGATCTCCTCTGTGTGTGAGGAAAGCCTTGTTCTAACCAGTGCCTTGAACCCAACCGATGCGTTGAGTCTTCCTTGATGGCTCTAAATCCGTAGAAGATACGATGGGCTGGGGTCTCCAACTTCCAGTGGTGCCGTTGTTATGATCTCTGCTGTCTTCCATGGTGGGAATCTTCATTTGAGATTGTAGCTGGATCTTTCTCATTGATGCTATCCCGTGGTTCACACACCCACACGTTCTTTCTATGGGAGACACAGTGCTACATAAAGGTACTTTATGATGAAATGCATATGCTGTCGAAAAAAAAAAATACCACATTACATGCAGTGCTTACTCCAACCTGGTGCTTAGGCGTGCATCCATCTAGCCATTCTAAAATTCTTTCTGACTAGCAGCTTCTGGGTGGTGTGATATGTGTTGTGACCAAAAAAATATATATCTACTGTCATGGGGCCACATATCCTTTGTTCTAAAGTGGATCTTCTTCTTTGGCCAGTGTGTCAACCACTGAGTAAACCATGAACAGTTGTACTGGATGAGGCCCTGTGAGCAGGAAAGGCAAACCCATATCTAGAATGTGTCTTTTCTGTGAAAATGAAACTAACACTGTCAGGATGAAAGGGGCCCAGCAATTAAACAGGGATTGTGTCTATGTGTCTATTTCTTGTGGTGACCTTCCTCAATTTTATGGTTGACACTTTTTGATTACTTCTACTGGTAGAAGCTGAGCAGTACCCATCTATTAGCTATCCTATTTTATCTCTCAGCTCACTGTGTTCTCTTAATCATCTATTCAGTAGTCCCCCTTTTATCCACAGTTTCATCTTCTGAGGTTTCAGTTATTCACAGTTATCAGTGGTCTGGAAGAAGATGATGCTCCTTCTGACACATCATCAGAAATTCAGTAGTAACCTAGCACTGTGTCACAATGCCTATCTCATTCACCTCACTTCATCTCATCATGTAGGCATTTTATCATCTCACATCATCACAAGAAGAAAGGTGAGCACAGTACAAAAACATATTTTGTGAGAGACCACATTCACATAACTTTTATTACGGTATATTGTTATAATTCTATTTTATTATTATTGTGCCTAATTGATAAATTAAGCTTTATCATAGGTACATATGTATAGAAAAAAATAGTCTACATAGAGTTTGGTACCATCTGTGATTTAAGGCATCCACTGGCAGTCTTGGGACATATCGCCCACGGGTAAGGGGGGATGACTGTATGATATTCAGCAGATTGGATCACTTGTTTGCTACTCCAATTGTACTAGTCATTTTGATAACTACACCCTCTGGCTTCTGGAGGTTATGCAACATCATCAATATCTGACCTGTGTTATTTCAGAGCCCTATCATGCCTTTTCTACTGGCAATCTATGTTGTACCAGCAATAATAAAAGGGAATGGAATTTAAAACTATTAACTGTGGTAAAAAGAACATAAAATTTATCCTCTTGGTCATTTTTAAGGGTACAGTTCTGTAGTGTTAAGTATATTCACACTGTTGTATGACAAATCTCCAGAACTTTTCATCTTGTAAAACTAAATTCTATACCCATTAAACAACAACCCTCCATTTTCCCCTCCTCTCATCCCCTGGGAAACCATCATCATACTTTGTTTTTTTTTTTTTTTTTTTTTATGAGTTAGACTACTTTAGATACCTCATAAAAGCAGAATTATACAATATTTGTTTTTTTGTGACTGGCTTATTGCACTGAACATCATGTCCTCAGGGTTCATTTATGCTATAACTGGAGCAGAATTTTCTATTTTTAAAAGATGAACGATATCCCATTGTATGTACCTACCACATTGTCATTATCCATTTATCTATTGATGGACATTTGAGTTGCTGTCAGCTCTCAGCTATTGCGAATAATGGTAAAATGAACATGATAGTTCAAGTTTTTCTTTGAAATCCTGCTTTCTATTTCTTTGGATATACATCCAGAAGTGGGATTGTTGGATTTATATGGTATTTCTCTTTTTAATTTTCTGAGGAACCTCCATACTGTTTTCCATAGTGACTCTGCCATTTTCCATTCCCACCAACAGTGCATAAAGGTTCTAGTTTTTCCACATCCTTGTTATTTTCTGGGTTCTTTTTAATTATTTTTATAGCGACAATTCTAATGAGTGTAAGGTGATATATCATTGTGGTTTTGATTTGCATTTGTCTAATAATTAGTGATGTTGAACATCTTTTCATATACTTGTGGACTGTATGTCATCTTTGGAGAAATGCCTATTTAATTGCCTATTTTAATCAACTTGTTTTTTGTTATTGAGTTTTAGGATTTCTTTATATATTATGGATATTAACCCTTCATCACATACATAATTTGCAAATACTTTCTTCCATTCACTAGATTTCCTTTTCACTTTGTTGATTGTTTACTTTCATGTGCAGAAATTTTCAAGTTTGATGTAGTCCATTTGTCTTTGCTTGCTTTTGTTGCCTGTGCTCTTGGTGTAACATCCAAGAAATCGTTGCCAAATTCAGTGTCATGAAGCTTTTTCTGTATGTTTTCTTCTAGGAGCTTTATAGTTTTAGACATTACATTTAGGTCTTTAATCCATTTTGTGTAATTTTTGTATATATTGTAAGGTAAAGTTCCATCTTCATTCTTTTCCACGTGGAAATCCCATTTGTCCAACAACATTTGGTAAGTGGATTCTCCTTTCCTTATTGTGTGAACTTGGCACTCTTGTTGAATATCATTTGAGCATAAAAGCAGGGTTTATATCTGGACTTTCTATTTTATTCCATTGGTCTATAACTGTCTTAGGCCATTACTACACCATTTTTATTAGTGTAGCTTTGTAATATATTTTGAAATCAGGGAGTGTGACGCCCCCCAATTTTTTTCTTTTTCAAGACTGTTTTGGCTATTCAGGGTTTCTTCATATACCATATGAATTTTGGGATGGTAGAATGGCATTTATTTTAAGTTTTTATTTAAATTCCAGTTAGTTTACGTACAGTGTAATATTAGTTTCAAGTATACAATATAGTGATGCAAAACTTCCATACAACACCCAGTGCTCATCACAACAAATGTAAACCTTAATCCCCATCACCGATTTAACCCATCCCCTCGCTGACTAGTTCCCTAAGTCTATTCTCTTATGGCATAATTCTTCTTTCTCTATTTTGTTCAGCTTCATTATTTTCCATTATTTTGTCTTTTACATCACTAATTCATTCCTCTGCTTCTTCCAGCCTGAGGTTCATTACATTGAGCCCATTTCCAATCTTACTTATTGCATTCTTCATCTCTGATCCTTTCTTAACTCTTTTATCTCTGTGATAAGAGTCTCACTGATATCTTCTTTTCTCATGTCCAGTGAGTATCCTCATGACTGTTGCTTTAAATCCCCCAGTGGGCATACTTAAATCTGTCTCACTTAGATCTCTGGACATTGCCTTGTCTTGTTCTTTCATTTGGGATAAATTCGTTTGCACATTTTGTCTAAGTCTCTGCCTTCTTCTGTGTCAGAAAAGCAAGTTATATGTCAGGGTGCCTGGGTGGCTCAGTCGGTTGAGTGCAACTCTTGACTTTCACTCAGGTCACGATTTCACGGTTCCTGTGTTGGAGCCCTGCATCAGGCTCTGCGCTGACAGCATGGACCCTGCTTGGCATTCTCTGTCTCCTCTCTATCTGCCCCTCCCCTACTTGTGGGCACACATACTCTCTCTTTCTCGATCTCTCAAAAAAAGAGACAGTTATGTCTCCTGACCTTGAAAGTAATGGCATTATGAAGAAGAGGCCATGTAGTGACCAGGGCCTGGCACTTCAGGGAACATCTCTGGTGTGTGCTGTGTAGGCTCCACTATTGTGTTTTGGCTGTTCTTTCCCTCCAGCTTCTTGCCTGCTGTGGGCAGTGTTTGGTCCCAGGCCTGAATGTGCTGAGTTTTAGCTAAGTGTGCTCTGGTCTGCTTGTGAAATGAGACATGGTACCACCTCCACCAGAAATGAGGCCCTGTAGAGCTCTCTGGCTGGGAAACATGGTGAAGGCAGGGGTTTGTGCTTGTCTTCTGGGGGAGGGGCCTGCCACGCTGGGACTGAGGCAGCCTTGGCTGGGAAGGCAGTCCATCAGAGCTCAGGTGGGTGGGGCCTGGTCGCTGCAAGTTAGGCAGTCAGTGTCTCTGCTGGGACGCCTCCTGCAGGTGGCTCTGTGTTTATGCTGAGCAGTTAGGGAGGGAAATGGTGGCGGGTAGCTCCTATGTTCCTGGAGAGGCATCTCCATGAACTGCCTCTCAGGGACAGACTCCAACAAGAGTGAGTAATCTCCCCACTGTATGCCCCAGGTGTTCTTCAGATGGCTGTTTCCACACCATCTGCCCCAAGGTTGTTTGCCTGCTTCTCTCCTGCAGCTGTGCCCTCTAGGCTCTAGCCCAGCCAATCCTGCCGACCTTTAAAACTCCAGTCTGCTTTAAAAAAAATCTATACCAAGCAAAAACATTTTGCAAAAACTGATACAGAAATAATGACTATTTCAGACAATCAGAATGGAAAAGCAGAAAACATCCCTGTCAATAGCTGATAGTACAAATTGAAAGGAAATCAGCAAGTTATACAAAATCCGAGCAAAATATAAATAAATACAACCTAATTGATGTGCGCGCACACACAGACACACACATACATATCTCTGATCATTTCATTCAATGATAACAGAATCCATGACTTTTTCCAGCACATGTGGAATATCTACCAAAATTCACTATATACTGAATCATATAGAAAGCCTCAACAAAGTTTTAATGATTAAAATCATTTAGAGTATGTTGCTTGATCATGTTTGATCACAGTGCAATTAACATTCCATAACTTTTCACACACAGCATGGCCCTTGGAATTAAATGTACATGTATTCAAATGTACGTTCAAATGTTCTACCACATTATTCATTCATTCCCTTATTCATGTATTTGGCAATACCTGTTAAGTGTGTCCTGCATGCCTTATATCATGCATGACTCTGGAAATAAAAAGACAAATATTACACAGTCTCTATCATCAAGTTACTTAAAAGGCATTAAGGTACATTTGGCATTAACGCAAACTTGGTATTAAGGTGAAATGTATTAAGGCAAGTTTGCCATTGCCTCACTGAGCCTAAACTCTTTCATTTGTAAAATGGGAATATTAATATCTAAATTATATAGAAGTTATGAGGATGAAATAAATACAAACACCGGAACAGAAGCTGGCATAATATTTGTGCTCCATTGACAATAGCTCTTCCTTTTCTTTTCTTTCGCTTTCCACATTTTTTTCTAAATTACATTATTGGTCTGATAAAATTGGTGAATAAAATCCTTGTTTCTTCAGAGAAACTCTCCTTGTTAAGCAGGAATATGGCTTCTCCCAAGATGCATTTTCATGATCAGCTCTTACTCATTCTCTCCCTGTTTTCCACCAATGAAATAGAAGCCAGGATCCTGTTAACATGAGGCATCCCTGGTCTGTTTCTTAAGCAGGACGAGACAATGCAGAGCCCCCTGGAGTGCACGTCCTTGTTATAGTTTCATGAACTTGACCCAATGTGCTTTACAACTGAGCTACAGACCAAGTGTGTTGAGCGTCAGAATGTTATAGTTGGTAGTCACGCACTTTTCTAGGACAAGCATTTCAGCAATAACAGACAACACTGGGCTCTCTTCTGGGTGTGTCTGCAATGTGAAGCCAATTTACAAGTTATCAGTAGTGGTGTCTGCAACTTGTAGGAGAAAACTTTACATTATTACTGCAAATCATAAATTTATCCTTATTTTTAGTTTACAGAATATGTGTGAACCATGTAAGAAATGAGGTGATTCATATGTCTAAGGCTTAATGTCATCACAAATAATTGGTTAACAGAATCTGTATTTCTCATGCATAGGTGTATCGTTAATAATAACTTTACATGCCTCCTACACAAAGCATATGCAGCCTTTTCTCATTTGTTAATCTTGCACACCATCAACATGTTATCAAAAAGAATTTCCTTATCTTTTTCCTGACCAAATACGAATACAACATCTGTGTGAATCAGCTTGTCCAACTAATTTTATTTTTCTCTCTCTGCCATACAAAATTAGTATTTGCTTTCTTATTTTCCACAAAATGGCCTCTCTGTATTGATATGTGTTTCTAAAGAAAGAAAATATAGATGGGAGTGATGATTTTCTATGAATTAAATAAATATCAATAAGATATTAGCTGTAATTATTGGCTATGCCAATTTTCCACAGTAGCTCAAAAGCCAACGGGAATCTTCATTATATATTCATGTTTTGGAGGTTGATGCAAAAATTATATTGATAACCAAAGAAAGACTTGTATAAAAAGAACACATTTTTTTCATTGCTTAATATTTAGTTGGAGATATTTTCTCTACCAAACATATCTTTAAAGTCCATTTACATTTCATGAATTTACAAGAATTTTAAGGAGGGCCAAGATAAGTTTTGCAACAAGTCTGCTAATTTTTTTCAGAATAGACATTTAATTTACATGAACCATCTTAAACCAATAGCTAACATGGTATATCTGGATATAAGGTCACATCATAGCTGAATTCATGCCTGATTAATATTTAATATATATTGATTACATACTAAATAACAAACACTCTTCTACGTATTAACACAATTTTATACTCCTAGTAGCCTATTAAGTACTATTATTAATATTCATATTTTACAGATAAAGAAACTAAGACAAAGATAGTTTCATTGATTTGTCCCACGTAATAGGATAAAAACAAAAATCAGTTGCTGGCTACATCTATTTACAAGTGAACAGTGCCCTAAAGGACATTCCAAGTAAATGATTTTCTCTTAAGTAGCTGATTTTCTCTTAAGTAGCTTATACTACGACCCTGTAATTTTATTATTCTTTCATTAGCCACTGTCTCTCTTCAAGCTCTGGGAAAATCATAGCAAATTCTAAATAAACTTATAGTGAAATAATTCTGATTCTCTATAGTACATTTTATGAATCAGGACCTTCAAAATACTGTTGAATTAGATTAGGGATCATGCACTTACTTGATTTAATATGATCATTGTGATGCCTAATGCCATTGTGTCAACTTTACTGGGATAAGGCATATACAGATGGCTGGTAACATTTTATTTCTGAGTATGTCTGTGAAGGTGTTTCCAGAAGAGATTACCATATGAATCAGTAGACTCAGGAAAGACCACTGGCAACAGTGTGGGTGGGCATCATTTAAACCATTGACAGCCTGAATAGAATAAAAAGGTATTAGAAGGCTGAATGTACTCTCTGCTTGACCTGGGGCACCCAGCATCTCCCGCCCTTGAACATCAGTGGCTCCTGGTTCTCTAGCCTTCAGGTTTGGACTAGGACTTACACCACTGAACTAGAACTACATGGCCAGCTTTTCTGGGCTTTTCAGTTTTCATAATCACATGAGCTAATTCCTTGTAATAAAACTTTTTATATATCTCTATATATCCTATTGGTTGTTTCTTTGGAGAACCCTGACTAATACAATCATGTGCTCTTTATATCCTACATATTTTATAGTGGAATAAAACCTGGAATTGTGTTAAGAAAGATGAATGATTTGCAGCTCTGTTCTTAAAATTTTTGTGACTTTGTGAAAGTATTAAAAGTAAAAATACTTTGTGAAAAGTATTAAATATTTAAGTATTTAATTTTCACTGAGACCCATGTAATTATTATGACTAAAACCCTGGATGTTTGTACATAGTTTTTAATCAACTGCTTTTGCTTTGTCTGTTTTTGTTTTTAGTTGATCAGCAGACTTGCTGCATTGTTCTCATTACTTGATAATGTTCTAGGAGATCTAGTATAGCTCTAACAAGACATCCTCTTCACCAACTTATTTTCATTTCTGTTTCGACTCATTTTATTGGAGGACAGCCTTCAACATTTTTACTCAAAGATGTATGGGTGTTATGTCCTCTGAATCCACACGTCTAAATTTTTTTTTTTTTATTTTAGTCTCCAGATAACTGTAGTTGGGGATGGGTCACAATCTTCATCTTCTAATGGCTTGTAAAAAATGTCCTTCTCACTTCCTGTTTTGGGTATTACAAAGGATTCAGAGTAAACCACCTTGGAAGTTTTTAAAATACTGTCTCCTTATTGGAATTCATAAATTTCTCTAGGGTATCTCTATCTTTTTTTGCATCAGTCCTCCCTGGAGCCCTTTCAATTTGCTGGTTCAATCAAACCTTTTCATTTATGAGCCCCTTTAATTTGCTGAGTCAAGTCTTCGAGTAAAACTAAATTTTTTCTATCATTTGTTTCATTCCAATTTCTCTTCCATTTTATTCTCCAGGAATTTTCATTTTCCTGGATATATGTTGAAAGTTTATTTTTCTTTCCATGATTTTTATTTTTGTATATGTTTGCACTATTTTAGATTTTCTTCAACTTGATTTTTTGGTCTACTAATTCAGTTCAGTTTTCAGCAGTGATTATCTTCTTTTCCATTTTATATATTGCAATTTTAGATTCAAAATCATCTTCCAAAGAAAATTTTGATATATTCTGCTTGTATTTCTTTAAGAGCTCACTTCTGTCTTTTTCATTAATTCTATTTAATCGAAGATCATCTGTATTAAAGGTTACATTGATGGGGCGCCTGGGTGGCACAGTCGGTTAAGCGTCCGACTTCAGCCAGGTCACGATCTCGCGGTCCGTGAGTTCGAGCCCCGCGTCGGGCTCTGGGCTGATGGCTCAGAGCCTGGAGCCTGTTTCCGATTCTGTGTCTCCCTCTCTCTCTCTGCCCCTCCCCCGTTCATGCTCTGTCTCTCTCTGTCCCAAAAATAAATAAAACGTTGAAAAAAAAAATAAAAGTTACATTGAATTCCTTCCCTCATGTTACTACAAGAGAATTATATTTCTCATTACTTAATCACAGTTTTCTGTTCCCCCTTGCACACATAAAAGTCACTTAGAGGGTATTTTTGAGAAGTGGCAAACCATGTGGTGGTAAAAGGCACGGGTTTTGTGGGTCACCATTAAATGAATAGAAAACCACTTCACAACCTGCCAAGATGTGGCGATGAAACATTTCTGCTCCCAGGTTTCTTGGGGATACAAACCAAAATATAGGAGTTGAAAACAAAGATCAGTTCCTCCGAATGAGCACATCATTTAGAATAATTGCCTTTTCAATATGTATAATTGACAATAAGTTGATACAATGTTCATCACAACTCTCAGGAAAGAATGTTAGATAAAACACTGAAGACAGGACAGTAGACTTCAAAGAGAACATAGTTAAAGAAGCTTTTTAGGTGCTTCTCCTACACTAATCCATCATAAGCACAGGCACTGTCCTTGAACCATACTTCCATTCATGCTCCTTAGATTTCCTCTCTCTGATTTTGGATGCTGGCTACCTCTTTGTGTAGCCACAGGTCCCTGTCAACCTCACGTACTTGGAGCAATTCATCCAGTGCCGACACAACTCCCCCCCCACCCCCACCCCCCGCCGCCACCTCTAATTAGTTTTACTGGATGCATCAGGGATCAGGAAGAACAATCTAGTATTATATGCAGCAAATGAGTAAACATACAAATTTAGTCCTTTGAAGAGATTGATAGACTGAGGTTCCTTAGGAAACCCTGAAACACTGGTCTTCACCTCCAAGCTTTGAAGAGAGGCAAATTCTCTCTGCTGCTACTACTCCCTCAGCTCTCATCTGGCCTCCAAGAGCTAGTCATTTGCATCGTCTCTGTCCAAAGATCTCAGAGAACCTGCTATTTTATCTAGATGGACTCTGCAGGCTCACAAACATGGTGATTCTACTTGATGTTTCATTCCAAATACAAAATCAGAAGGAAAGGGAGTCAGTAGTGGATGATCCACCTTCCCATGCCACCCAAAGGGGCAAGGGATCCAGAGTGAAAACTTACAGAGAATATTCCTTTATCAGTGAAATGGCCAAATTCTTATGTAAACAAAATTTTTTTTAAGTTTATCTTGAGAGAGAGAGAGAGAGAGAGAGAGAACAGAGAGAGATGGAAACACAGAATCCGAAGCAGGCTCCAGGCTCCAAGCTGTCAGCACAGAGTCCGATGCGGGGCTCGAACCCACAAACCACGAGATCGTGACCCGAACTGAAGGGGGATGCTTAACCAACTGAGCCACCCAGGCGTCCCTATCATATTCATTTTGAAAATTGAAAATGGTGTCAGGGGAAAATGACATTGTTTCTGACTGAATGCACATGTGTAAGTATTCAACATCACTGAACCTAAATTAACCATGAGACTCAGAATACATTTTAAAGATGTTTATGATAAGTAGTCTGCTCTGATTGAATCTATTTATACTAAAATGCTGTACTAACCAATTACCACATAAGAGCATTTTTACTGAAATGCTAATTACCTACCACTGAATTTATTCGTAAATTATACTAATAGAAGAGTCCTTGATAAAGAATAAAAGTGTAAATAGGAAAAGATCCAAACAGAGTTAGAAAACAGAAAAAAAAATGAACCTAGAAGAAGATAGAAATAGGATGAAGTGCCCTTTTCCTTTTCCAGCTAAAATTTAGTTTAGTTTTCCAGGACATCCCAGGTCAAACAATGTTTAACGCTTTAATCTGTTGATTAAATTAAATTTCCCAGCCATTCCTATGGGTGGAAAGCCATTTGCTGGGCAACATTAACAAAAGAAAAAAAAAAAAAAGAAGCAACGAAAATAATCTATTCAATGTTAATTTTTTTTTAATCTTTATTTATTTTTGACAGAGTGAGAGAGAGACAGAGTGAGAGCAGGGGAGGAACAGAGAGAGAGGGAGACACAGAATCCGAAGCAGGCTCCAGGCTCTGAGCTGTCAGCACAGAGCCCGATGCGGGGCTTGAACCCAGGAACTGTGAGATCATGACCTGAGCTGAAGTTCAGGCACTTAACCGACTGAGCCACCCAGGCGCCCCCTATTTGATGTTAGTTTTAATTCACTTGTCTCATTTTCTTTTGTTAGGATTGTCCCAGCAAAACAAGGATCACAGCCATGAACCAGGCCTGAACATTCCAAGCAAGTTCTCTGGTTTTGACCTCCTGAGGAATGAGCTTTAGGAGAATGATGTTAAGAACCCAGAGAAGTCATACTCGGTCACTGCCAAAATGCTTTTTTGAAATCATTAATATCCTATTCAACAAAGTATCAAAGGCAACTCAATGGAGAAATGATAGCCTTTTAAACAAATGATTCTGGAACAATTGGATATCCAAATTAAAAAAAAGAACCTTTGGGGTGCGTGGGTGGCTCAGTCGGTTGAGCGTCTGACCTCGGCTCAGGTCATGATCTCACGGTCTGTGGGTTTGAGTCCCGCATGGGGCTCTGTGCTGACACCTCAGAGCCTGGAGCCTGCTTCCCATTCTGTCTCCCTTGCTCTCTGCCCCACCCCCCCATCCCCCGCTCATGCTCTGTCTCTCTCTCTCTCTGTGTCAAAAATGAATAAACAATTAAAAAAATTTTTTAAAAAGAACCCTTGTGTACACTTTACAATTTCACATAGGTAATAGACCTAAATGTAAAATGCAAAACTATAATACTTCTAGTGGAAAATAGTGGGGTTTTTAAGATACAACACCAACAGCACAACCAATGAAAGAGAAATTAATTGTTGGGCTTTATTAAAATAAAAAAGAAACTTCTGCTTATGCCAAAGACTGGAAGAAAATATTTTAAAAACACAGAGTTGACAAAGGACTTGTATCCAAAATAAAGATACTAAAAATCAAAAATAAGAAAATGAAATTAAGGAAAAGGAGAAGATACCCACACTACCCAAAGCAATCTACAGATTCAATGCATTCCCTATCAAAGTGCCAATGGCATTTTTCACAGAACTAGAACAAATTACTCTAAAATTTGTACGGAACTTCAAAAGACCCCAAATAGTCCAAGCAATCTTAAGAAAGAATAACAAAGAGAGATGCATCATGCTTGCAGATTTCAAAGTATGTTACAAAGCTATAGTAATCAAAAGAGTATGGTACTGGCACAAAAACAGATATATAAGTCAATGGAACAGAGACCTCAGAAATAAACTCATGCTTATATAGTCAATTAGTTTATGACTAAAGAGGCAAAAATATACAATGGGGAAAAGATAGTCTCTTCAATAAATGGTGCTGGGAAAACCGGACAGCTACATGCAGAAGAATGAAACTGGACCACTTTCTCACACCATACACAAAAATAACTTCAAAATGGGTTAAAGACTTAAGTATAATCCCTGAAACCATAAAACTCCTAGAAGAAAAAATAGGTAATCATCCCTTTGACATCATCTTCGTAACAGTTTTTGGATCTGTCTCCTCAGACAAGGACAACAAAAGGAGAAAGAAATAAATGGGATTACATCAACCTAAAAAGGTTTTGCACAGTGAAGGAAATCATCAACAAAATGAATGGAAGGAGACGTTTGCAAATCATATATCTGATAAAAGATTAACATCCAAAATATATTAAGAACTCATACAACTCAATATCAAAAGAACAATCTGATTAAAAAGTAGGCAGCAGACTTGAATAGACATTTTTCCAAAGAAGACATACAGATAGCTAACAGACATATGAAAAGACGCTCAGCATCACTCATCATTACGTAAATGCAAATCAAAACCACAATGAGCTATTACCTCACAACTGTCAGAATGGCTATTATCCAAAAGACAAGTAATAACAAGCGTGGGCCAGGATGTAGAGAAAAGGGAACCCTTGTGCACTGTTGATGAGAATGTAAACTGGTACAGCCACCATGGAAGGCAATAAGGAAGTTCCTCAAAAAATTAAGAATAGAACTACCATATGATCCAGAAATTCCACTTCTTGGGATTTATCTGAATAAAACCAAAAATATTAGTTTGGAAAGACATAGGAAACCTTATGTTAATTGCCACATGATTTACAATGGCCAAGATACGGAAGCAAGCTAAATTTCCATCAATAGCTGAATGGATAAAGAAGATATGTTATACACAAACAAGGAATATTACTCAGCCATAAAAAAGAAATCTTGCCATTTATGATAACATGGATAGAACCAAGAGGGGATGATGTTAAGTGAAATATGTCAGTGGAAGATAATACCATATGATTTCACTTATTTCACTTATGTGGAATCTGAAAGACAAATGAACAAAACAGAACAGAAACAGACTCATAGATATAGAAAACAAACTGATGATTACCAGAGGGGAGTGAGTAGGAGGATGGATTAACAGGTACAACCTTCCAGTTATAAAGTAAATATGACAAAGGAATGTAATGTACAACATAAGGAATATAGTCAATGATATTGAAACAACTTTACATAGTAATAGATGGTGACTAGATTTATTGTGGTGGCCCTTTTGTAATGTATATAAATATCGAATCACGATGTTGTACATCTGAAACTAATACAATATTGTATGTCAATTATTCTTCAGTGAAATTTTTTAAGGGGAGAAAGACCTGAATAGAGCCTTACCAAAGACAATATACATATGCAAATAAGCATATGAAAAGATATTCAAGATCATGTCATTATAAAATTGCACAGTAATCAACAATGATATACTACTAGACATTTCTTAGGGTGGCGAAAACATAAAAACAAAATGGCAATAATAATTTCTGGTGAAGATGTGGAACAACACAAACTCTCACATTCTTGGTAGGAATCCAAAATAATATAACCATTCGGGAAAACAACTTTGCAGGTTTTTACAAAACTGATCCTAGTTTACCATGCAATCCAGCAGTTGTGCTCCTAGGTATTTACCAACGAGATTTGAGAACTTATATTTACACAAACACGTGCATGTGAATATTTATAGCACCTTTATTTATAATTGCAAATATCGGAAGCAACCGAGATGTCCTTCAATAAGTGAACAGATAAACAAATTATGGTACATCTATACAACGGAATAGTATTCAATGATAAAAAGAAATGAGCTGTCCAACAAGGAGGACACGGGTAGATCATAAAGGTATATTGCTAAGTGAAAGAAGCCAGTCTGAAAAGGCTGCCTACTTTATTATTCTAATTATATGACATTTCAAGAAAGGCAACAATATAGAGACAGTACGAAGTAACTAACTGGTATAGATTCAAAGGAGGGTCAATATGTTGAGTAGGTGAAACAGGGAGATGTTACCATTGTGGAAAATTACATAAAGAGTGCATGGGATCTCTCTGTATGATTTCTTACTGCTGCAGTGAATCTACAGTGACCTCAAAATAAAAAGCTTAATTGAAAAACAAATAAGGTGAAATCAATTTCAATAATACATTGTATTTAACCGTATATATTTAAAATATCATTTCAACATGTAATCAATATAAAATAGCAATATCACATTTTACATTGTTTGGTACTAAGCCTTCCAAGTCTGGTGTCTCTTTTACACCAACAGCATATCCCAAATCAGATGCCTATTTTCCTCAGGAATGTTTAATCTATGTTTACATTTTATAAGATTTAATGATTGAAATATTACATTCATATGTTCAAGTTATCCCAAACACACTTGAATATTTCCAATAATTGAAAGTTACCAAAAAAGCATTTTCCTTTAATATCTCTAGCTACATGGCTAAAACTGGCTCATCTTTTTAGAAAAATTGATTTGACTTGGAAGCAAAAACACATTAGTTTCAAACTACATTTGTCCACGCGAATTACAGTCACTATCTCCTGCGTCAATTTAGCATTATTAATATTTAATTCAAAGGGTTATTTTATAAGTTGAATGTAACTCTAAATGCATCAATATATACAAAATGGTCTTTGCATTTGTCTTGTAGTTTATATGTCAATGTATATAGTGCTGTCAATTATAATTAATACCTTCCATATGTTGATTCATAATAGAAAATGTGTAATGTCCTTATTATTGGTATATATTATCATGAAAAGTTTCCATTTTTGTATACATTTTTATACTTCTTTAGTTGGGTAACAAGCTTTTCCTTTGCTTGGAGCTTCTGTTCCATCTCACTGAGATGCAATGTAGCGTTGGTGAGAAAATATAAATCACAGCATTAATTTTGTCTTTGATTATTGCATATTTGGAAATTATATTTAAAAAAAAATCTTGGGGAACCTGGGCAGCTCAGTCAGTTAAGTGTCCGAATCTTGATTTCAGCTCGGGTCATGATCTGGAGCCCCACATCAGGCTCTCAGAGCCTGCTTGGGATTCTCTCTCTCTCTCTCTCTCTCTCTCTCTCTCTCCTTCTCTCTCTCTCAAAATAAATAGACATTTTTAAAATCTTGAACCGCAATTCATGGTACAGTAAATCTTTGTAAATCTCTTCCACAACTCAACCAATGAGCATCGGCACAGACCATAAGATCATGAAATTTGCTGTTTGCCATTATTTTTATCAGTTCCATAAACTGGTGATGATTTAAGAACATTGCAGTTATATAGTAAGCAATTTCACCACTGAATTCCTGATGTAGAGTCTGCTTCAGAAAATTGTATCCTAGCTGGAACACCCTCTTTTGTCACACAATCTGTTTTTCTTATCTGGCCGAAAGTCTTCATTGACAGATGGAAAATACTCAAAACTATCCCATGAGTTTGAGTTTTTAGGCTGAAAATTTATATTTCTTCATAAATTTGGATGCACCTTTCCACAAAATGTATTTGAAGTATTAAGTGGGCCATGTCTCTTATTATACATGGACTGGTGACCTGTGAGTTGAGACTCGTTTCAGTAGGCCTTTTGGAGTACTGTGTGGGCTCTATAACTAGAAGCATAGTGTAAACAAAAAGGGAGTCCATGGTCTTGATGCACTGTATTGTAAACTGACTGCAAATTTAATCCAAGAGCTCTCTAATGATTATAGCTATAGATTGCTATAATATATAGCAATAGATTGTTAAGTCTTCCATATTTGAAGTATCCAATTGCACTCAGTATGGATCCCACTTGTTCTTTTTGATTGATACAGAATTTTCAACAGCAGGCAATAAAGCCAGTAATATAACAAAAATGGGTCTTTTCACCCTTGTGTACTTTATCTCAGTACTGGCTAGAGACTGTGGATCCAGAACATCAGAAAAAATATCTTCTCAAAGCATCCTTTTCCTTGTGGTTGTCACTGAGTACTTAATTCTAAACATCATCCATGATAGGATGTCGACAAAGTATTATTTCTTATTATTTTGAAAATAAATTCTCTCTAATTCTTTACCTTTAACAACTGGAAATACACTTGAATGCATACTTGCTCAAGCTGCATGCCTCCAGCCTTCTACATTCTCAGGAAAACACCTGAGTAGAAAAAGAAAAAGGTATGTATCACACAACATCCCATCATTTCATAGTACCTAAGTTCAACACAACAAAAGAAAAGGCCACTCAAGACAGTGAGCACAATTTGTCTCCAGAGACAGGGCCATCAATCAAATTATTTTGCTTCCTCTCCCATCATTGAGCATATTGGGGCCAGGCTATTGTCTTGAACAACAAAAAAAACAACCCTGCTCTGCTGGGAAACCAGTGAAAAATATCAGATGTTACCTGTGTCTGTTCTTGCCTATGCAGCAATCTTTGACTCATAGCTGTGCTACCAAACTGTTATCTGTGAGAGACAAGTATGTGCATACCCAAGGATGTACTATACTGCCTGGAAACTAAGAGACACCTAAAAAACAGAAAATATTATTAGTGAACCCTACGTTCCTATGGGGAGCACACATTTCAGAGCGGGAAGTATCTCCTTATTTGAGGCACTGAGATGGAATATTTGTTTCCATGTTACCAATATTTTATCACCAGAAAAGTCAATCCCTTCCAGAAATGTCCACAACCTAGTTAATGTCAGAGATGAATGTAAGAGAATTGGGGATTCTCTGCATTGCCTTTAGTGTCTCTTTGTACACAGGTTCATATTTTCAGTGACTCAGCAAATATATGCTAGGGATGCTAATCAATGCCTTCTAATGAGACAAAGGAAAAAATAGCCACATATGGCCTTGGCATCATTAGAGAATGAAGATAGAAAATCTGGCCCATTTTGTGGGTCCCTTAAGTCCATTAAAGATAAAATAAGTGTTCTCAAATTGTTATATCATGTGCCTTTAGTAGAATCAACATCCAAACCTACACCCGGGTATCTATAGGCCATTGTTTCTCTTCTTGAGTTTCTATACACGCTGAGCACTGAATCCACAGGCATATAGAGCCTTCTTCCCAGAGTGCTCTCCCAACATCTCTCTGCTTACCTAAATTATACTTCCTCAGTTTAATTTCTTCCTCCCTGGAGAGGCTTCCTTGATGGCCTGGGCTTCAAAACTCAGAAAGTCTACAGCAATTTTTGAGTGTGCCACTTGGGTGGTATTTATCATGTGCTGGTTCCAAGCCCTCTATCCTTTGGCGGACCCAGGATCTAACACAGGACCTTACAAATAGGAAGGGCACAGCGCCCTGTTCCAGAGTGAAGTACTCCTTTTATGGTATAAAGGGATTAGGGGATGAATATCGCAGTGAAAGAGAAAACTCTATCATATTTTAAAATTTTGAATATTTGGGGCACCTGAGTGGCTCAGTCGGCTAAGCGGCCGACTTCGGCTCAGGTCATGATCTCGTGGTCTGTGGGTTCGAGCCCCGCGTCGGGCTCCGTGCTGACAGCTCGGAGCCTGGAGCCTGCTTCAGAGCCCGGGTCTCCCTCTCTCTCTGTTCCTCCCCAGCTCGTACTCTGTCTCTCTCTCTCTCCAAAATAAATAAAGATTTTTAAAATTTTTAAATTTTGAATACACAGAATTCTGCCCTAAGTCCACAGCCTACAGCCTTGATTTCACTCCCCTCAGAGGATACAGTCTGAGGTTGGTGAGGGCAAGTACCGCAGCTTAGAAGCCTCTCTAACCTCCCACCAGCCAGTGCTTAACCTACACATTTATATACAGCCACATTCAGCGAATGCCTGCTAAATTCGTGGGTTTTAATGTGGTGAACATGCCCTTGCAGGACACAGAGAATCTCCAAGGGGTCCACAGGCATGGCTACCTCTAAGGACACCAGTTTTCAGACCCTCCACCTCCTTACGTCCTCTTTTGAAAACTAACCTGCCTGAATGCACCTCTGGTCCGGGCCTCATACTGATTTGGCTTTCACAGGTCCACTTAAAAAGTTGTGTTCTCCTACTTTACAAAAGGAAGGCATCCAACTCACCCATCTGGCATCTCACTTTAGTGCCCTAGGTTATACCGATGTCCTCTCAGGTGCCAAACAAAAAGAAATTTGGAATACCAGTGCAAATTCCTTTAAACAAAGAAATGGTTTAAAATGTATTTGGATTTATACTGAGAAGTTCCAAATCCAGATATATGGTAGAAGAAGGTAGCAATGAAAAATATTTTTGTCTAATCAACTCTCTTCCTCCATGTCCCAAGTATTTTTAAAGCGCTCATTGACCCATAGAGTTTTGTGAGAGCAAACCAAAGAGAGTATTGTTAAGAAATATGGATGCTGTGAAATATTTCAGATGTGTGGCAAACTGAAAGCAATGCTTTGTGATTTGGAATTCGAAAGTGATATGGAGTCACGTAGGCTGTATTAATACACTTATTTCAGATGGAAAAAAATGAAGTCAGACTTTTTTTCTGACAGAGTCTGATTGGTTTGACAATGAAGACTGCCTTCGGTAATTAGTTTATTTGACAAGTCAATTTCCAAATTGTGAATAAGTTAAATCTGCGGCCCCACAATTTTGAAAAGCAATGTATTCAAAGCTTGTGACAAGATAAATCATTTTATATTAAAAACATTTTCTTTTTAGAAGCAAGTCAAAATTAACAATATTTTAATTCCTCAACGCTTTCTAAGTATATAAAGGCACCTATAAGTAAAAAAGGAATACATACAACTAGGATGCATTTAAAATTTTCATAATAGTTAAAGGAGTCTTTATTTTATTTCATTCACTGCTTTATAATTTTAGCCTATAGTAGTGTCTGATACATAGTAGGTGTTCAATGAATATTTGCTGAGGAAAGAATAAAGATTTTTGTATTCCCCAGGTACTGGTTCTCAGCATGTTGGAGAAGAAGCAACACATCAAATTGTGGAATCTCTTTTACTCTTGCACCATTTGCCACTTTGCAAAGTTGGTAAAATTGTATGTTTCACTTTAATTTAGTGCTGTCTAGTTCAGTCTTTTTCTCCTGAATTGTATCCAAAATTTGTTCGCTTTTTTTAGGTATAAGGAAAGAAAGTTTGGTGATATGCCTTTATTCAGTTATCTTCGAAATCCAAGATTTGGAAAGACTTTTATATCTCCCGTATTTACTAGAAAAATGAAGACAAAGGGAAATTTAATGACTTAACACATTACTACTTGTAGTCAGAGTATACTACTCTTGATGGTGATCATAATGTACTCTCTAGTGAACAAATTAGCTTAACAATAACTGTATCAAAAAGAATAAAATTCCTAGGAATAAATGTAACTTAGGGGGTGAAAGAACTAGACACTGAAAACTCTAAGATATTGGTAAAAGAAATTGAAGAAGACACAAACAAATGGAAAGATATTTCATGCTCATGGATTAAAAAAAATCATATTGCTAAAATGTCCATACTATGCAAAGCACTCTACCGATTCAGTGCAATCCGTATCAAAATTCAAATGGATTTTTTCATGAAAATACCACAAAAAAAAAATCCTAAAATTTGTAAGGGACCACAAAAGTTCCCAAATAGCTAAAGTAATCTTAAGAAAAAACAAAGCTGGAGGCATCATGCTTCCTAGTTTCAAGCTATACTACAAAGCTATAGTAATCAAAACAGTATGGTATTGGTACAAAAATAGACACATAGCTCAATGGAACAGAATAGAGAGGCAAGAAATAAATTCATGCATATATGATCAATTTATGACAAAGGAGCCAAGAACATTTGGTGGGTAAAGAATAGTCTCTTCAATAAATAATGGTGGGAAACCTGAACAGCCACATGCAAACGAATGAAACTAGACACTATCATATACCATAGACAAAATTCAACTCAAAATGGATTAAAGACTTGGACATAAGACCTGAAATCATACAACTCCTGGAAGAAACATAGAAGGTAAACTCCTTGACACTGGTCTTGGCAATGATATTCAGATTCAACACCAAAAGTGGAGGCCACAAAAGTAAAAATAAATAAGTGGGACTGAATAGAACTAAAAAGCTTCTGCACAGCAAAGGACATCATCAACAAGATTAACAGAAAACCTACGGAATGGAAAAAATATTTGCAAATCATGTATCTGGTAAGGGGTCAACATCTAAAATATATAAGAAACTCATACACCTCAATAGCAAAACAGACAATCCAATTGAAAAATGGGCAGAGGAACTGCATAACCATTTTCCCAAAGAAGATATATAGATGGCCAACAGGTACATGAAAAGGTGCTTAATGTCACTCATCAGCAGAGACATGAAAGTCAAAACAATGAGATATTGCCTCACATCTGTTAAAACACTGTCACCAAAAAGCAAGAAATAAGTAAGGAAATAAAAGTGGTGGTGAGCACGTGGTGAAAATGGACCCCTCATGTACTGTGGGTGGGAATGTTAATTAGTACGGCCCTGATGAAAAACAATATGGAAGTTCTTAAACACTTAAATAACATATAGAACTAGTGTATGATCTAGCAATTCCACTTCTAGGTATATATCCAAAAGAAATTCAAACAGAATCTCAGAGATATCTCACTCCCATGTTCATTGAAGAATTATTTACAATACCCAAGATATGGAAACAACCTAAGTGTCCATCAACAGATGACTAGATGAAGAAGATGTGGGGTGTGTGTGTGTGTGTGTGTGTGTGTGTTATTCAGCCATGAGAAAGAAGCCCTGCCATTGACAACAGCATGAATGGACCTTGAGGGCATTATGCTAAATGAAATAAGTCAGAGAAAGAAAAAAAAACTCACCGTATTAATTATGTAGAATCTAAAAGAAGGAAGGAAGGGAAGGAGGGAAGAAAAGAAAGAAAGAAGAAAGAAAGAAAGAAAGAAAGAAAGAGAAAGAAAGAAAGAAGAAAGAAAGATAGATTTCAATTCCTAGAAAGAGTAGAAAAGTGGTTGCCAGAGATTAAGGGGTGTAGGAAATAGGGGAGCTGATAAAAAGTTAATAAAAGGGGGGTGCACCTGCGTGGCTCAGTTGGTTGAGCATCTGACTTCGGCTCAGGTCATGATCTCTCAGTTCGTGAGTTCGAGCCCCACATTGGGCTTGCTGCTGTCAGCACAGAGCCAGCTTCAGATCTTCTGTCCACTTCTCTCTGCCCCTCCCCTGTTTGTGCTCTGTCATAAATAAACATTAAAAAAAAGAAAAAAGTTGATAAAAGGGTAGAAACTTTCAGTTAAAAGATGAAGATCACATGTAAAACATGGTGAATGCAGTTGATATAACACTGCACTGTATAACTGAAATTTTCTAAGAGATTAGAACTTAAATGTACTTACCAAAAAAAAAAAAAAAGATAAATATACTAGGTGATGGATGTGTTGGTTAACTAGATAAGATCCTTTCACAATTAAAAAACAATTAATTGTGCACTTGAAACTAATATTGCACTCTATGTTAACAAACTGGAATTAAAATAAAAATTTAAAAAACAAAAACGAAAACAAAAACAATTGACCCAACAGAAACAACCTAAAGCTTACTACTCTGATTCGTGTTTCCTTCAAATGGATTATTCAAGGATCAAACAAGAATTACATTATGCTTAAATGTTGTTGTTTAAAAACCAACAGCAAATCTAAAATCGTCTTTTCTGATACTCAGGGTACGATCTATTGAATGTCATAAGTAATACTAGTTATATGCTTTGTTGTTTTGAAATTCAAGGTTTGTGCCTAGATATGAACAAATAAATAAATATCAGTACACCGGATTTTCTAAAGAGTCCTAACCAGAACAGTAAAGATCTTAAAACCATGAGATATGAATAAAAGTTGAAACTTTCTAATTATTACCCTGAAAAATAGAAGAGTCATGGTTGATTGACAGCTGTCATTTTAAAATGTGAAAATAGTCATTTGTGTTTCCTTCAATAGGATTTGGACAAATTAAAAATTATACAAATTGTCAATTAAAAGGAAGACTCCTAACAATTCAGCATATAGAAATATTCATTTCCCTATAACTAGAAACATTAAAATACCCTTTTCAAGGATGCTATATGTTGCATTCACTTTTAAGAACAAAATTAGATATCTTTAATACCCGTTATTGAACTAAAACCCCATAATTCTATGAATCCTATGATGCTACCGCTAACTTGTGTTGAACATTTATCATCTGTGCCCATCACTGATTGATAGTTTTATCTGTTTTTTTCTTTAGACTTATGTGATAAGCCTTATCATCATCATTATTTTTCCTATTAACAAACTGGTATTTTAAGAAACTTATCTATACTGTCACAGGCAGCAAATGGGTGACCTAAGACTTGAGACACTTGCAGGCTGCCTCCAAGTTTAGATTGACTGAAATAATTCACCTTTATTATCTTATTTCACTGTAACAACAAAGTAGTTGGTGGTGGATATAGTAAGTCACCATCACCATTTCAGAACAGGAAGTGTTCAAATATGCAAAATCTATGGTCAACTTGCCTAAGATTACACAGTTGCTGACATCAGAACCGAACCTTGAACTCCAAATCCCCAACTTCCAGCATAGATTTTTTTACTTTAAAAAAAATTATGAGAAGGAAAAGCCAAACTCTAAACTTCTTTTGTAAATAGAATGAATTCAAAAACCCAATGACAACTGATGTAGGAGAATTCTTTAGTATTAGCAATTATAATATTCTCACAGGGGTTGAGCCTCCAAAATCTCTGCCTTTAGCTGTGATACATGAACTGAGACAGGAAGATAAAATAACTGAAGGGCTTTGGGAAGATTTATACGGTCAGCACCTGTGCTAAACTGTCCCATGGATTCTCAGGCTCAGTGAGTTTTATATTATGTGAAATTTTAAATCCCACTGCTGAAGTCTACAGACATTTTTGTCTTCTGTCTTTGACAGAAATTGGGAATAAGTCATCTAAAGCTTGTATGATAATCCTCATCCTGCAAACCTTACATAACTTTAGTTAAGTCCAAAAGAGCAAAGCAAAGTGCTCCAGAAACTTCCTAGATCTACAGACGTAAGAGTCTGCCATCCTGTTCCAAGAAAACAGGAAAAGACCAGGCATCTTTCCTTAGGGAGCAAACAATTTATCAGTTCTCTCTTTAATATAACTATATGTTGATTAAATGGCATCACATTCTCAAGATTAAGCTCTGAAATTAGAGTCTTGTGAAGGTTTATATTCAGCAACAAGATGCTTCTCGTAGGAAAGAGTGCACATGGATTAATCTTCACAAAAACTCAGAGGCTGTGAATTATACTTCAATTAAAAAAAAACTCATAGACCACATTTTTCAATACTGTTTGAAGCCATTTGCCTTAGCTGTTGATTGCATTTCTGAATTGTGGTTTTGGTACCAAAAAATTTATAAGTACAATAAATTAAATTTGGAATACTTGTCATATTGGAAAAAGAAAGGAGGACCGTCAGTGAGAGATCATATTACTTTTTAGTCCATAATAAATATAGCCGAAATGCAAACTGGTAACAGTTTTAAATCTATTCTAACTTTCAGTATGATTCAAGCTTTAATACTGATGCTGCAAAAGGTCACAGGTTTCAAAAACCTTGATAAACCAATGGCCTAGTGGTCAAAAGAAATTTGTTGAAAGCATAGTGTAGCTACTTTTTGTAGTGAATTATTGTCATATAATGCCACAACCATAGAGGAATTATCCCCAACACTCTGGTGGTACTGAAAGGGCACAGGTGACAATCCAGCATGTCCTTTAAGAACAACGTATTAAGTCCTCTCTTTGGATTGAAGCTTTAGAATTCTTTCTCTTTATTCAGTTCATTCACTGTAAGAATATGATGAGAATTGTTTTCATCTTTGAAAACAGGCAATTTTTGCCTGAGCTTATTTCTTTCTGAAAACACTTTATTAAAATAATAGAGGTCTAACACAAGTATAAGCAATGCGTGTTTAACTCTCTTCATCTCATTTCCTTGGAGCTATAGGAACAGTAGGCCTGTGTTCTGCTTTTTAAGATCTAACAGGTCAGAATTTTGTACCTATTTCCAATGGCATACTATGTTCTACACATTCTAGTCTGTCATGTTTTCTCACCACCTACTGCCAGAGATCTAAATCTATAATCTATGCCACAAATTTTAGTTGTTTGTTATAGAAGCCCTCCATTCTTGTGTCACTTTGTTAGGCAGAAAATAAATGCTAGCTGCTGTAACAACAACAACAACAACAACCCTACAATCTCAGCAGTTTAACATAGTAAAGATATGTTCTCACTCACGTCACAATCCAATAAGATGTGTTCCAAGCTGGCAAGTTCCACTTGATCTTTCAGAGCACTAAGCTTTAGCTTATCAGTTTTCCCCTCCCTAGGTCATTGACATCATCTTAATACAGAGAGCCAATAAAGAAAGGGAAAGAATATGAGATTGCTCATGCAATGTTGTGGACCAAGACTGGAAGTGCTATATATCACTTCTGTCCACATTCTATTGGCTAAAAATCAGTAGAAAAATTCACTTACAGCAGAAAAAGTAACATGAGAAAAGAGATACATTTTGCTCTTCAGAAGAAATACCAGCATATCATCTTGTTGGATGGATAGAGATCATGGAATTTTCCTTAAAAATCTTTGACCGTCTTGGGGCACCTGGGTGGCACAGTCGGTTAAGCGTCCAACTTCAGCCAGGTCACGATCTCCTAGTCCGTGAGTTCGAGCCCCGCGTCGGGCTCCGGGCTGATGGCTCGGAGCCTGGAGCCTGTTTCCGATTCTGTGTCTCCCTCTCTCTCTGCCCCTCCCCTGTTCATGCTCTGTCTCTCTCTGTCCCAAAAATAAAAATAAACGTTGAAAAAAAAATTAAAAAAAAAAATCTTTGACCGTCTTTAACTGGTGCATCATCAGATTTTGCAATTTTACATATTTCCTCATACATATTCATAAGAGGCACACTGGGTCCTATATCTTTTAAGAAGTTACACAAATAGGAAAAGAATTTTTTCCGTGCAAAATTTCCTAGTGATATCATTAATAGTGAAGGAATTACAGCAACAGAGTAACCTTATGAATTTTATGCTTTCATGATTTACTAAAAAGTAAAATAACCCTGTCAAACTCAAATAATGGGTAATTTTTTGAGGAAGTTTGATCAGGCTCCAAAGATAACTCAAGCAATATTAAAACCACGAAAAGCCCCTTTCATAAGAAGTTATTCCACATGCAATTCAAGCCAGTAATAATAATAGTAGTAATAACAGTAGTAATAGTAATAATAACAATAATAATAATAATAAAAGATAGTCTGGGGAAAATAAAGCAAAGAAAACTGAGGACAAATCCTTCATTAAGATTTGACCAATCTAGGGGCGCCTGGGTGGTTCAGTCGGTTAAGCGGCCGACTTCGGCTCAGGTCATGATCTCACGGTCCGTGAGTTCGAGCCCCGCGTCGGGCTCTGTGCTGACAGCTCAGAGCCTGGAGCTTATTTCAGATTCTGTGTCTCCCTCTCTCTCTGACCCTCCCCCGTTCATGCTCTATCTTTCTCTGTCTCAAAAATAAATAAACGTTAAAAAAAATTAAAAAAAAAAAAAAAGATTTGACCAATCTTGGCTTTTCAACTCCTCTCACCACATAGGCCAGCCTTTCCCTAAGTGTTGACCATCACCCTTTTCCAGAAACTCGTCCACTTTGACTTCAACCATCTGGTGAGTCCTCTTAGTTCTAACCTGTAACTGTCCTCAATTTGTTTCAATTAATTTCATTAAAAATATATTTAGTGCCTAATATGTGAAATTTGTTGTACTACTTGCTGTTATATTGAATCATCTGTACAATATGGTCTTGGTTCCCCTACAAGGAATTTACACTTAATTAAAACAATAGCTCAGAAACAAATAATGACTATAATAACCAGTACTTTTTTCCGTGCTTACTATTTTCCAGGAGCTCTTACAATTACAGGTGTTCTCTTACATAACCCTCCAAAGTAAGTACTATTTAAATGTGTTGTATTACAACGACTTCATGAAGTCAGCATTATTGTTATCCCTGGTTTATAACAGATCAAAATGAAGTAAAAGAGAAGTTAAACAACTTCTCCAAGGTCACAAATTTAGTAAATATGTTTTTCAAAATATGTTTTTCAAAATATGTTTTTCAAAAGATGAAAAGTAACGAGAAAATATAGATCCACACGAAGTATTATTTTAGCACAGAAAAAAAAAAAAAAACAGATTTGTTTTGATCCTTTAGGAAGGCTTCCTAAAACAGGTGGCTTTGGGCCTGGGCCCCAGATACTGTATTGTAACAGTTTTCTCTGACTGCTTCTGTGCACAGTACTTTACTAATTCCTTTTCTATTGCTCGCCAATTAAATGTTGGTACCAAAGCTAAGCCCAGATCTTTTTCTCTTTTTTTCTCTTCCCTTCCTTTTCCATATACCCATGATGATCTGAAGTATACTGGAATGTCTTTATTTCATTCATTTATTAACACCTTACATTCCCAAAAAGTATGGAACGCTACAAAGAACTTTTATTTAAGAGCGTTATATCTATCAATGTCTTTCATGTTTTAAATTGAAACTGGGAAATTTAATACTAACTTATTAATTACCTTTAAAACAACAAAAATAAGACAATTACATCTTAACATAAATGTTTTCTGAAGTGACCATATTTTCCAAAACAATAAATACAATGAGAACAGTGGTATTGCTTTACATTTTTAAAAATTTTATCTTTAAAGTTTATTTATTTATTTTGAGAGAGAGAGAGAGCGCGCAAACACACACACAGATGCAGGGAGGAGGGGACGAGAGAGAAAGAAAGAGAGAGAGAGAACCCAAAACAGCGCAGAGCCTGATGTGGGCCTTGATCATGACAAACCATGAGATCGTGACCTGAGCTGAGATCGAGTCGGATGCTTCACCGACTGAGCAACCAACCCAGGTGCTCTGTTGCTTTACATTTTTATTTTATTTTTTTATTTTTTATTTTTTTTAATTTCTTTTTCAACGTTTTTATTTATTTTTGGGACAGAGAGAGACAGAGCATGAACGGGGGAGGGGCAGAGAGAGAGGGAGACACAGAATCGGAAACAGGCTCCAGGCTCCAAGCCATCAGCCCAGAGCCTGACGCGGGGCTCGAACTCACGGACCGTGAGATCGTGACCTGGCTGAAGCCGGACGCTTAACCGACTGCGCCACCCAGGCGCCCCACTTTACATTTTTAAAAACTATCCTTAATGTCTGACTTAATAGAAGACTGTTGGATTTTCCTGTTTCTGCATTTGGTCTACTATAATAAATTGTTTTGGCTGAAAAATATTAAGAAATTAACCTCAAGCAGATCTCTAATTTCAAAATGAAGGAACGTTTTAATAGTGTTTTCAGACACTTGGATATTTTCCTTTGATAATACAGAGAAAGTCAATATGCAATGGGTTTTTTTTTAACAGTTGAACAGCAAAGAACTTTATTTGTGGATACCGAAATCATTCATTGGCATATAAGAAATTAGAGAAGTAAATATGAAGTGTGCAAGCAATGGTTTTTTAAAGGTTAATTGCATTGTGGACTCTGAAGCCATATGGATGAAATTTTATATCGATTACATTAAAATCCATTGGCCTCTCTTGCACTTTCAGTGGATCTTTTATGCATATGTGATTTCCTAACACCATGTGTGGGTCATTTGGAAATTGTTCATAGTTACGCAGATCTTCCAAATATTGAAACATTTCATTATACGGTCTCCAAAGTCACATTAATATTAGCACTAGTCTCATCAGAAAATACTTCATGTGTTGGGAAGCTGTCAAACTGACAGTGATAGATACATGTTTTCCAAAATTATATTTTTTCCACTGGAAAGCTCAAAGTTTACCATTGGGAATAAATGCTATCGGTTATTTTCCTTGAGGTTATAAACTCACTTATATCATTTTCGATAAAATGCCTACCAAATAGCAGAGTCTGCTAACCACAGTTTTGTCAGTTGTTCTATCAAAAAAAAAAAAAAAAAAAGGTATTCTGTAATAGAAAACAGCTAGTTTGGCTCTCAACTTAGTCACAGAAGTCCTTTCTTTGAAGAGACAACTGTGATGCTATGGTGTGTGGCAGAAACAGTTTATCCAAAAGGCTCCCTTGTGGCGAGAGCCCTTAATGTCAGAAGCCTCAAAATGCCCAGGTGGGGACCGGTGAAAACCGAATGAGCCACATAATAGAGCTCTATTTAGCTCCATTTAATCTCTAATTTCTGACCAATGCCAGAGACTTGAACTTGTAAAAACATCAGGAGCTGAAACCTGCTGAGAGGTAGACATGAATAAACCGTTCAACTGCCTGTTTCCTGCTACTGGGTTTTACCTTCTTTGTAAATGTTACTGACAGGAGAGCCTGAGACCCTCTGGAAGCTTTCTGATTTTTCCGGGGGAGGGGAGGTGTTAGTGATAATGTATATCCTATATTTCAACTCACACTCAGTATGTTCAGTCTTCATGAATATGCCATGTGCCTCCCTCATCAGGCCTTTTTTTTTCCCTCTCCATCTGGCTCCTCCTTTTTTTTAAAATATGAAATTTATTGTCAAACTGGTTTCCATACAATACCCAGTGCTCATCCCAACAGGTGTCCTCCTCAATACCCATCACCCACCCTCCCCTCCCTCTCACCCCCCATCAACCCTCAGTTTGTTCTCAGTTTTTAAGAGTCTCTTATGCATCAGGCCTTTAAAAAGCCCAAGTGCGGACATATGTTATAGCATTTAAATGCTACGATTCTGTATTCTCTTTAGTAAACCTTTGTTACTCCAGACTGTTGTAATCATACAGCCCACTTTCTAGTCTCTAGTATCTGGCATTGTGAGGGCCATATTGACCATATTGACAGTATTTTTCTAAATGCAGCTCTGAATACAGCCCTTCTTTATTCAAAAAGTTCTCTTAGTACAACTTGATGGAAATTCCCTCACTTGTCTTCTCTGCCTTATGAAATTAAAGCTTATTCTTCAAGGTCAAATATTTGCATTGCCTGAGACACAGCAGTGCTTAATCAATGGTAACTATCTTGAAGTTCCTGAGTTAAAATATCACTTATTCCTGAGACCCTGCATGATTACCAGTCTGTAAGTCACTTAAAAAATATTGAATAGCTAATCTATAAACTGTTCTACACACTGTTCTAGCAATTCATAGAGCAATGAACAACACGTGTAATAATCCTGCCCTCAGGAAACTTAGTCTACTGCAGAGACAGTTAAACAAAGATTAAATCCATAATATAATGTTGGGTAGCGATAAGACCTATGAAGAAAAATAAACAAGTAACTGAGAGTTAGAGCAGTGAGCTCGTGTCTATGGGGGTGATAAGCAGAGAACCAAATAACCAAGAAGTGACTGGCCATGTAGAAATTCAGACATATCACAGTAGCTTAGACAAAGGGGAGAAATGAAGTAAGTAGGCAGATAGATTTAAAATAATTTATCATTTTCATCAGCACTTCTATAGTACTTCAGCTTTATGACTATTACCACATGATGCTTGACATATATACAAATTGGGATTGCGAGTTACTTAAAAGCAAAACTTATATCTTGTCTCTTTGTATTCCCAGTGCCAAGAATGGTGCCTGGCAGAGTAGGTGCTTGATACGTGCTTACTCCTTATTTTCCTAAACCTCTGTCTGCATCTATCTGTGATGTCTGCATGATACTTCCAACATAGGCCGAATCTCTTCTGAACCACTTTCATTCTCCCCTCAGTGTTCTAGGCAGGCTTACAACACACCTTGGTAACAAATGAGCTTACACAGCCATTCTATTAATCACCTACAATTGTCAGTTCCAAATTAACTGCATGTGGAAAAATTAGATCCTTGAATAATTACGTGTAATCGGCTGCTTGAACTAAATAAGATTTAAGTGGTCATTTGCTCCAGAAACTAGCCCAAAAAGCCAACAGTTGGCTAATTTCATGTGTAATGAACTGTGTCTATTATTTCACCACCTGCAGCTAATTGCCTATAGATAATTATACCTTAAGAATGGAGAACTGCCCTGGGAAGTTGAGCCTAAGTGATGTCCAATATACTTTATCTAGCAGGCCTCTTATTTTAAGCAAGGAGAAAGAATCAGTTCAGAAACAATTATGCGGGGATGAAGATTGTCTCAAGTGCCAGGGTCTTTTTAAAAACATTGGTGTTCCGAGTTGGTTTACGTGTCTGCATTTGTGTTGGCCTAAGTTTGTCTGAAAAGCAGCAGACATAGGTCATCTCTTAGAATTTCCATCGCCGTCCCTCATTCATATGATCTGAAGATCATTACTTCACTATTCAAATCAACCTACTGGGATTCAACATTCGCATGTCAAAATAAAATTTTTCAAGTTAACATCTCAGAAGCTCTTTGTAAATAAACAGTACCAGTGCAAAGTGTTTGATATTCATTTTCAAACCAATAAAAGGAGCTAATCAATTAATTCACACAGTGCGGTTAACCTGGGGTAGAAATCAATAGATGGTGAGAATTCCAATTAAGCTCCATCTGTGCTGCTACACATTAACTTTGTTATTTTGGGCAAAGTATTTAACCTCTCTGAGCCACATCTGTAAAATTAGAACAATCTTGACAATTTATCAGAACAGTTGTGATAATCAAGTGAGATAATACTGTATATTTAACTGCTTTATGAAACGTGGTATCCCATAGAAATGTAAAATATTATCCAACGGTATAATAGAAATAACTCACTTACTGGACATATTCTCTTGATAAATGTGTAGGCAAATGAATGCATGCATAAATGAATAAATGAAATGCATCCACCATTATTCACTGAATCACATGGTACTAGGCATTCTATTCTAAACTAGATCAGGAATATTCTTTTTCCCACAGGGGCTGACACTTGAGGAAGAAAGAGTAACAAAAAACCCAGATGGTTTGTTAGGCGGCAATAGATAATCGTTGTTACATTAAGGAACACAATTCATGGACAGCAAATGTTGAATCCAGCTTCACTTGACATTTTGATGTTCAGCATATCACTTAGATTAAGTGTATACTGACTATACATGAGGCAATTCAAAAATTACATAATTCCCACATGCCAGGTAAATAAGAGTAAAGGCAAGCATTCTAAAGGAAAAGTATCTACAAGTTATTATCAGGTTTCCCTGGGTTAAATTCATAAAAATATACAAGATCTTGTAAAGTTGTAAAAATTACTAATACTGCAGAACAAAAGGAAAAAATGAACCAAATAATAACATGCTATAGACTCGTGAGCTAGGTTAGCATGGTTCTCTCAACTGAATGTGAAGTACTTTTCAACATAAGCCTCAAATAAAATTTGTTTTTGTAATTATTTCTTTGGTTTTGGACTCACTAATATTCATTTTAGTCCATTTAGATTATTAATCAACACAATATGTTACTTTACCTACCTATTGATAATTTCCTGTTTTAACACTTAATGTTTCTCCTGAATGAGAAAGAAATAATTTTGTGTAAAGTTATTTATAGTCTTTAAAAATTATAATTCATCTCAAAAAAAGAGAAGCTTGCTTTCTTTTAAATCCCAGATGGCTTTTTCCAGGTAATTAAAATCCAAAAACAGAATTTGAATACACTCAAAATGTGAAAAAAAAATACGGTTGTTAAACCTATGGATGGCAAACTGGGTTATATAATTTCCTCTGATTCTCATAGCATTACTATAAAAATAGAGAGAGCAGAAATCCATATGCTACTTTAAAGGTTAATGCCTATATGATAAGGGAATTGATAATAAGCAGTGAGGATTACTCTGAAACAAGATCAAACACTTCCAGGAAGAATTCAGTATTAACTGGGATCTAACAAACTTTATCTGAGAGCAGATGAATGGGGCTGAGACGATCCAAAGCTCAAGAAGGAAGGTTCTCCAGTGGCAGTGGGCAAACCTTAGAACCTCAGAAGTTAGTTTCCCTGAATTTCATATCCAAAATATGAGTCAAAAGCAAAGCAATGCAATGCAAACATTGTTAAGAAATACAATAGTCAACTATGTTTTTACAACTCCTATATGATCTGAAAGCAAGAAAAAGATTACACCTTTGAATTTCATATGCCTCAGGTTTATCATCTCTAATCATTTCCACTCACCAGTCTGGAGCAAAGATTCTCCCATCTGTCCTGAAGGAAGAACTTCCTCTACCCTTCCTAGTCTTTTTAGCTGGACAAAGAATCAAATTGACATGAGACAGATTAACAGGAGAAAAACAAATTTAATAGCATACATATAGGGAATCCACACAGACATGGAAGTTCTAAAGACAGTGAGGCAACATGATGCTTATGAGCTAAGGAGGGGGTGGGGGTCTGAGGACACAAAGGGGAGAAAGACCATTAGCAGAAAGGTGAAAGGACATGTTTGGAAAGCAAAGTTGCCCTATCATGCAGATAAATTTCTTAGGTATAGAGGAATAATAATTGAAAACTTCTCTAACCAAGGGAGGGTAATAGACACTGTGGCATATGATAATTAAAATGTCAAAGGTTAAAGAGAAAGAGAGAATCCTGGTACCAAAACCAGAATTACCATGATACCAAAACTGGACAAAGACACCACACACACACACACACACACACACACACACATGCACACACACACACACACACACACACACACACACAAAGAAAACTACAGGCCAATATCCCCAATGAACATAGATGTAAAAATCCTCAACAAAATATCAGCAAACCACATGCAACAATACATTGCAAAGATCATTCACCAAGGTCAGGTGGGATTTAGTCTCAGGATTCAGGGAAGTTTCCATATTTGCAAATCAATCAACATCACATAAACGTCAACAAAATGAATAAAAAAATTATATGATCATCTCAATAGATGCAGAAAAAACATTTGACAAGATTCAACATCCATTCAGGATAAAAGCTTTCAACAAAATGGGGTTAGAGGGAACGTACCTGAACATAATAAAGGCCATATATGAAAACCCCCAGCTAACACCATGCTCAATGATGAAAAACTGAGAGCTTTTACTCTAAAATCAGGAACAAGACAAGGATGTTCACTCTTGCCACTTTTATTCAACATAGTACTGGAAGTCCTGGCCATAGCATTCAGACAAGAAAAAGAAAAGAAATAAGAGGCATCTATATTGGTAAACAAGTTAAACTGTCACTATTTGCAAAGGATATGATACCATCCATAGAAAATCCTAAAGACTCCATCAAAAAACTACTAGAAGTAATAAACCAATTCAGTAAAATGGCATGATATAAAATTAATACTTAGAAATTGGTAGCATTTCTATACACTAAAAACAGAGTTGGAGAAAGAGAAAGTTAAAAAACAACACCATTTACAATTGTACCAAAAGAATAAAATACCCAGGAATAAACTTAACCAAAGAGGTGAAAGACCTGTACTCCAAAAACTATAAAACACTGATGAAAGAAATTGAAGATGACACAAAAAATGGAAAGATATCCCATGCTCATGGATTGGAAGAATTAATATCGTAAAAATGTCCATATTACCCAAAACAATCTACAGATTCAATGTAATCCCTATCAAAATGACAACAGCATTTTTCACAGAACTAGAACAAATAATACTAAAATTTTTATGGAGCCAGAGAAGACTCTGAATAGCCAAAGCAGGCCTGAGAGAAAAGAACAAATCACAATTCCAGATTTCAAGATATACTACAAAGCTGTAGTAACTGAAACAGTATAGTACTGGCATAAAAATAGGCATACAGATCACTAGAACAGAATAGAGAGCCCAGAAATGAATCAACATTTTTATGGTCAATCAATCTATAACAAGCCAGGTAAGAATATACAATGAGGAAAAGACAGTCTTTTCGATAAACAGTGCTGGGAAAACTGGACAACTACATGTAAAAGAATGAAACTGGACCACTTTCTTACATCATTCACAAAAATAAACTCAAAATGGATTAAAGACCTACATGTAAGACCTGAAAACATAAAAATCCTAAAAGAGAACACAGGTTGAGGGGTGACATCAGCCATAGCAACATACATCTAGATATGTCTCCTGAGGCAAGGGAAACAAAAGCAAAAATAAACTCTTAGGACTGCATCAAAATAAAAAAGCTTTTGCACAGCGAATGAAACCATCAACAAAACAAAAGACAACCTCCTGAATGGGAAAAGATATTCGCAGACGATATAGTTGATAAGGGGTTAATATATAAAGAACTTCTACCACTCAACCCCAAAAAAGAAACAAATAAACAATCTGACCAGAAAATGGGCAGAAGACCTGAACAGATACTTCTCCAAAGAAGACATTCATATGGACAATAGATACATGAAAAGATGCTCAACATCACTCATTATCAGGGAAGTGCCATTCAAAACCACAATGAGTTGTCATTTCACATATGTTAGAATGGCTAAAATCAAGAAGACAAGAAATAATAAGTGTTGGCAATGATGTGGAGAAAAAGGAACCCTCATGCACTGTTGGTGGGAATGCAAACTGGTACAGCCACCTAAAAAACACTATGGAGTCTCCTCAAAATATTAGTAATAGAGGGGCACCTGGGTGGTTCTGCCTATTGAGCATCTGACTTCAGCTCAGGCCATAATATGGGTTTGAGCCTCACATCAGGCTTTTTGCACTGACAGCACAGAGCCTGCTTTGGGTTCTCTGTCTCCCTCTCTCTCTCTTCCCCTCACCCGCTCATGCTCCCTCTCTCAAAAATAAATAAATAAACACTAAAAATTTTTAAAAAGATTAATAATAGAAATATCATATTACCCAATAATTCCACTATTGGGTATTTATCTAGGGAAAATGAAAACACTAACTCAAAAAGATATATACACCACTATGTTTATTGCAGCACTATTTACAATAGCAAGGCATGGAAGCAACCTAAGTGCCCATCAACAGACTAATGGATAAGGAAAATTTGGTATATATACACAATTGAATATCACACAGCCATAAAAATGCATGGGGTCGTGCCATTTGAATCAACATGGATAGACCTAGAGGATCCTACACTAAGTGAAATAATTAAGACTGAAAAAGACAAATATTACATGATTCCATTCAAATGGAAACTAAGAAAAATGAATAAACAAAAAGCAGCATCAGAACTATAAATACAGAGAGCTGATGGTTGCCGGGGGGTGGGGAGGGTTGGGCAAAATGGGAGAAGGGAAAAGGGAGATACAAGCTTCTAGTTATGGAATTTAGTAAGTCTCAGGAATAAAAAGCAGAGCATAAAGAAGACAGTCAATGATATTGTAATAGTGACATAATGGGACAAATGGCAGCTATACTTGGGGCAAACATAGCATAATGTATAAAGTTGTCAAATCACTAAGTAGGACACCAGAAACTAATGTAACATTGTGTGTCAACTCTCTTCAAATAAAAAAAAATGTTAAAAAAATGAAAGAAAGTCAGTGAGAGAGAAGCAGGAAGAGAGAAAGGGAGGAAAGAAAAGAAGGAAGAAAGAAGAAAAAGGACAAAATACACTTCTTTATCTGATTTCTTGGCTGAAGATTTTAGCTAAAAGAGCATTTTTTTTCTTTTCCTATTTATTCCTATTTAGAACTACCTCTCATACAATTAAAATTGGATGATATTTTATCTATATTATCTATTCAAGCATTTGAAAATTTAACTTCCAAATTTGCAAAAACATTTTCATTTGATCTGGTCTTGCATTGATGTGCTCATAAAGTCAATAAATATTTCAGCTGTGGCATTATTAAAAAAGAGTAGCATGTAATTTTTTGAAAGCTCCTTGAATATCTGTGATGTTTATCTCCTTGGAAATTAATGAAGGATTGATTTCCTCCCCAAATGATGGTCAGGTAACCCAGATCCTGAGAAAATCATCAATATCTTATCTAAATTAAAATCTAAATTAAAGCTTAAAAAACAGCAAAGGTCTTCATTGCATAGATGGTAAGGATGGTGTAGTGAAAATGGTGTCTTTGGTCTCCCACAAAAATGTGAGATGCCTCTAGTCACAAACTTGCTATTCTGTGACATTGGGCAGGCACTCCTGGAATGGGACTTTCCAACACTAAGGGGCAAAAAGGTTGAAACTAAAAAGTTCCTGTGGGCTGGAATCTCCCATTGTTATTGAAACCCAAGTTTGGCTTCTTGTCACTCAAAAGTCAACACTTGTGAGACAAATGCTGGTTGGAAAGGAAAGGTTGCTTTATGGGGGGAGCACAGGGAAGTGGTTGGGGCTGATGTGCAGAGGAAGCATGGGTACAGTGATTAATCATCCTTAATATGATCTTTAATTTTTTTTAATGTTTATTCATTTTTGAGAGAGAGACAGAGTGTGTGTAGTGGAGGAGCAGAGAGAGAGGGAGACACAGAATCTGAAGCAGGCTCCAGGCTCCCAGCTGTCAGCACAGAGCCCGACGCGGGGCTCGAACTCACGAACCGTGAGATCATGACCTGAGCTGAAGTTGGATGCTTGATCTTCTAGAACATCTGGTTCTGTATTTCCCCCGGGTCAGTGTTCCGTTGAAATTTCAAAGAAGCTGTAATTAGCCAAGTTACAAGCTAGAGGGCACAGGTCAGTGAGTTAGAGGTATATAGTCTTAGGCTGCCTGGAACACAGTTACATCATGACAAATACCCCAAAGGCTGGCACAGTCAGAGAAAGAGAGACTGAGATCCCCAGTCTCCTTGACTGGCTATAAGGATCACCCCAATAAATGCACCCTACAGATGGTGGAAACCAAAGAGAATAATTTTACTGGTGACAAAGCCAAGTTCTTAGGACATAGAACAAGACAAAAGACAAAAAAAAAAAAAAAAAAAAAAAAAAAAAAACCACAAAACCAGAAAACCTCATCTATTTTTTTTTCTTTTGGCTAAGCCTTGGGTCTCTTGGAGTCACATAAATACCTAGGAGAGATGTACTGGGGGATGGATACTGTGTGTTATTTTATGTCTCATTGTACAGTTTTCTTGGGGTGAGTGGGTGATCCAGTGTCAATCTAACCCATTCTGTCACCAACTTGCCCTATCATGTGTGTCTTCTTGAGGTGGAAAGTGTTCTAACAGCTTTTAAGTACTCAACCCACGCCCACATGCCACCAAGTTTGCAGCTTTGGCTTCCAAGATGTCCCTTAACAGCAGCCTTTGATCCACAGCAAAGCCTTCCAAACACACGCTGGTCTGAAGAGAAGCATGACTTATCAGTCTGTGAGTCCAGTTCAATCAGCAGGTTTATAGGTCCTATGCCTTATGGTGATTCCCTTTTAAGACAAATAACAAAAAAGACACAAAAACAAAGTCCTTCTCTGTGAGGAAATGGATCAATAACCAGAGTATTATATCAAATTTAACCAAAGAGTCACTAAGCCCAAGGAACCAGCTCCACAGGTATTTTCTCCTGGTGCTCTAAATTTAGAAAGAGAGAAAAAGGACTCTTACTACTCTGCAGACAGATTCTGGGAGGCCGATATGGTAAGAAACCTTACCTTCTGCTAGCTTAGTGTCAGATTTCCCAAGGATCGCTCAGTTGCACCAATGTCCCAGGCAAGTGGTGTCCAGTGAGATAAAGTGTCCTGCCCACTCCAACAGCTGTTAGGGGGCAAGAATTTCCTCTGTCCTTCAAGGTCCTTCCAATTAGATTAAGAATCACATTGACATAAGAGAGATTAACAGGAGAAAATCAAGTCTAGTTTTGTACATACAGGGAATCCACAGAGACACAAAATTTTAAAGACAGTCAGGCAACATGAGGCTTGTATAACATCCTGAGCGAACGAGATGGGGAGGGGTCTGAGGATACACAAGGGAGAAAGACCATTAGCCGAAAGGTGAGAGGAGATATTTCAAAAACAAAGATTGCCTTAATATACAGATTAGTTCCTTAGGTAAAGATGAATCTCTGTAAATAGCTCTCTTCTGGTGCAGACAGGCAGTTGAAGGGGAGGTGAAGAGCTTTTCCTGAATCTTCTGGGCTTGGATTGCCCAGAAAATAATGTTCATGCCAAAGCTGTCCATATTGGGGTGGCTTGCCCTTGGCCCCTACACATCCATCCTAGTCCCAACTCATAAATCTTGCCTTGTATTGAAAGCCTCAAAGAAGATGTCAGGAAATGTATCTACTTCAAAACTATGCTTGTACATACTCTGAAAATTTGGCCTCAAGCTCTTTGTAAGGAGTGCTGTCAGTATGACAGAAGCATAGACTATGTAGGGCTTCACATTCCTCTCTTGCACTCATCAAACCAGATGACTTTTCTCCTTGGTTTGACCCCAAGTCCCAGGGGCACCCGGAGTCACTGCCTTTTCTCTGTTTCACTGTCTGTGCACTAATTTGTGCTTCTATTTTTGAAATTTCAATGTAGTGTGAAAATAGAACAGTGTTCTCAAATTCTCTAGAAGGTTTACATGTTAGTGTGTTATTATTCATGAAGTGAACAACATGCTTCCACAAACATACTTGACTCTCTCACTCCTTTATTTTCTTGTTTTAAAATGTTTATTTGTTTCATATATCAAACATTTATATAACTCCTGTCATGAGTCAGGCGGTATCCTGTGTTGTACAAGTATTAGCCTATTTAAAGCCAATAATGAGCCAAAGCAATCCTGAAAAAGAAAACCAAAGCAGGAGGCATCGCAATCCCAGACTTCAAGCTGTATTACAAAGCTGTAATCATCAAGACAGTATGGTACTGGCACAAAAACAGACACTCTGATCGGTGGAACAGAATAGAGAACGCAGAAAGGGACCCACAAACCTGTGGCCAGCTCATCTTTGACAAAGCAGGAAAGAATATCCAATGGAATAAAGACAGTCTCTTCAGCAAGCGGTGCTGGGAAAACTGGACAGCAACATGCAGAAGAATGAACCTGGGCCACTTTCTTACACCAGACACAAAAATAAACTCAAAATGGATGCAAGACCTCAATGTAAGACAGGAAGCCATCAAAATCCTTGAGGAGAAAGCAGGAAAAAACCTCTTTGATCTTGGCCGCAGAAACTTCTTACTCAACACGTCTCCGGAGGGAAGGGAAACAAAAGCAAAAATAAACTACTGGGACCTCGTTAAAATAAAAAGCTTCTGCACAGTGAAAGAAACAATCAGCAAAACTAATAAGGCAACTGACAGAAGGGAGAAGATAATTGCAAATGACATACCCGATAAAGGGTTAGTATCCAAAATCTATAGAAAGCTGATCAAACTCAACACCCAAAAAACAAATAATCCAGCGAAGAACTTGGCACAAGACATGAATAGACACTTCTCCAAAGAAGACATCCAGATGGCCAACCGGCACATGAAAAAATGCTCAACATCACTCATCATCAGGGAAATACAAATTAAAACCACAGTGAGATATCACCTTACACTTGTCAGAATGGCTAAACATTAACAACTCAGGCAACAACAGACGTTGGCAAAGATGCAGAGAAAGAGGATCTCTTTTGTATTGTTGGTGGGACTGCAAGCTGGTGCAGCCACTCTGGAAAACAGTATGCAGGTTCCTCAAAAAATTAAAAGTAGTTCAATTGCACTACTAAGTATTTATCAAAGGGATACAGGTGTGCCATTTCGAAGGGACATATGCACCCTAATGTATATAGCAGCACTATCAACAATAGCCAACGTATGGAAAGAGCCCAAATGTCCATCGATGGATGAATGGATAAAGAAGATGTGGTATATATATACAATGGAGTATTAGTCACCAATCAAAAAGAATGAAATCTTGCCATTTGCAACTACGTGGATGGAACTGGAGGATATTATGCTAAGCGAAATTAGTCAGAGAAAGACAAATATCATATGACTTCACTCATACGAGGACTTTAAGAGACAAAACAGATGAACATAAAGGAAGGGAAACAAAAATAATATAAAAACAGGGAAGGGGACAAAACATAAGAGGCTCAGCTATGGAGAACAAACAGAGGGTTACTGGAGATGTTGTGGGAGCGGGGATGGGCTAAATGGGTCAGGGGCATTAAGGAATCTACTCCTGAAATCATTGTTGCACTAGATGCTAACTAATTGGATGGAAATTAAAAAAAATAAAATTAAAAAAAAAGCCAATAATGATTTTGAGGTCTGTTATACAACAAGGAAACTGAGGCACAAAGAGGTGAAACACTCTACCCAGGATCACAGAGCTAAGAAGCAGGGTTCAAACTCAGTAAGTCTGGCTCCAGAGACGCTATCTGAATCAACATGAATTCTATCTGAGAGCCAAATATTAAGCTAAAAACACAAAAGAAGGATGTGAGAGTTGTTTGTTGTGCTGCTCTTACGTGGAAATGATTATGAAGTGGTATTAGATTAATTATGACTTTCTGAGATGAGTGAAAATATTTTACTCCTCTCTGGAATTATAAATGATGAGTTTAAGAAAATGGAGGGTGTCGGGGGAAGACAAGCTGATCCAAATCTTATAGCAATCTTTATATGTGAACTGCTAATCAGAATTAAAACTCTTAGTTAAATATAGAGTTTATTTCTTCAATTCTCCAAATATGTAGTAATAATTTATGTTGACAAAAATCATATGTAGAAGATATTGCACATCCCATAAGAAAAGCAATTAGTATTTTATAAATCCAATTAAATAGAAATATCTTTATATTTGCATAGTACTCTGTAAGACGAACTTAATATAAATTTTAGAAAAGCCCCAAAATATAGTCCTCCATCCTTATGTTAATATTCCCTATTTTGAGGAGCTGTGCCTGTAAATCTGTTTGGCTTATTTTTCCTAGGTTTAGATACCATTTAAGATTAATTTTATCATTTGTGAATTCATCAGAGCTTATAGTGGATTTTCCAAAATGTAACTAAAGACAAGCAGCTCTGATTTTGAAAAGTATTAATACATGAGAATGATGGGCTTCTTCTTCTCATTTTTGCTCCTGTCTTTATAACAAATGAAAATCTTAAAATCTTGCTTTGGAACTGAAACTATCAGAATCTTAAAACACAGAATCTATTCTTGGACAACAGCTAGAGAGTAACAATATTGAGGGCTGTCACCTAAAACATGTTCTGTAAGATGATAATAAATTTTCTGTAAAAACAAAATAAATCTTTTCCAGGCCCCCAAATTTTGGTAAAAATACACATTCTATGTCCTTTTGAGATATTTACGCTGCATGTTGGCATAGTAGAAATTCTGAGAAATCCTACAATGAAGACAAATCTAATTGTTCATCCATTATTCCCAAACAAGCAATCAACTGAAATTCTTAAGCATATGATACGTACTGGCAACTCTACTAGGTGCCAGAAATACAGTAGTATAAAAAAGACGCAGCTTTCCTGGATGTGAGAACTGGGTACACAAGGTAATGAATGCATTGTCTCACGGGAAAACATAGGGACTCTAGCATTCAGTAGTGTTCCACACAACCATTGCTCCCTGAGGACATGGGATGACTCTGAATCAGAAAGCTACAGCAGTTGTCCTGGTAAAATGTAACCCAGACTTTAACAAGAGTACTGGTAGCAAAAGTACAAAAAAGGGGCAAATATGAATGGCATTGTTTAAGTAGATTCCATAGAAATACCAAATGCTGACTGAGAAGGAACACAAGATTTCATTCAGGTTAGAATCTGCCAAACTATGTTCTTAGAGGTATCAGTTCCTTATCTGCCAAACTGTGTCCTCGGAAGTATCAGTTGCTCAGGAAAAACTTTTCATTAAATAATTTTGGGAAGTTTCAAAGTCTGTTCTCTTGGAGATTGATCATATACACGAGCGTTTACATGGACGCTCTCCTGTAAAAAAAAAAATGCTTATATTTATTTCAACTTTTCCACATAAACCTTTACTGTTTAAGTAAATACAGTAAGTAAAAAAATTTACTGTTTAAGTAAATACAGGTGAATGGGGATAATCCTCAATTGATTTTGCTCTTCAAAAAGCTTAGAATTATCACAACTTAGAACTAGAGAGACATAATTATCTCCAAGGAAATGGTACCTCTTGATTTCCAAGAAGCATTTTTTTATTTTATTTTATTTTTTTTAATTTTTTTTAACATTTATTTATTTTTTTGGGACAGAGAGAGACAGAGCATGAACGGCGGAGGGGCAGAGAGAGAGGGAGACACAGAATCAGAAACAGGCTCCAGGCTCTGAGCCATCAGCCCAGAGCCCGACGCGGGGCTCGAACTCACGGACCGTGAGATCGTGACCTGGCTGAAGTCGGACGCTTAACCGACTGCGCCACCCAGGCGCCCCAAGAAGCATTTTTTTAAACCAACATAGTACAACTTTCCTGCCATAAAGACAGGACTTGGTGAAATTTCTTGAGTCTCTTAATTCTATAATGGAATAGGGGAAGTAAGAAATGAAAAACATTAGTCTGATGTGCAGGGGCCAAGGACAGGCCACCTCAAGATGGGCCACTCTAACATGAATATTATTTTGAATCAAAAGCAATGCAAACCCAGTAGATTCAGAAAAATCTCTTCAACTGTCCCTCAACTACCTGCTTGTACCTGGAAGAGAGCTATTAACAAAGATTCCTCTTTACCTAAGAAACTTATCTGTATAATAGGGCAACCTTGGCTTTCCAAACATCTCCTTTCAACTTCCTACTAATGGTCTTTCTCCCATTTGTATCCTCAGACCTCTACCCCTCTCCTTAGCTCATATCAGCATCATGTTGCCTCACTTTCTTGGGATTTCCATGTCTGTGTGAATTTCCCATATGTACACTACTAAAATTTTTCCTGTTCATCTGTCTCATGTCAATTTGATTCTTAGTCTAGCTAGAAGAAGGACTTTGAAAGGTAGATGAAATTCTTCCTCCCCAGCAGATGCAACAGTTTACTTTTTAATTTAATGTATCATAAAGTGTAAATTACACAGTGGTATCAGGTTGTGAACCCAAGTTCTCTCAGCAAGAGTGTTTTCCAACACTATAATGGGCAACAGAACAGAGGAATTAGAATGTAAAGTGTGAGTAACCAATAGAAGCACAAAATAAATGTATCTGATTTCCCTAGAGAATGGCAGCATTGCAGTTATCTGCATAGTAATCTCTATCTTATTATTATATTACATCTCTGTACAAATTTTAAAAATGTCTAAGTGTGTATCAACACGGAATTGAAAAGTGAAAAAAATATATCAGGGGCTTATATATATTATGCAAAACCACAACTTGCATGATCTTTCTGATAGAATGGATGAGATGTTAGGTATTGAGCAGGTGAAACTCAAAAAATTATCTTTTCTTCACCAAAATAAAAAGCTTCTGCACAGAAAAAAAATCAACAAAACAAAAGACAATCTACAGAATGGGAGAATATATTAGCAAAAGACATACCTGATAGAGAGCTAGTATAAAAAATATATAAAGAGGGGCACCTGGGTGGCTCCGTCGGTTGAGCAGCCAACTTCGGCTCAGGTCACGATCTCACTGTCCATGAGTTCGAGCCCCGCGTCGGGCTCTGTGCTGACAGCTCGGAGCCTGGAGCCTGTTTCGGATTCTGTCTCTCTCTCTCTCTGACCCTCCCCCATTCATGCTCTGTCTCTCTCTGTCTCAAAAATAAATAAACGTTAAAATATATACATAAAAAAAAATCTATAAAACTCAACACGCCAAAAATGAATAATCCAGTTAAAAATGGCAGAAGACATGAATATACACTTCTCCAAAGAAGACATACAGATGGTCAACAGACACATGAAATGATGCTCAACATCACTCATCATCAGGGAAATACAAATCAAAACCATAGTGAGCTACCACCTCATGCCTGTCAGAATGGCTAAAATTAACAACACAGGAAACAACAGGTGTTGGTAGGGATGTGGAGAAAGGGGAACCTTCTTTCACTGCTGGTGGGAATGCAAACTGGTGCAGCCACTGTGGAAAACAGTATGGAGGTTTCTCAAAAAGTTAAACATAGAACTACCCTATGTTCCAGCAATGGCACTACTAGGTATATACCCAAAGGATACAAAATTACTAGTTCGAAGGGAAACATGCACCCTGATGTTTACAGCATATATCAACATTATCAACAATAGCCAAATTATGGGGATAGCCCAAATGTCCATTGACTGGTGAATGGATAAAGATGTGGTATACACACACACACACACACACACACACACACACACACACAGTGGAATATTACTCAGCCATCAAAAAGAATGAAATCTTTCCATTTGCAATGTTGTGGATGGAGCTAGAGAGTATTATGCTAAGTGTAGTAAGTCAGAGAAAGACAAATAGCATATGATTTCACTCATATGTGGAATTTAAGAAACAAAGCAAATGAACAGGGTAGGGGGAGGAAGGAAGAAAGGCAAACCAAGAAACAGCCTCTTAACTATAGAGAACAATTTGATGGTTACCAGAGGGGAGGTGGGTGGGAGGATGGGTTAAATAAGTGATGGGGATTAAGGAGGGCACTCATGAAGAGCACCAGGTATTGGAAGTAAGTGTTGAATCACTAAATTGTACACTTGAAACTAATATTACACTGTATGTTGACTAACTGGAATTTAAATAAAAACTTTCAAAAGAGAAAAATTATCTTTTGTACAATGAGTGATGGATCCAATATGAAATTTTCAGGAAGGTACACTGCTTACAGAATTGACCCTTGAACAACATGGGTTTGAACTGTATGGGTCCACTTACACGGGGATTTTTTTTCTTACAGAGAGAGAGAGAGAGAGCATGGGTGAGGGAGAGGAAGAGAGGGAGAGGGAGGGAGGAAGGCAGGGAGGGAAGGAGAGAGAGAGAGAGAGAGAGAGAGAGAGAGAGAGAGAGAGAGAGAGATATTCTTAAGCAGGCTCCACACTCAGCGCAGAGCCCCATACAGGGCTTGATCCCACAACCCTGAGATCATGACCTGAGCTGAAATCAAGAGGCGGACACTCAACAGACTGAGCCACCCAGGAACCCCTGTGGATTTTTTTTTTTTTACAGTGCAGTACTCTAAATGTATTTTCTCTTCCTTATGAATTTCTTAGTAATACTTTCTTTTCTCTAACTTGAATGTATGAATACAATGTACATTACATATATAAAATACATGTTAATTGACTATATTATTGGTAAGGTTTCCAGTCACCAGTAGTCTATTAGTAGTTAAGTTTTGGGCAAGTCAAAAGTTACATGCAGATTTTCAACTGCACAGGGTATTGTTCAAGGGTCAGATGTAATTAGAGGTGTTATGGCTTGAAGTTTACACTGTGTGATTCTATGGAACCATTCTATGGAATCATATATTGAGACCTTCATCCAATTTGTGAATGTATTCCAGCTGTCTCAAAAGTATCATGGATACTTGTCATTAGATATTTGTCATTTAAATGCCTTAAAACTCATTTTAAGAGAATGTAGAGTCTAAACTTACTCCCAGTATTTTTTTTTACATATATCAGTATTTTAGTTTTTCCTTTTCATATCAATACAATATACATACATAAAAGTACATGAATCACAAGTATGCAGCTCAAATTATTTTCAAAACTGAACAAACTCAGGCAACTATCCCCCATATCAAGAAATAGAATATTGCCAAATCCCAGAAGAATCTATTATAATCATTCCCGCATAATACTTTCTCCAAGAGTAACTCCTCTCATGATTTCTAACACTACAGAGTTTTTCCAGTTTTCAATATTGATATAAATAGAAGTATAAAGTATGTAGGTTTTTCTGTCTGGCATTTCACTCAACATTATGTCTGTGAGACCTATTCATGTTATGTATCATTGCAGATTGTTCATTCTCATTGTTATATATCATTACAGTATAGAGTCTTCAATTGTGTGACTATACCACAATTTAATTATCCATTCTATTGCTGAAAATATTTTATGAATAAGGAGCTTCTGAAAATATTTCATGTTCACACTGGGTACACACCTAGAAATGGAACTGAAGATCAAGAGGTGTGCACGTGTTCAGTGGTCCTCACTGAAATTCTGTGCTCCTTTAGTCACAAATCAAATAAACATATAAGAGGAAGTATGATTCTGAACTCTCTGTTCTCTTCCATTTGTCGATTTATCTGTCATTTCACCAATATCACATAATCTTGATTACTATGACTTCATAATTGTTCTTTTCATGTACCAACTTGGCTCTTCAACTTCCAAATTGCTTTGCCTGTATTTGGCCCTTTGAATTTCCATACAAATTTTAGAGTCCGATAAACATGTTGGGGCTGTTTATTGGTATTGTATTGAATCTGTAGATTAATTATTACTTAGATGATATTTTACAACATTGAGGCTCCCAGTCTATGAATAGGGAATGTTCTTCATTTTATGTAAGTAGCCTGTAATTTTTCTCAACAATGTATAATGGTTTATTCATAAAAGTCTTTCTAAATCTTTTGTTAGAGCTACTCCTAGTTGCTATCAGTTTTCCATTTTTTTTGTTCTTTTTCGAGATGGTCTAGGCTGGTCTAGATCCCTCACAATTGGATTTAAACTTTAAAATTTGCCAATGCCTCTGAAAGCCTGCTGTGAATTTTAATTGAAATTGCTGTAAATCTATAGGTTACTATGGAAAGAATTGAGATTTTTTTAATTTAAATTTTAGCTAGTTAATATGCAGTGCAATATTGGTTTCACAACTAGAATTCACAAACAACACCCAGTGCTCATCACAAGTGCCCTCCTTAGTAGCCATCACCCATCCAGCCCATCTCCCACCTACCTCCCTCCATCAACCTTCAGTTTTTTCTCTATTGTTAAGAGTCTCTTGTGGTTTTTTTCCCTTTCTTCTCTTCTCCACCCTTCCCATATGTTCATCTGCTTTGTTTCTTAAATTCCACATATGAGTGAAATCATATGATATTTGTCTTTCTCTGATTGACTTACTTCACTTAGCATAATACATTCTAGCTCCATCCACGTTGTTGCAAAAGGCAAGATTTAATTTTCCCTTGATGACTGAGTAATATTCCATTCTCTCTCTCTCTCTCTCTCTCTCTCTCTCTATATATATATATATATATATATATATATCCATTCATCACTCAATGGACATTTTGGCTCTCCCCATAGTTTGGCTATTATTGATAATGCTGCTATAACCATTGAGATGCATGTACCCCTTCAAATTTTTTTTTTTTTATCATTTGGGTAAATACCTAATAGTGCAATTTCTGGATTGTAGGGTAGTTCTATATTTAGTTTTTTGAGGAACCTCTATACTGTTCTCCAAGTGTCTTTACCAGTTTGCATTCCCACCAGCAGCGCAAGAAGGTTCCCCCTTCTCCACATCCTTGTTAACACTCGAATATCCAATGGAAAAAGAACAGCCTTTTCAGTGTTGGGAAAACTGGATGGTGACATGTAGAAGAGTGAGACCAAACCACTTTCTTATATCATACACAAGAATTGAGATTCTTTGAAATAATGAGTTTTCCTACCAATGAGCATGATATATTTCTCCATTTAATTTTCTTTTTTTAAAAAAAGACTTATGTTTATTTATTTTTGAGAGAGAGACAGAGCATGAGTGGGGAGTGGCAGAAAGAGGAAGACACAGAATCTGAAGCAGGCTCCAGGCTCTGAGCTGACAGCACAGAGCCTGACACGGGGCTCAAACTCATGAACCGTGAGATCATGACCTGAGCCGAAGTGGGATGCTCAACTGACCGAGCCACCCATGCACCCCTATTTACCTTTTCTTTAACTTGATTTAACTTGTCTCACAATTCCATGTACACAATTATAAAGTCCTCAACAATATATGATAAAATACAATTCAAAATGCATAAAAAGAATTATAAACCACTAACAAACAATATTTATTTTAGGTATGCAAGCCTGGTGTAACACTAAGAAATCAGGCAATGGAATCTACCATGTCAACAGCCTAAATTGTAAATATTATAGTATCATATATGGGCATGTGGATTTCTAGATTCCTCTTATACATACGTGCCTTTCAAAGTTCTTATTCCCCTAAATAACTATCTCTTCAGCTTTTCATTCCAGGTTTTTAGTGTGTCTACAGTTTGTCCTAACTGTAATCTTTGGCCCTAGGTGGAGGCTGAAGTGTGAGATCAAGTGTTGGCAGGGTTGTTTCCTTCTGAAGACTGAACAGGCAGCCTTGAGATAAAAGAACAAAATTGGTAGGACTCACTTCCTAATTTCAAAACTTGCTACAAAGCTCCTGTAATCAAACTAGTGTGTTAATGGAAATAAAAATAGACATACAAATAAATGAATTAGAATTCAAATTTCAGAAATAATCCCATGTATTTATGGCCAAATAATTTTTTACCAGGGTGCCAAGATCATTTGATGGGGAAAGAATAGTCTATTTAATAAATGGTATTGGGACAAGTGGATATTCACATTCAATAGACTGAAAGTGGACTTTAACTTCACATTATCTACAAAACTTAACATAAAATGACTCAAAGATACAGACATAAGAACTAAAACCATAAAACTCATAGAAATAAACACATGTGGTGAGTAATGTGCTGGGGAGAATGCTACACGCCTAGAGATGCACCTGGGCCACTTAAAAGAACTTGATTTTGGCAGTGCTTTCTTAAATATGACAATAAATGCACAAGAAACCTAAGAAAAAAAATTAGAGAAACTGGACTTCAAACATTCAAAATTTGAAATTTTTTGCATCAAAGGACACTAGCAAAAGACTGAAAGACAAAATAAACATGTGATAATGGTCTAGTATCTGGATATATAAAAATCTCTTTCAACTCAAGAAGAAGATGAACAACTCAGTAAAAAAGGGGGAAAGGGCTTGAATAAACATTTATCCAAGGAAGACATACAAATGACCAATCAGCACATGGAAAGATGCTGAATATCATTAATTGAGAATTTCAAATAAAATATCAGAATGGTATACCAGTAGAAGGGCTATAATTTTTAAAAAAATGAAAATAACAAGTGATAGAATATAAAGAAAGTCTCATACATTGTTGGTAAGAATGTAAAATGGTACATCTGCCATGGGACACAGTCTGCTGATTCCTCAAAAGTTAAATAGCATATGATGCAGCAATTCCACTCCTAGGTGTATACCCCAAAGAATCAAAAATATAGTTCAAACAGTGTTCATACCAGCACTATTCACAACAGCTCCAAAGCAGAAACAATCCAAACGTCCATCGGCTGAGGAAAAGGATAAATAAAATGTGGTATATCCATATAATGGAATATTATTCAGCAATAAAATGAAGTACAGATACTTGCTATAACATAAATCAACCCCTGAAAATATCATGCTAAGTGAAATAAACCACACACAAAGGCCACATGTTGCATGATTCCATTTATATGAAATATTCACAAAAGGTAAATGCATAGAGACAGAAAGCAGATTAGTGATTATCAGAGGTTGGTAGGAGGGATGAATGTTCTTTGGTTTTAGAGGTAAGAGCCATTTAGTGGACAACTGCCCCCATAAACAAAATAATTTAAAAATTCAGCACATTCCTCATTTTACTGGAGACATAGACCTTGGTAGAGGTGTGTATGTATGTATGTGAGCAGTGATGGGGGAGAACAGTGGGTTGGCTGCTCACCTGGAAGCTCACCATTCAAACACAGATTTGCAAGAAGAGACTAGTATTCCAGCAGATAGTGGTAATACCTTCAGAGGTATCCAAGAGGAACTTGATTCACCTTGTAGAAGTAGATGAGAGTAGGCTTGAATTAATATTAAAGATTCTTTACATTTTTTAAAAAAAATGTTTTATTTATTTTTTGAGACAGAGAGAGACAGAGCATGAGCAGGGGAGGGGCAGAGAGAAAGGGAGACACAGAATCCGAAGCAGGCTCCAGGCTGTCAGCACAGAGCCGGACGCAGGGCTCGAACTCTCGAACCACGAGATCATGACCTGAGCGGAAGTCGGACGCTTAATCAACTGAGCCACCCAGGCGCCCCAATATTAAGGATTCCTGATAGCATAATTAAAGTGTATGCATTTCCTCACAGGTGTAATAATGATTGACTAGCTTGAATGTTTGCTAGGGAACAGAACATGAACGTGTGAGTATTTACCCCTCCCCCAAGCCAATTTTGCTTCTGCTAGCTGGGTTCTTTCCCATTGCCATCGCCCTAAGTAGGGGTCTGTATTTGCCAAAGCGACTCATGAGATTTTAGTGAAGCAGTATCAATGAATAGAAAAACCTAGAAAAGAACCCAGAAGACCTAAGTTAACCTACTTCATTAAGACCCGAAGAGGAGGAATAAGCATGAATAAAAGAGCTGGCTAGTTATTAGAGAGTTTGCGGTTTGGTGAGTGAGAGACTATGAAGCAGTTTCTACAAAGAGAGAGTTAGAATGGAGAGGAAAGACAATTCTGAGAAATGTTATGGTGTATGGAGTAAACACTTTCTGTTTTTTAAGGTGATGAAAGTCAATGTGGAGTTCTTTTAAAATTTCTTTTAGCAACTATACTTTTTCTGTAATGCAACTCCCTGTAGAGGGCTTGGCCACATGGACCTTAGCATATAGTAAAAATTGGGGGCACCTGGGTGGCTCAGTCAGTTGAGTGTCTGACTCTTGATTTTGGCATTAGGTCAGGATCCCAAGGTTGTGGGACTGAGCCCTGAGTGGGGCTCTGCCCTGAGCATGCAGCCTGCTTAAGATTCTCTTTCTTCTCTCCCGCTTGCACTCTAACATAAAATAAAATAAAATAGAAAATACAATACAATACAATAAAATACAAGTATGTCTTTGTTTTAAAACCGAGAATTCTATACTGCTCTTCTTTAGGTGATGAGATTTTGGGTGATTGTTTTCTCCCCACATTCTTCATTTATTTTTAAAAGATACTTTACTAATGCATTATTTTAATATTCATAGCTTTAATTTTTTTCCACACTAAGATTAGTGATTACTAGTTGAAATAGCGAACCACATGCATAAAAATGTAGGGGCATGTAGCAAAAATGCAAGATAAAGTATATTTAAAATGTTGAAAAATTTTCATACTCACTGTCTCTGTCTTTCCATAGTAACCCAATTGCATGCATTGTATTTTTAAATAAGTACATCATATAGTACCTATAAATTATATTTAAAATTATATATGTATGTATTTATGTATGTATTTCTAATAACATAATAATCTTTAAAATTATTTGTGTAACTTGAAACAACAAGCAAAGAGGGAATTTCAAAAATATTACATTTTCCATTCAACCCACTTCAATCTGGCTTATGATTCTACACTGAGAAACCTATGGTCAAAAGTTACCAGTGATGTCCATGTTGCTAAATCTATGAAGGGCACCTGGGTGGTTCAGTCAGTTAAGCATCCACCTTTTGGTTTCAGGTCAGGTCACGATCTTGCAGTCTGTGGGTTGGAGCCCCATGTCGGGCTCTGTGCTGATGGTGTAGAACCTGCTTGGGATTCTTTCACCCTTGCTCTCTCTCTGCCTGCTCTCTCTCTCTCTCTCTCTCTCTCTCTCTCTCAAAATAAATAAATAAACTTGAAAAAATGTTGCTAAATCTATGAAAATGTTTCTATTCTCCTTATGCAAAAACCCTAAATAGCATTCTGTAGAGTTAAATAATCCTTCCTGGAGCAAAATTCTCTTTTAGAAGTCCTTTTTTTTATTAATCCACAAATAAAATTTTTCTCTCTAAATCACAAATGACTTACAAATGTTCTCATATAAGTTGATTATACATGTATAAATATTGTTTCCACTTCTATAAATGGGGTCAATTTTTCTGACTTTTCTTATTCTTCCTTTTTTATTGTGATAAAATACATATAAAAATTGTCCCTTTTACATCTAATGTGTTACAATTCAGTGGAATTTAAAATAGCTCACAGTTGATCACTGGGTTTATTCTACCTCACTGGCTTCAGATAAATATGAGGGAATGAGTAGGTAAATAATGGCCCTGGTGCCCTGTTTCTACTTGTCACTCTATCACACTAGAGAGAAAGTAATGGCCACAGGTTCAAAATGAACACCAGGGCGGCTCTTTAGAGAGTCCACATAATAATAAATATAAAATCTATTTATACATGTCTAACAAGCTTCCTTTTGTGGGGAAACATGACCTCAAGATGCAAAACTACACCTGCATCTTAGGAAAATTCATGAAGATTCTGAAATAGACGAAAAGAGGCATAGTCAGGGAAATAGTCATATAATTCCTGCCTGAAGACTTCATTCCTTCTGATGGAGAAACAATTCACTTCTCTCCCATCCAATGGATACAAACTGTCTTGCATGTGTTTATAAAATCCATTTCAGCATTCTTGATTGATCTGGGCAAATGTGGTTCTTAGAATTCTCCTATGAACCAGCTGTAACCTCTTACTATTTACTTTATTAATTGATTAATACATTAAATAAAAGTTTTGAAAATTTTATTTTCATATTTGTGTGAGAGTCATGATTTCACCTTTTACTTTTCAATATCCTTTAACAGTTTTGAAGGTCATTCTCCCATATTCTCTATTGATTGTATTCCTGGAGAAATTTATCTTATTGATAGCTTAAAACTTATCATATATTTTCTTGGCTTTTTAGGGGCCAAGGGCAGGTTCCCTCAAGATAAGCCACTTTAACATGAACATTATTTTGAATTAAAAGCAATTGAAATGAAGCATATTCAATCATATGACTTCTTCACTCATGAGGACTTTAAGAGACAAAACAGATGAACATAAGGGAAGGGAAACAAAAAGAATATAAAAACAGGGAGGGGGACAAAACAGAAGAGACTCATAAACATGGAGAACAAACTGAGGGTTACGGGAGGGGTTGTGGGAGGTGGGGATGGGCTCAATGGGTATAGAATCTACTAAGGAATCTACTTCTGAAATCATTGTTGCACTATATGCTAACTAATTTGGATGCAAATTTTAAAAAATTAAAAAAATTAAAAAAAGAAATGAAGCATATTCAGAAAAAGCTCTTCTGCTTGCACCAGGAGAGCTATTAACAAAGACTCCTCTTTACCTAAGAAACTTCTCTGCACAATAGGGCAAGCTCTGCTTTCCAAACGTCTCCTTTCACTTTCTTTCTCCTTTTTGTATCCACAGATCCCTCCTTAGCTCATATAAGCATCATGTTGCCTCACTGTCTTTGGAATTTCCATGTCTGTGTGGATTCCCAGTATGTATCTATTAAATTTGATTTTTCCCTGTTAACCTATCTCATCAATTTGATTTTTAGTCCAGCTAGAAGGATCTTGAAAGGTAGAATAAATTCCTCCTCCCCAACAGCTACCAGAAGTGAATCCCAAGTGTCAATATAACTTTGAGCACTGAGTAATTTATAGAATTGTTGAATCATTGGGGTGCCTGAGTGGTTCAGTCGGTTAAGCATCTGACTTTGGCTCAGGTCATGATCTTGCAGTTTGTGAGTTTGAGCCCTGCATTGGGCCCTGTGCTGATAGCTCAGAGCTCTGTCTCTGTTTCTGTCTCTTTCAAAAATAAATAAACATTAAAAAAAAATTTAATTATAAAAATAATTGTTGAATCATTATTTGGTATGCCTGAAACTAGTAAAACATTGTTAATTATATATACACATATATATATAACTCATGTATAATTAATGCATGTATATATGATTCATATATATGTGTATATATACACACATATATACACATATATGCATATATGTATATAAGTGTACATATATATATATACATGTGTACATATATATGTATATATATATAAAATTTTGCTGACCCCCTGTTTCTTTAGTCTTTTTTCCCACCTCTGTGATGATTTGATGTTCTTTTTTTTTATAGCTGATTAGTTATTCCCCATTGGTGGCAGCAATGTCTGGGAATTTGCTTTTATGGTCTGACCATTTGGTGATCTCCATGAATGAATTAATAAAGTTCTTGTCTCTGGTGGGTGAAAGACAGCAAAGAATCTGTTTTTGTTTGTCTATTGTGTATTTTGAAATCAAATAAATTAAGAGTTTTGTACCCACTAGGAAGGAAATGGGCTCTTTGGTATCTGGACTGGTAAGTTTATTGTATTTCTAAGTCTCTTGTGTTTCTTAATGTTGAACTAAAATTGAAGAATTAGGGGCGCCTGGGTGGCGCAGTCGGTTAAGCGTCCGACTTCAGCCAGGTCACGATCTCGTGGTCCGTGAGTTCGAGCCCCGCGTCAGGCTCTGGGCTGATGGCTCAGAGCCTGGAGCCTGTTTCCGATTCTGTGTCTTCCTCTCTCTCTGCCCCTCCCCCGTTCATGCTCTGTCTCTCTCTGTCCCAAAAATAAATAAACGTTGAAAAAAAAATTAAAAAATAAAATAAAATAAAATTGAAGAATTATAGCATCAATTTCTTTCTGTCTCTGTATTATAACGTGCCTGTAATGAAAAGCTATTAGTTCTCATTGTGTTGAGCAAAGAATGTTTTCTTATCTCCAGAGAGAACTAACAAATTACATTATAAGGTCTCTTAAATTAAAAGAGATCTATTCTTATTGGCTTATGTAGATAAATAAGTACTTATAAAATTAAATATACCTAAAATTCCCAGAAAATAGAGGAATTGAACTTCTAATGCAGTAAATATGCTATACTTAAAGAATAATTATTCTTATACTTAATAGTTATTCTTATAGAAACTAACTCAGAAAACTTTTAGGAATCCAATTTTATATAACAAAAGTAAATCTTGGGTAAACAAGAATAGTTTAATAATTTTAGTTAAATAAAACATCCATGTCTTCTCTGATTTATCAGCATGAAGTATATTACAAACATATATTTTATTCCATTCCATTTGAATTTGTTTTTTGATCAAGTAAGGTAATAACATTCTTCAATAATTAAGATTATGAAACTGCAACTTGTGCTCAACAATGTTTAATCATTATTTTGGCAGACTTTATTTCAATAGTAATTATGTTTTCTAGTATGTCAGCTTGAGAATAATTGCCAAGGTAGTTTGGTAACTTAAAAACCTCGAACTGTTACTAACTTGGGCAAAAATACAAATATTGTTGAATATCTACATAATTACTAAGTAGAATATTGAAACACGTATTTTAAGCTTATATGCTCTTGCCTCTTAGTTTTAATGCTATCAAGAATTTAAAATTATGGATCATGTTAATGTGCTGATTTTTGTAATTTAGGAACCTGTATAAAAGACATGTGTGGCTATAAAAAATACCGCTGTGGGGGCTCCTGAGCTTTGGTAATTGGCAAAAGTTGTTCTATAATACAGTTCTCAATTATTACTCCCAAGTTTTCTCTGTGAAATAGTATTTTGGTACATTAGTGAAAGAGTATAATTAATATGAATAGTTGACACTATATTTTGGAGCAAAGGTGATAGAAAAATACAATTGTGTTTATCAGCGGCAAGAATTTGGATTTGCCTAAAAAGAAGTTCTGGCCTTTATGCTTGGCATCTGGGAGATAATCTCCAGGTTCTTGGAACATTTTAGGAACATTTGTTTATGTTTGCCTAGGGGCCTTGGGCCATAAATGGGTAGTTTAATAATATAATTTTGACTGGGAGCTAGCCACATCCATATAGTCTTAGGCTCGAGGCTGGCCACACCAGAAAAACTGTGTAATTTCGAATGAGGGCTCTGGGTCACATGGCGTCAGTCCACCTGGAAATTGAGATCAACCACATGGGCAATCAGTCAATCATTATGCCTACATGATGATTCCCCAATAAAATCTCTGGATACTGAAGTTCATGTGAGTTCCCCTGGTTGGTAATATTCCATGTATAGTATAATTCAAATCAATTCTAAAAGAGTAATGTGTCCTGACTTCATGTGGAGAGAAAAATGAAAGCTCTGCACTTGGTTCTTCTCCTGGACTCTGCGATATATACTTTTTCCCTTGCCTAATTTTAATCTGTATCCTTTCCCTGAAATAAACCAGAACCATAATAGATGTTCTGTTAGTTCTTCTAGTGAATTGTCAAACCTCAAGCTGCTTCTGGGAAATCCCTGAATTTGTAGATATCAGAAGTAAGGGTGGTCTTGGGTCTGTTTTCTCTAATTTAATAGTTGATCCTTGACTTCACTGTGTTTCTCCAAAAAAAAAAAAAAAAAAAAAAGTCATTTTGCCCTAAAACAGAAATTCTCAGCCTTTTTTTTCTTTTGGTCTGTGGATCTGTTATATTCCTGGGACTTATTGTGCATTAAAAAGAGCTTCTGTTCCTCTAGATTATAAAAGTAAATATTTACTATGCTAGAAGTTTGAAACTGAGAATTAAAAAATGCTTATTTATTGATTTCATGTGAAAATAGCAATAATTAATGTTTAGTATAAACTCTTAGAATTATTGTGAAATTAGTTTTGACAACATGTACCCCAGAGATACATCCTAAAGTAAAGTATCTCTTTGTTCCAGAATATGAAAGAGCGTAATGAATGTGAAACTTTGGAAAGAATTTTTACCATGGTTTATAATAACTGTCAGAAAAAGGAAGCTATTAAAATCTTAGTAACGTTCAGTCAATATTTATGGGTTTGCTCTTTGGCTTACTAATTAGTACCTTAGCCTATTGTTTTCTATACTTATTTTTAAATGTTTATTGTCACTTTGGTTAAATAGGCAACCAGGTAATTTCTTATTCACCTATGGTCATATCCTAATCTAGTGTCCAAATTTCTTAACAACTTCAAAAAGAATATTCTTCCCATATGCAACCCTTGAATCCTAAATAGAAAATTAAATAATGTAAACTTTCAGGATATCTTTACACCGTACAGGCCAATGACAGGCTGTCCCAGGATGGCCCATTTCGGCGGGAAACGTTGTTTTGCGTTCAAAGCAATACATTCAGGAAAAGCTTTTTACTTCCCCCTCAACTGCTTGCTTATACCAGTAAGAGAGCTATTAAGGGATTTCTCTTTACCTAAGAAACTTATTTACATAATAGGGCAAGATTTGTTTTTCAAACATGTCCTCTCACTTTCCTGTTAGTGGTCTTTCTCCCCTTTGTATCCTCAGACCCCTACCCCTCTCTTTAGCTCATATAAGCATCATTTTGACTATCTTTGAAATTTCCATATCTGTGTGGATTCCCCATGAGTACACTGTTAAATTTGATTTTCTCCTATTAATCCGTCTTATGTCAGTTTGATTCTTAGTCCAGCTAGAACGACCTTGAAGGGCAGAGTAAATTCTCTCTCCCCAATAACACCTAAAACTATACTTGAGATTTCAAAGATGGAAAGATTTGTTCTTTTGCCTTAGAAGAAAAGATGCTTAAAAAGTTTGCTCAATATGTCACTCTTTCAAGTGTTACATGAGAAGAGCTGTCAAATAAGAAGATAAGGTCAACCTTCCTTAGGTTAAATTTGTATAGGTAAAATAGTATTGATATAATTATTTTAGAAATTGTATGGTTTATAGGAAGCCCTTGGAGATTTGTCAATGTCTTTGCCTTCCATAATATGTCATAACTTCAGGAGAAACACTTAGGAAATAATTCTCGCAACTTTCTCTGCACATCTCAGAGTCCTGGTGGTATTTCGTCTGATAATACTACATAATAACAGTAATGTTAATGTCACTACTCATAATTTTAATTATTATATAAAATGTTGATTAATTACAATTTTGCCTCTTTAATTTCAGTCTAGCATTTTCAAAGGAAGCAGTTTCCAACTGTAGATGTACATCAGACTTAACCATGAATTATTATAAAAATACAGATACATAGGTCTTGCTCCAGCATGAATGCATCTTTTGTACTGATATTAATAGTATAAAATTATTTGATGTTAACTCTTAGGATTTTTTTTTCTCTCTAGAGACTATGTCCATCCATTTTTTATAAATTAGTTCTAACATTCACTGTCCTCTTTGAAGTTGAGCTTAACAATTTTACTTGGATACAATTGCTCTTATCTTTACAATGACTTTACTACCTTTGTTTTACATGCCACCGAAACAACCGAATTTCCTTATAAGTTGTGTTATTCTTATTAAGAACTTCATAAGAACTTTCACACTTGAAAAATTGTCGGTAATAAATGAACCACGGTAATTTTAAGTGTCTGCTTTCTACAGATAATGTTTAGTTTCTTTTGATGTGTGTATGAAGGGCTCTGCTATGAGCTACAGTCCAGGGTTTGTGTCTTCAACAAAGGATAGTCTCAAAGTCATATGAAAAAAAAAAAAAAAAAACAAAACTTACCAGATACTTCAAACTATTAACACTTGAAAACGAAAACTAACTCTTGTCAACTTTCGAAGTGACATCAGACAACTTTCAGATCATACCAATAGACTGGGTTAGGATATCCAGGTCTCTTGTTCGTAGAAAAGCAGATGGCTTCATGGTAACCTAAGATTCAGAAGAATGAGAATTAATTTATGTGACTGATAAATTTATGGGGAGAGTTTTTTATTGCAGTTATTTGCTTGAAATATTGTTGATATTTTTTTAATATTCTGAATATATCATAGTGTTCAGAAGCTATCTCGAATCCACAGTAATTTAATAACTTCTGCCTTTGTTAGGTGAAGTTAAATATGTAAAAATATCTGATTTTCATTCATTTCCAGAATTCAAACCTTACAAGTGTCTCCTCAGTTTCATTGCAATACTGGTACTCATAAGCAAGAAAATGCAGTAAAAATATTTCTTCCTTTTTACCATGACATTGTTAACAAATTAAATACACAGTGAAGGCGTTACCTGAAATGCCATATAGGAGAATTAAGTTCATAGGGTTGCTCTGCCTTTGAAGCCAATGCTTATAAAACCTTCCTAGGAAAACTGGCCTGCTATCTGATTTTCAGGGCGGCAGATATACAGGATATAAGGAAAGAATCTGTTAGGTTAGAAACCTTAAGACATGTTGAGAACTTTGAAGAAAAAGAAAATCCCTCAAATCCGTAGGAAGTATAAGTATATTCTGGTGGAAGGTTTCTTGGAACTTGTTCCCTGGACTTGGGATAGCAAGATACAGAGACTTAGAAATTCCAGAGCTTTTTAAAATCCAGTCTGAGATTAATTATGAAAATATCCAGACACAGAAATTAATTTTGTGACTCTAGTAATTTTTCAGTACAGCATGGGTCTAGATTTACAAAGCAAACTCAAGGAAGACTATATGGTAAATTAACACTATTGCTGTATGTATGTAAATCATCAGGACAAACCTATTGGAACTAGCCTTATTTTGTGACTGAGCATAATTTTTCCTTGAGATTATTAAAATCAAATAGGTAGCACTGGCTTTTTTCAAAATTTTCTTTAAATTCTAGTTAGTTAACGTACAGTGTAATAATTGGTTTTAGGAGTAGAATTTAGTGATTCATCATTTATATATAACACCCAGTGCTCATCTTAACAAGGGCCTTCCTTAATGCCCACCCTTACCCATCTGACACCCTTCCAGCAACCCTCAGTTTGTTCTCTGTAGCTAAGAGTCTCTTATGGTTTACTTTCCTCTTTTTTCCCCCTTCCCCTATGTTCATCTGGTTTGTTTCTTCAATTCCACATATGAGTGCAATCATATGGTGTTTGTCGTTCTCTGATGGACTTATTTTGCTTAGCATAATACGCTCTAGCTCCACTCATGTCGTTGCAAATGGCATTTCATTCTTTTTGATGGCTGAGTAATATTCCATAGTATATGTATACCACATCTTCTTTATCCATTGATCAGTCGATGGACATAGGGGCTTTTTCCATGATTTGCCTATTGTTGATAGAGCTACTATAAACATTGGGTGTGCGCACCCCTTCAAATCAGTATTTTTGTATCTTTTGGGTAAATACCTAGTAATGCAATCTGGAAGAAATGGATAAATTCCTAGAAAAGTAGGTAGCACTGTTAAGAAAGACTGAAAAATTTTGAAATAGACCAAAAAGAATTCTGTGTCTATAATGTTAATGTTAGATGTTGCCTACATCTTGGTATTCTGATTTGATGGATTTTGCCTTTAAGTTTTGCATAGTTCGTTACCTTATAAATACCTGATAGCCATGCAAATGGCTCTTTTCCATAGACATGCAAATGAATTCTATGCAGTGGAAGAACAATTTATTTTCCTTTGTGGGGACAAAAATGGATTTTTTGTAAGTTAATTTCAGTGTTCCTGATTGACCTACATAGGTGTGGCACTTTGAATTCTCCTTTGAATTGGTCATTACATCTTGCTGGTTCCTTCATTAATTAATTACTTAAATAAAATCACTAAAATGTATTCAATTTATACTTGTATGAAAATCATGATTTTACTTAAACAACAACAAAAAGCTATGTTTTTACACTCTTTCTAGTTTCTTAAATCTGTCTGTACATCTAGGATATGAACTCTATTCATCCATTGCTTAAACTTTCAAAGATTGGACAAAAATATTTTCATTTTTGTTTGATATTTTTAATCACTTAATATATAAACTGTTCAAGTTTTAGACAAAAGATAATACTGAAACATTTTATGAGATTACAAAACAATCCTTAAGACTCATTTTCAGATCACTTCCTCCCCCAAATTGAAACCTTGCAACTATGTAATTAAAATCACAGAATTGAAAATTTTTTAAATAATTTTTTTAAATGTTTATTTTTGAGAGAGGCAGAGACAGAATGCGAGTGGTTTAGGGGCAGAGAGAGAGGGAGACACAGAAGCAGAAGCAGGCACCAGGTTCTGAGCTGTAAACACAGAGCCCGATGCGGGGCTCAAACTCACGAGCTGTGAGATCATGACCTGAGCCGAAGTCGGACGCTCAACCGACTGAGCCATCCGGGCGCCCCTTTAAATAATTTTTTAATGTTTATTTTTGAGAGAGATAGACAGAACACGAGCGGGGGAGGGGCAGAGAGAGAGAGGGAGACACAGAATCCTAAGCAGGCTCCAGGCTCTGAGCTATCAGCACATAGCCCGAAGCCGGGATCAAACCCACAAATTGTGAGATCATGACCTGAGTCGGAGTTGGATGTTTAACTGACTGAACCACCCAGGTGCCCCGAAAATTTTTTTTAATGTTTCTTTATTTATTTTTGAGAGAGAGAGAGAGAGAGAGAGGGAGAGAGAGAGAAAGAGAGAGAGGACAAGCAGGGGAGGGGCAGAGAGAGAGGGAGACACAGAATCCAAAGCAGGCTCCAGGCTCTGAGCTGTCAGCACAGAGCCCAATGCAGGGCTCGAACCCACAAACTGCAAGATCATGACCTGAGCTGAAATCAGATGCTCAACTGACTAAGCCATCAAAGTGCCCCAAAAATCACAGAATTGAAAGGGTCTGTAAAGATCTTCTAGTAAAGTATTTCTCCACCGCATCACTGTTGGCATTTTGGGAGGGACAAACCTTCGGTTTGCCTCACTGCCCTACATATTTGTGCTTTATAGCTTCTCTGACACTAGTGCTAAAATGCCATTTGATAATCCACACACATTTTGAAAACCAAACGAATCTTCCACACATTTCCAAAAGGCCCTGGAGGACAAAAGTCCTACCTACATGATCAGCAGAACTGGTTATGAAGTAATCACATGGCCATTCCAGAGGTCATGGGGCCTTTTTAGAGATATATGTAGAGGAAGAAAATGTTCCCCTTCCTCCCTTCTACGTTCTTTGTCTGGTCTAAAAATTAAATCGGCATTAGACAGATTACCAGGGAAAAAAAATTAATTTCACATGTATGGAAGCCACAAAGATAGGAGGCTCAAAAGAGCGAAGAATTGTCAAGACCAAGAAGTACCTGCTTCACTAACAGGCAATCTTTTAAGTGAAGATAGAATTTTTCTTTTGGTAAGGATTCTGGATACAACAACACATGAAAATACCTGGACCATGAGAATTGTAATTCAGAATAGTTTGGGAGATATTAGTATCTTTTTTGAGGTAGAGTTTTTTATTAAAGATAAAGACCTTTAGAATCTATCAATCATGACTGAGGAAATTCTATGTCATTCACATTAATACTGGCCTTTCTGTTTGAAGAGATTAACCATCTAGTGTCTTATGTGGATTGTTCTAGTGTTGTGTTGGGGTTTTCATATTTAAGGAATATATTAGCCTCTGGGCCAAGTGATACGGTACCATTTGTCTGTTGGTGTTCATTCATGCTCAAGGGTAACTTTTATAGGTTATTGAATTACTTCTTCACTCCTTAATGGAGTAAAAATTCAGTAATTCTTTGAATCTCCAGATAAGGTAGAATAAGTTGAGAACATGGTCCATTTTTCCACGTTAGTAGCTTGGATAGTAGTCTACAGATAGTTATGCAAACCATATGGACCTAGAACTAGAAACTCTGCATCCTAGCAAAACATTGATGCAAATAGATCTTGAAAAGAAGCATGTTACATTTTGCAGAAAATTGTATTTTGAAATTGAGGGACATAAAATATCTTTATTTCACAAGGATGCACGGATGGAAAGATGCCAGTCTTTGAACCACACATTGCACAGGGGGGACCACATTTCAGTGACCCTAAAGAAAAAATATCTTGTCTCCTGTGATCTTGTAACAAAGATGCTGTAATCCCACAAAAAGGACAATTCAAACAACTCCAATGGTTAAGCTGTGAGCTGTTCTTTCTTGTCACATTATATGATGTGACAAGACTTTATAAAGCTTAATGGGATGTAAACAGTGTTATGTCACCCATTTGCAGAAGAGAGACAACTCCATTTATGTTACATCTATTTTGTAACAACAAGATGTAATTGAAACAGAGCAAACACAATTATCTTTTGCCAGCCAGCCAGTGAAATATTTCTCCCACACAGAGAATATGAAGAAAGATATGAAAAAGGGCCAGAAGAAATAAGAATTAAGCTTCTTTTCCCGATCCTGAAAACAAATATCTACTAAGTACCTACTACGTGTCAAGCCAGCAAGGATGACAGTGAGAATGAGACGGTGAAGGTAAAAATACAAATCAGGCAAACATCCTGCTTTCAATGAGCTCATTATCTGGTATGGGGGACACAAAAAAGAGAGAAAAACACTACAGTAGGGGAATGTATCAAAGACTAAGGCAACTCAAGGAAGGCTCCAGGGAAGAAAGAATATTTGAGTTGGGAATCTAAAATAACGAAGACTTCATTACGGAAAATAAATCTTTACAAACTGTTTTTGGTTTTTATTTTAAGTTTATGTATTTATTTTGAGAGAGAGACAAAGTGAATGAGTGGGGGAGGTGCAGAGAGGGAGAGACAGAATCCCATGCAGGCGCTGCACTGTCAGCACGGAGCCCAGTGTGGGGCTCGAACTCACCAACTGTGAGATCACGGTTGAGCCCAAAGAGTCAGACACTTAATGGACTGAGCCACCCAGGTGCACCTTTGGTTTTTACTTAAAATGTACTTCTTATCAAGTAGAATCTCTCTTATCTAGAATGAAAATCTCTGCCTGTTACATAACTTAGTTATTTTTACATTTACTCTAATTTTGATATATTTCCTCTTGTCTGTCATTATTTTACATATTCATTGCATGCTGATTTTTTCTTATTTATATATCTTATTACTGGAATTTATTATTATATACGATGGGAGGATTAGAAGGAAATTTATTCTTTTTCCAAATGGCGATCCATTTTCTCAACATCATTTATTTAAAATCCATGGTTGACAAAGTATTTAAGATACTATATTGTATACTAAATTTCTATATATAGTTGGATCTGTTTCTGGACTTTCCACTCCATTCCTTTAATCTATTTGTCCACTCATATGCTGGTACCACGTTGTTTTAACCGTACAGACTTCATTTTATGTTTTAATGTCCCCTAGGGCTATAACCCATCATATCCCTTCATTTTAGTGTTTTATAGCTATGTGTGTACATTTATTTTTCCACAGAAACTTCAATATCAACTTCTCTAGCTCCCAAAAGTAGTTTATTAGAATTTTGATTATGATGGCATTATATTTTTAAAGTGATTTAGGAAAAATATTTATCATATAGTCAATTTTTGTTATATGTAGTTCTCACGTTCTATAAAGTTGCTGTGAACACAGAATGAGCAAATAGTGAGCTATCGATCCTAGGGGAAATACAAGTTTAGTTTCCTGTGAGCATCTGGTCAAACATTTTGGTCAACTTATCAATATATAACATTGTTTTGTATGTGTTTCTGTTTAAAGACATCTTATTTAATATATTGTTGGTTAATTAACTTTGAACTCTCAGCCAACAGTACTATAGTTCATGCCTGAATGAACTATAGTTCATTCAGGACCTTATTTCACACACATATTTTCTCCATAACATATATCACAGACTTCTTTCATTTAAGAACACGAAACAGCACTTCAGCGCTACACTTGGGGGCCATTATGAATAGCAAAATCACCACCAAAAAGCACAAAAATTGAAAAATGTGGCACTAAATAGACAGCAAAAAAAGATACTTGTTTATAGTATGAGAGCTGAAGCCAGAAAGCAGAATATCCCCTAGTTTGCCCTCAGTTAAAAAGGTGGATGTCAAGTGACTAAAGTTTTTTGTTTTTCTGTTTTTTTGTTTTTTTGGCCACTCTAGGCATGTCTGTGAATGACCATAAAAGTGTAGCCAAGTATTGATTTGGAAGTACAAAACAATTTTAGTGAGTAGGAGAAATCATAAATATGGAATCTGAGTAATAAAGATCGATTGTATGTACCTCTGAATATGTAATGAGGGATTAGATTTTTAGTGGGATCAAGAAAAGGCAAAGCAATCCATGATTATAGAAATTAGAGCACTGTTTTCCTTTTTGTGGGGAATTGACAAAACAAATTTCTGGGATGATGGAAAAGTTTTTTAAACATGAATTTGGATGGTGATTTGAGATTATAGTTTTCAAAATTTATCCTACTGTACACTGAATATTTGTAAATACTGCAGGAAAAAGCACTGAAGATAAAATGAAAATGTTTTCCATCATATTTCTTTCCATCTACATGTTATCATATTTGGAGTGCCTTGTGTTCAGCATTTAGCAGACTTATTTTACTCAATCTAAAAATTGTTTTCTTTTAATTGGAGTGTTTATCCTAGTTTATTTTAATGTGATTCTAGGATTATTAGATATAAGCCTATTAACTTGTTATGTTTTTTATTTCTCCCATCTGATACTTCGTTGATTTCTCCTATCCTGCCAACTTTTGGACTAATCAACTATTTTTTTCATTATTCTATTTTTTTCTTTCTTTGCTTTAAATTTTCATGATCTTATGCTATTCCTTTATGGTTTCCCTAGTGGTTAAAATACGTAACAGTGATTTATTGCAGTCTAATGTAAGCTAATATTTTTACCACTTCTGGAAGGAGCCTTAAAAGAGTTTGCTTCATTTATTCCCTCCTGTTCTTGGTTTCATTTTGTCATATAATTCACTTCCATATATAACATAAATCTTTTAAGATATTATTGTTATAGTTATTTTGAACAATTTTCATTTATATTTACCCACATATCTTCCCTTTCCATTCTTGAAAAATTAAAGACAAAGAAGACCTTTCAGGATGCGCTCTTTCCCAACCGGTCCCCCATTTTATATTAACTAGTTACATTTTGCCATAATACTGATGACCCTCACAAATATTTTGGTTCTCCCTTTCCTTATGTTCTGACCACCCCTAAGGGGCATGCCGACCCATGACAGTGAATTCATGTATCTGCCCCGTGCCTAGCACAGCCCCTGTCCCAGAAAACTGGGTGCTCCATCAATATTTGCTAAATGCCCTGAGTATTCCAGCTTGGCTTTAACTTTCCAGCCCCGCCCACGTAGTTCCCTCAGCTCCCCGGGTTTGTGATGCGAACTCCACAAGGTAGAGAAGCCTGAGGTCGAAGACTGAGAGCCAAAAGGGAGGACATGGTCCCAGGTGAGCAGTCAATCCCCACATGTAGGACAAGAAGGGTGGGGAAGAAGGAGACAGTGGGCACGTGGGGAACGTACGGGTACCTGGACACACCCTCTCAAGGGTTGAGGTGGCCATGGCAACCCCTACTTGTGGACTGTCTGGCCCTATGTGGGTCAGCCCCTGCAGGCGTAGGCTACAATGAAGAGGTTCCTACAGCAAGCCTCCTGGAGGTCCTGGCAGGTGTCTCCTCAGCACTTGGAAGTGCAGATAATCCCTATGGGCTTTATTTACACTTTTGTTGTGTATGTGGAAGGTCTTCCTTAGGGGGATGCCTGGATCATGCGTTGGTATGTTTACATGTTCCACAAGCCCCACACAGGTTGTTCATATTTATGAGGAACATCAGATCAGGGCCTAGGTTCCAGCTGTGGCTGAGATGTGACAGACATCCATGTCCCCTATAGGTGTCTTTACTCCTTCATGACGATCGGATCCTTGCCTCTGACTTGCAGGAACTGTGGCCATAATGCAGATGGACAGCTGATGGACAGCAGGACCTGCATTCAAGGCACTTTCCCTTCAAGGCACAAATAGGGGAAGAAGAGGACCATACACAAACAGGCAAAATGAAAGGAGGGCATGAGAAAGATGGAGGTAAGAGCCCCCTCCCTCCCCACTCATGAGGGCACATGGGAGTGAGGACCCCTGGGCTTCAGTCTCTGGATTCTCAGCCAGGCAAAGTGAAGCCACTGTCCTCGATTGCCTCGTCCCACATGATCAAAGCTTGTCTGTTTTCTCCCTCCCAGGACACAGTGGACACGGGGCTTGCTCTTCAGTAGAATGTTCCCTCCTTCTCAGTGGTAAAGATGGCGTGTCTTGTAGAAAAGGGTGTTTGAGTTGTGGTGAGAAATGGATATCCGAGGGCAGCTGTGGGAGGGACCCGCCCCACTCTACATGGACATGAGAAGGGCAACACTGGAAGAATGACAACAGGTAAAACGAGAGATGGGGCCTCAACATGGACAAGGTGGAAGAACAGCTGGGAAGAGCAAAGGACTTCTCAGGAGGAAGGGGGTGGTTGGTGGTGGGCTCTGATTGGCCAGTTTTCCTCTGATGCTTATTTCATCTTCTGGTTCCCAAAGCCATCCTGCAACCCTCCAGGGAGAATGACAGGGCATTTCCATGGTCTTGGCAGTGATCCTTGATCCCCTCCCCCTTCAGTTGATTTGCCGAGGCAGCTGATGAGAGGAGTGAGGGTGGGCCGAGAATGAGGCACAGGAAACTTGGCACCCTCTGTGTTCTTGTGCCCTTTCCCGGAGGGGAAGTCCAGGGGTGAGAGTGGCTTTGTGTGGGTTGGGGCGGGGGGTGAAGAGCAGGTATGGTAGCCCTGGTGTCCTGTGTTCTCCTGATTCCCATGCCTAGCCAGGCAGCAGCTTTCTGTGATTTCTCAGTCCTCACTGTCTTTATTTCCTCCCTTGCCATTCCCTGAAGTCTCTGTTCTCAAACATACCCCTCTGATGCAGGATGCCAAGAGAGGACATCTCAAAGTTGCCAAGTAGTTGCTGTGGGGTTCTAGCCAGCCGGCTCAAGCTCCTGTCCTCAAACCATCCCAACACCAAACCTTGTCAACACAAGGAAACCTGCTATGGTGGTCAATTTCGTGAGTGCTAGTTGCTTTGGTCCTTATCACCAATGATGGTCATGGAAGACAAGGAGGGGTTGGACTAGATGATTCACAGCACAAATAACTTCCTCCCTTGGCCAAAATGGTGACACGTGAACTAATAACTCAGTAGTTGCAAGTAGTCAACTGGAAAGAATGTCAGAAATCTAGCAATATTTGGTCACCTAGGCTCCCTCCAACTCTAAGCAGAAAGTACAATTAATGAAGCAAAGCATATAACTTATGCCAGGCACTGTGAAGGCATTAAGATGCTCCATTCCAGGCACAACAACATTGCAATGTTGTCTGTTGATGAGAAAACCATCACCTTTTAATACCGTAACCTCTCTGGTTGCACTTTACAATGGCAAAGGCATATAAGGCAAACATATATTGAAATAGTGCATAGTAAGTAGTTTGGTGGACAGTTACAATGATGACGCCCAGTGAGTCCTGTGTCCCTGTGAACACACCCTTTAAAAAAAAAATTAATGTTTCTTTATTCTGGAGAGAGACAGAGAGAGAGCAAGTGGGGGAGGGGAAGAGAGAGAAGAAGACACAGAATCTGAAGCAGGCTCCAGGCTCTGAGCTGTCAGCACAGAGCCCCACATGGGGCTCAAACCCACGAACTGTGAGATCATGACCTGAGCCGAAGTCAGATGCTTAACTGACTGAGCCACCCAGGCACCCCTAAACACACCTTTTTGTAATGGGTCTTTTTCTTCTCCTCCCTTCAAGGTCTGGATTCATTACCCCGCTTGCTGATCCTGGGCTAGCTTGTAACTTGTTTCTTTTTTTTTTTTAATTTATTTATTTATTTTGAGAGAGAGAGAGAGAGAGTAGGAACAAGCCAGGAGGGGAAGAGAAAGACAGAGGAAGAGAGAGAATCCCAATCAGGCTCTGTGCTGTCAGTGCAGATCCCTATGTGGTGCTCCATTCCACGAACCACTAGACCATAACCTGAGTGGAAATCTAGAATCAGATGCTTAACCAACTGAGCCACCCAGGTGCCCCAAGTAACTTGTTTCTAGCAACAGGATGTTTCAGAATGGACACTGCTCACCTTTAGGGGTAAGCCTTAAGATACTTTGTAGTTTCTGCGTTTGCCCTTTAGGAACCTTGAGCTGTCCATGCTCTGAAGAATTTGGGAATGAGTGACCCAATGGAGGGAGAGGTTCAGCCAGTCTAATGTCCTGCCATTGCAGCTGGGACCTGGTCCATGTGAGAGGGCATCTTAGACCACCCCAGCTCAGCTCTCTGCATTTGCATGAGTGACCTCAGGTGAGCTCAGTGGAAGAAATTCCCAATCAACCTAAGAAATCATGGGAAATAATCAATGATTGTAATTTTAGGCACTTATATTCAGGATGCCATGTCATGCAGCCAAACCTATTCAGTGCATGGCTTTAAGCAATGTATTTAACTTCTGTGAGCTTCACTCGTCATCTATAAATGTACTGCCTTCTTAGGGCTTTTAGTTGATTAAATCAGGTGATGGATGTATTCTTAACCAACTCACTGTATTGTCACCATGGAGCAAAGCCTAATGGGAAAAAAGTACTGCAATCATTATGTATGTATGTAATTCAAAATTTTACTACATCTGATTTAAATTTTTTATTTTTTTAATTTAAATTTTAGTTAACATACAGTGAAATAATGATTTCAGGAGTAGAATTGAGTGGTTCATCACATACAACACTCAGTGCTCATCAAAAGTGCCCACCTTAGTACCCACTGCCCATCTAGCCCATCTCCCACCCACCTCCCTTTGTCAACCACAGTTTGTTCTTTATCATTAAGAGTCTCTTGTGGTTTGTTTCCCTCAGAGAGGAAATAATTAAAAAAAAAAAGCTTAGAGAACACTTTGAATATTTAAAACATACGACAAACCAAGGGTCAAATGTATTAATAAAAATAAATCACAATAATCAGTCACAGAAAGGTATCACGGTTGGGGCACCTGGGTCGCTCAGTTGGTTAAGCATCTAACTTTGGTTCAGGTCATGATCTCACAGTTCGTGCGTTCAAGCCCCATATCATGCTCTGCACTGACAGCTCAGAGCCTGAAGCCTGCTTCAGATTCTGTCTCCTTCTCTCTCTGCCCCTCCCCTGCCCATGCTCTCTCTCTCTCTCTCTCTCTCTCTCTCTCTCTCTCTCTCTCCAAAATAAACAAACATAATGTTAAAAAAAGAGAAAGGTATCATTGCATCAAACATTGGGAATAAGATCATGTTTCAAAAATATTTACTGGGCTATTTAATGTCTTTGGGCGTTTGACCTGGAAGAAGTATTTATTCCTGTATCAACTATTCTAAGAATATATAGTAGATACCAGGCCTTTGCATATGCTGGGAATACAGTAGAACTCAACAGATTCAAAACATGCTCAATTGAACTAACATTTTTATCAGGAGGTGCATAATAAAATATTGAGAAAAATATTTATCATGCAGAGAAGTGATAAATGCTATGGGGAAATATAAAGTAGGAAAAGAATACTGCAAGGGCAAGTGTTAAAAGTTTGAACAGAACGAATGTTACTGCAATGAGTATCTGTGTGCAAGTTTTTATGTGGACATATATTTTCATTTGTCTCAGATGTATACCCAAGAATTGCATTCTTGGTAACTGTGGTAACTGGCATTATGAGGAAGTGCCAGACTCCTTCACTTTATTCTATCCCAGTATGTGTTATTTCTGTCTTACTGATTATAACCATCCTAGTGGGTGTGAAGTAGAATTTCACTGTAGTTTTGTTTTGCATTTCTCTCGTGACTAATTACGTTGCACATTTCTTCATAAGGCTGTTGGCAACATAAATATCTATCTTTGGAGAAATGTCTATTCAATAATATATCAGTCTTTAAATAGGATTATTTACCTTTTTATTGTTGAGTTATAAGCATTCTTTATATATTCTGGATATGAGGCCCTTATCAGATATATGATTCTGGAATATGATATTAAATATAAATTTTTAGAGCACATATGTTGACCTTGTTCATGACCCTTACATATAAAACTTTTAGTCTTAATTGAGTATGTTAGCTATAGGTTGATTTTTTTTTAAGATGCCTTTAATCAGGTTGAGGAGTTTCACTTCTATCCCTAGGTTGGTAAGATTTTATTTTTATCATGAGAGTTAATTTTATATCAGTTACTTTACATCCTTTGAAATTACCTTTTTTTCTCCTTTATTTTCTCATAGTGAAATAGATTGTTTGAATTTTCTGGATGTCTACCCATCCTTGTATTTCTGGGTTAAACTCCAAAGTGTCATGAAATATAAACACCTTTATATATTGCTAGATCTATTTTTTTTTAAAGATTTTTGAATCTGTATTAAGAGAAATATTGGTCTGTAGTTCTTTTTGTCAGGATATCTTTGCCTAATTTTGGACATAGAGCAGTACAGGATTTATAAAATGATTTGAAATGCATTTTCTTTTAATGATTATTTTAATTCTGAATTGAATTTATTTAATGTGAAGTTGTTCATGGTTTACATTTTTTCTCAGTCAGTTGTGGTTGCCTTTGTCTTTCAAGAATTTTTTGATTTCCTCAAGTTTGTCAAAGCAATTAGCATAAAATTTTTAAAAATATCCTCTAGTTATACTTTTGATGTGTCTAGGATGTATACTGATATCTAATCTTTTCTTCTAGATATTGGTAGTTTGTGCATTCTTTCTCCATTCTCATTAATATATCTTCTTACTGAAGTGTCTGTTTATTCTTTTGTCCATATTCTTTGTTTATTGTGTGTGTTTTTTGTTGATTTATCAACTTTTGAGTGTGTTTTACCCTTCCAGCTTTATTGTAAAAGATAATTGACAGATAACTTTGTGCATGTCTAAGGCATATGACATAATGCTTTGATATATGTATATATTGTAAAATAATTACAATATTAAGGTGAGTTAACACATCCATTACCTCACATATTTTTTGTGTGTATGAGAACATTTAAGATCTACTCTCTTATCAAATTTCAACTAAATAAAATATTACCTACAGCCACATGATCCCCCAAATTAATTCATCTTAAAACTAAAATTTTGCACCTTTTACCAACATCTCCCTATTTCTCCTACCCCTCAGCTCCTGGTAGCCACCAATCTACTCTGCATGACTTTTTCAGAGTCCATATATAAGTGAGATCATGCACTGTTTGTCTTTCTCTGCCTGGATTATTTCACTTAGCATATTGCCCTCCAGGTTCATTCATGCTGTGACAGTGGCAGAATTTCATTTTTTTAATGGCTGAATAATATTTTATCATATAAATATACATATCACATTTTCTTTACCCACTCATTGTTGAGGGACACGTAGGTTGTTTCCATCTCTTGGCTATTAGGAATAATGCTATAATTAACATGAAAGTGCAGGTATCTCTTCAAGATAGTGATTTCATTTCCTTTGTATATATAACAGAAGTGGGATTGCTGGATCATATGGTATTTCTATTTTTAATTTTTTGAGGAACCTTATACTCTTTTCCATAGTTGCTGTACCAATATATGTTACCACCAATAGGGTAGCAGGGTTCCCTTTTCTCCACACCTTTGCCAACACCTATTATCTCGTCTTCTTGATAATAACCATTCTAACAGGTATGAGGTGATATCTCATTGTGGTTTTGATTTGTAGTTCCCTAATTAATGATGTTGAGCGGCTTTTCATGTGCCTATTGGCTATCTTTAGGTCTTATTTGGAAAAATATCTGTCAAATCCTTTATCCATTTTTTTAGTCAGATTGCTTTTTTTTTCCTGCCATAGAGTTGTATGAATTCCTTACATATTATATATATTAACCCCTTATCAGATACATTTGCAAATATTTTCTTCCATTCCATATGTTGCCTTTGCTGTGCAGAAGCTTTTTAAAGAAAATATGACCTAAATATAATTAGAGCACAACAAAACTAAATAATAAAGGTGAACCCAACCCACACAAGCATACTTGAACACATACACCCAAGACCTCACACAAACCTACATGCACTCACAAATACAGGCAAATGCAACAAATAGCCCCCAGTGAAGTCTCTCACGTGCAAAAACCAAACTTTACATTGAGTACAAGCACAAAGGCATACCAGTTGCTGAGAAATAAACAAAAGCATCCAAAAGGGAGAAAGACTGCCACTCAACAAGCAAATTAAAAAAAAAAAAATTGCACACATCCACAAAGGATGAAGACAAAAAAGCAATCCAACCCCATAAAACGTCACATATAAACCATACAAAAATATACAGCCACAATATAATATAAAATTTTATGAAACCCACTGTACAAAATAAAACACAGAAATGCACTGCTATGGACTCTAATGTGTCCCTCCAAAATTCATGTTAAAACTCTTAATACCCAGTGTGATGGTGTTTAGAAATGGGGCCTATGGAAGATAAGTAGGTTCGGATGAGCTCATGAGAGTGGGGCCTTCATCATGGGATTATTATTCATTCTTCTTCTAAGAAAAGTCACAGGGAGCTTGCTTACTGTCCAAATGCACACACCAAGGAAAGGCCAGATGAGCACACAGTGAGTCTGTAAAACAGCAAGAGCACTCTCTCCAGAAACTAATCACGCTGATGGCTTGATCTTGAACTTCTAGCCTCCAGTAGTATGAGAAAATAAATTTCTATTGTTTCATTCACTCAGTTTAGAGTATTTCATTATGGCAGCCTGAGCTAAGACATACATGAACACAGAAATGAAATCAAGCCAAATAACAAATGAGAACACACATGGGAGTGGCAAAAAGGATGCTTGAATTACTAAGAAAAACACTCTGATTTCACTTGTACATGGAATCTAAAAAGTCAAATTCATAGAAACAAAGAGTATAATGGTTGTCGGAGGCTGAGGGGTGGGAGAAATGGGAAGATGTTACAGGTACAAAGTTTCAATTGTGAATAAGTTCTGGAGATGTAATTAATGCATAGCGCAGTGACTATAGTAAGTAACACACTAGTACTTAGGTGCTGGAAATTTTCTAAGAGTGTAGATCTTAAGTGTTCTTATCTCACACAAAAAATGTAATTATGTGAGGTGATAGATATGCTAATTAACTTGGTTACGGTAATCATTGCACAATGTAAATACATTTATGTTGTACACCTTAAAAACATCACATCCAACCTACATATGTACAATTTTTATTTGTCAGTCATACCTCAATAAAGCTGGAAAGAATAAGAAAATGTTTTAGTTTCTGACAGAAAGATGGACTTCGAGGTTAAGCAGTGGAGGAAGCTGAGAACCAGGAAGGTATTTGGGGAGCTGTAAAAGAAAGGTCTTGCAAATGGTGAGACGTTAGTGGGTGAAAAATCGTCACGGGATTTGGTAATATAGGGGGAAAGTCTCAGCTAACAGAGAAGGAGGGCTGTGTTCTAGATATAATGTATTTCCCACGTCAGTGAAGTCTCATTTGGCAAAAATAAATCAATTCTTGAAGAATGTAAGTGGAGGTATTTTCCCAGGAAATATACATAGGAAATATACAGTTCCTATGTATATTCTCTTAGAAGGCTCAAAATGTCCCTTGAGGTAGTCCAGCACCAAAGAGTGAGTGCCTGGGCTCTAAAAAAGGCATCTCTGTGCTTGCACAAACAACCCCATCCCCAGGGTCACCACTTCGGCCTTACACATGGCACAATTCTCTTCTCAAAGAGGCGCCGTTCATATTTTAGCCCACATGAATGACATCTTCTTGTGAAAGGCGTTGCACACTGTATGGCTCAGAGCACCAGCCCAACCCAAATAGTCCCATCCATGCAGCTTTCATTCAAGCCTCAACACTTTCTAGATTTGCATGGCATTGGGACAGTTATGGGCCCATCAAAGGAAATTGTTATCTCACAAAGTAGTTTGTTGTTTCTTATTTAGAGCATTTTCATTGAACTCTTTCTTACAGTTTCTATCTCTGTGCTAAAATTCCCCATCTGCTCATGCAAGATGTCTCCTTTTTCCACTGGATACTTAAATATGTTCATCATAATTATGGTAAAGTCTCTGTCTGATAGTGCTAGTATCTGGATTATCGCTGAGCTGGTTTTATTGATTTGGTCTTGATACTAGGTTTCCTTGTATTTTGTATTCCTTGTATTTTGTGGATGCTTGTTTGATGCTGAACATGTGTAGAACAGTAGAGAACAGGGTAAATAATATTTGTACCTGGAAATGAACAAGCTGCTTCTATTGCCAGGTTTATTTTACATGATAGGGCAGTTGAGTCACCCTTGTCAATTAATAGCCTGAGATTGGGTTTTATTGTTGTGGTGGTTAGCTTAAAGTGTATTACAGACTTTGAATTCCTCTAACATTGTTTTGTTCTTAGGGTGATGCCTATGTTCCAAGAGGATTTATCTCAGTGCCCCTGCTTTACTTACTGATCTCTCACATTCAACACACCTAAACCACAAAGGGATCTCTCTCCAGGTCCCTGACCCTTTCCTAATGGGAGACTGTTTTTGCTTGTTCCTTAGGTGCTTGCTAGGACAGTACAATTACTTCACTTTCTCTGTCAGTACTAAGCCAGTCTGACCCATTTCTCCTTGGAAGGGCTAGATTTCATTAAAATCACGCTACTTAATAGATCTGTACCTCTAAAGGGTTCAAGATCTCTAGAGTCTTCAAGAAAAATCATGAGTTTGGAGTTTATCTGACTTTCATGTTGTGTTGAAATCCACATCTTTCATTTTTCTTTATACAGGGCAGAAGCAAAATTGGATGTATGCTTTTTAGTTGCCTCTTTGTCTTTCTTACATTCATTCTGGAATAATTTTAGATTTATGGAAAAGTTGTAAATGTAACACAGAGTATTCTCATACACCTGTCATCCAGCCTCCTGTAAGGTTACCATCTTACATAACCATGGTACATTAATAAAAACTCACAAATTAACAGTGGCACAATAATATTATCAAAGCTACCGACACTTTAGATTTCACTACTTTTTCCACTAATGTCCTTTTTCTGTTCCTCTTCTCAGCAAAATTTCCCAGTCCTTTTTTTTTTCCATGTCCTTTATAGAAGAGTACTGGTCAGACATTTTCTAGAATGTCCTTCAAATGGAGTTTTTCTGAAGTTTTCTTTTCATTAGACTGGGGTTCTGAGTTTGGGGAAGAATACCACAGAGGTGAATTACCCTTCTCATTGCATTCTATCAGGAAGTATATACACATAAGTTACCACTGCTCGTATTAACCTTTAAGTTCTTTGGGAATGAGTCACTAATCCCAGCCCACACTCAAGTGGAGAGGCATTTAAGCACCTCTTAGACAGGGGATATCTACATATATTATTTATTTATTTTGAATATATATGATATATATTATACACATATATATGATATATAAACATGCTTCTTTTGTAAGCAAGTTATATATCTTCATACATATATTTATTTATTCAATAGTTTATATCAGTATGGACTCATGGGTATTAACTTTATTATTTGGGTTTTAATCAAGTACTGTTGATACTGATTTCGCTGATCAGCTTTGGAAGTTCTTTCAAATTTGGTCATTTGTCATGCACAATTGTTTTTTGACAATACTTCCTTAATTTCTAGTATTCCAAATTACTCAAAGCTTATCTTATATGTAACCTAGAATCAATCATTTCTCTAAGGGCTTCAAGTTCTTTTTATTAGAAAATGAGATGTAAAAACCAAGATCTGGAGTAAGATGTTTGAGATAATATTTTCCTATCTTTATATTCTGAGAAATATGTTCCAGGGGCTATGCCCCCACCTCTCACACCATCAATGACTTTTTGTTTAAGAAAGGCTCAGGGACAACCAATCCATCAGTCATCCAGCGGCCTTATCAAGTGGCCTGACCCAAACTAAAAAGCAACAAGAATAATATCCTTCCCAAAAAGATATGGGTTAGACTAGTATCAGGCTGTTAAGGTAAAATGATGTCATAAAATGGAAGAGACCATGATGTTCCATAGAAAAGCTAAAGTTATAGTCCATGATAAACCAGAGCCTAACAGATGGAGAAGCTCTATGAACAGTGGATTAAGTAGTTATTTGATGGATTTTGCTTTATTGCTTGCATTTATGTTCTAAGGGTAACGCATTTATATTTTTTAGGAATACCACCAATCATTAAAGTTTCTAGTGAATTACTATGCATTGTAATTATAGGAGAAGTGAGAACACACACACACACACACACACACACACACACACACACACAGCTGAGACCGAGAAAAAATGATGTAGTAAGGTAAACTATGAACTTTGTGTGCTAATTATGTATCATTGTTGGTTCATCAGTTATAAATGTACCACTCTGGTGAGTGATGTTGACAATGAGGAAGGCTATGCATGTGTAGGGTCAGGAGATACATGGGCAATTCCTGTACCTTCCTCTCAGTTTTTCCTTGAACTCAAAAGTGCTCTTACAAAGTTCTTTAAAAATTAAAAAAAAGTCATTTAAAAATTGCGTATAGTAACAACGTACGGATGAAAAAAATACTGTGCAGTAAAATTGAAATTCTGTGTATGTGTATAGTCCTATGATTTAAAGACATGTGTAGATTCAAGTAAATATCACCCCTATCAAGATAAAGAACAGTGGCATCACCTCACCCTACCTGCCTTGTGTTATCATTTATTTTGTCATTACACCCTCCCCCACCCCAAGCCCTCAAAGTGATCAATCTATTCTACAGTAATATAAGTTTATCTTTTCAAGAATGTTCTATAAATGGAATCATATAGTACATAACCTTTTGAGACTGGCTTCTTTTAATCAGCAAAATATCACTGAGATTCAACCAAATTACTGTGTATATCAGTGATAAATTTCTTAATATTGCTCAACAGTATTCCAATGACGGATTTACCACGCCTACTGAAGGAAATTGGGGTTTCTCATTTTTTACCGTTACAAATAAAGTCCTCTAAAAAATATATGCAAGTGACAACTAAGCACATTTACGAAAGCTAAGTATCATAAGTTATTGACGAAATGAAAAATAAGACCATAATGAGCTAGCACTTTCCTTCCATTAGGATAGCTAAAATTAAAAAGATTAAATATAGTTAGTATTGTTAAGGATTTGAAGGAACTCAAAATTTGGTAATATAAAATAGTAAAATGACTTTTGAAAGCAGATTATCAGTTTCTTAAAGTTAAAAATAAACTTATCATATAATATTGCTGTTCCAAAACCAATGTCCACACAGAAAATTGTACATCAGTGTTCACTGCAGCATTATGCAAAATAGCCAAAACCTTGAAACAATCCAAATGTCCATCAACAGGTATATAGATGAACAAAACATATAGATAGATAGTTAGATACATAGATAGAGTAGACAGAAATGCCACTTAGCTATTAAAATATTGGAATCATTGATAGACACAACAACTTGGAAAAATCTCAAAATCATGCTGATGAAAGAAGCTAGACAGAAGTTAAACAGGTTTTTTTCTCTGAAAACAAAAGCATAACAAATAGCAGTTGCCAAGGCAACATATTGATGTGATTTGAGGGGGATCACCTTGGGGGCAAGGGAGAACAGGACATACTACTTTTCCTAACACAGGTATATAAAATATATAACCTGCTTCTCAATTTCTGCATTTTGAGGCACTGATATGAGTACGGACAATGAAAGCAAAATGAAGAAGCAAATAAAGCCAGTATAAAATCTCCTCATTCTTAAGAGTTCTAATCTAATACTCAGTGAACTACTAGCAAACCAAATCGAACAGCATATTAAAACCAAACTTAAGCATATATTGAAACCAGTCCCAAAAAATCCACACAACATAAGACACCCACTTAAAATTACAATCTCAAACCAAACACACGTATATATTACTCTTACCACTACCATATAAACATACCAAAATGCAGATAAATTCAGAGTAGTCACTGTCACAGACAAGCACATGGGACATGCTGACAATTCAGGAAGGAGCATGTAAGATACGGTAGCAGTAAGAACTATTTCCCTGTATAACAACCTAAATTTCCTCCCACAGCTTGAAGTGAAGTAATTATATGGTTATTGGATTTGGGCAAAAAAAAAAAAAAAAAAAAAAATCACAAACACAGTTGTCAATGCTCAAATGGTTTATTTTTTTTTTTCAACGTTTTTATTTATTTTTGGGACAGAGAGAGACAGAGCATGAACGGCGGAGGGGCAGAGAGAGAGGGAGACACAGAATCGGAAACAGGCTCCAGGCTCTGAGCCATCAGCCCAGAGCCCGACACGGGGCTCGAACTCACGGACCGCGAGATTGTGACCTGGCTGAAGTCGGACGCTTAACCGACTGCGCCACCCAGGCACCCCTCAAATGGTTTAAATAAGCTTGTATCAGAGGCAACACCAGTTTCTACCCCATTTCCCAACAGAACAATGTGATATTTAGAATTTGTCCTTCAGACACTGTTCCAGTACTGTGATCATGTCCAAAAGGGTGGCTTGTGAGCAACATCCTGTCTCTCTTTCTAGTCTCATTCTTTCTCAGTCACGTGTTAAGGAGTAATCCCAAAAAATTAGGGGGAAAAGCCAATGCATTATTTATTCATACTCGAGAGAGCTACAACATTTATTCATATTCAGTGATCCTTTTGTCACTTTATCCCCTCACACATGATATTTTAAAAATTTAACATTAGAAATGTCTGTGAACTACATGTAGCTTCCAGAACCATCACTACAAGTAAGTTTGGAGAAAGCATTGACCATTTCTTTGTGTTAACTGCCAGCTGTGACTAACCTCCTTCTGGGGGAAAGAGCTACCCTGAGAGTATGCGTAAGTGGAACCTAAGAAATAGGGTATGAAGTCCTCAACTCAGAATTTACTATAGCTTTTCAGCACTGAGCACAAGTTTTTTACCCAGATATGTCAGGGAGGCAGCCTAAGTCTGTAGTATCTGAGAGGCCAAATGCTAGTGAAGTGGTGAGCTTTGCATTAGAAGGGAAACTGAACCATCTCAAATCCTCAGATCTGGTCAACATGAGCACTGCTGGAGTACTTACCTCCATATCTACCAAGGGAGAAGCAACTGTCTTCTGTTTACTTTTCTTTTACTTTTTCTTAAATGTTTATTTATTGTTGAGAGAGAGCGACAGAGCATGAGTGGGGGAGGGGCAGAGAGAGAGAGGGAGACACAGGCTCCAGGCTCTGAGCTGTCAGCACAGAGCCCGACGCGGGGCTCGAACTCACGGACCGTGAGATCATGACCTGAGCTGAAGTCAGATGCTTAACCGACTCAGCCACCCAGATGCCTCGAAAAATGTCTCATAGAGAAATAAAGCAGTGGTACATAAGTGAACAACAAAAAGACTCTCCTCCAAACCCATGAGTTTTGAATAGTAATAATGTATTCAAATGACATATTAAAATCAGTGAAATATGGGGACATGAAAAGGGGGAGTAGGTAATGCAAATTTGACATGGTCACAACACTCCCTTTTTTTTTTTTAACGTTTATTTATTTTTGAGACAGAGAGAGATAGAGCATGAATGGGGAAGGGGCAGAGAGAGAGGGAGACACAGAATCTGAAACAGGCTCCAGGCTCTGAGCTGTCAGCACAGAGCCTGACACGGGGCTTGAACCCACGAACTGTGAGATCGTGACCTGAGCTGAAGTCAGACGCTTAGCCAACTGAGCCACCCAGGCGCCCCACAACACTCCCGTTTTAATGAACCAATTTTTCTTATGGGTTTCCAGATGGTCTTTCCCATTTAAGCCCCTGTCAGCAGCAACCATGTCATTGGCATCCTAAACAGAGTCAGAAAAGAGGGATTTTATACCTTACTACCCACATGATCACAGGTAGATAACTAATAATCAGATTAATTCTTCAAAACTTTCTCAGCTGACCCACAGATATTTTCAAAACAACTGTTAAGTACTAAAATCCTAAGTCCCTCAGAATTATCCCTTCAGGCAGACCAACTATACCATCTTTCCCCAAACTATGGACCTTCTTAACCATTTCATTTTATAAATGACACACACACACACACACACACACACACACACACACACACACACAGTAACATTAGGCACATATATGTACATATGTATCAAGATGGAATATAAACATTATACACATATCTCTCTGTGTATGTGTATAGGTATATGTGTTAATTTACTTATGTGTGTGTGTGTGTTTCACCTGACTGAAGTCTCAAACTGAAGACTTCTTCTGATGCACTCTGGAAGATTGCAAGCTTTGCATCTTCCTCTTTATCTGCAAAACTCTCATCTCAAGGGGCAGTATAGTGTTCTGGTTTAGATCACAGAAACTGTATCCTCTCTGCCTATTTAGAACAACAGCTCTGCCATTTAAAAAATATATGACCTTGAGTAAACTGTAACATCTCTGTGCCTCAGTTTCCTCATCTGTGTAATAAATAACAGTAGTTGTTGCAATAATCAAAACGGGTTGATACACTGAAAAGAGCATTTGGTATATGGCAAGTAACCAATAAATATTATATTTTATTTCTATTATAATCATCTAGGCTAAATTCATGAAATATATCATTAAAAATAAGACACAGCTTTGCTGCAAGTTGCTGAATACTCCACCCCAGTTTCTTTTTTTTTTTTTTAAATAATTTATTGTCGGGGCACCTGGGTGGCTCAGTCAGTTAAGCGTCCAACTTTGGCTCAGGTCATGATCTCACAGTTTGTGAGCTTAAGCCCCACGTCGGGCTCTGTGCTGACAGCTCAGAGCCTGGAGCCTGCTTCCAATTCTGTCTCTCCCTCTCTCTCTCTGCCCCTCCCTCACTTATAGTCTGCCTCTCTCTCTCAAAAATAAATGTTAAAAAAATTAAAAAAATAATAATTTATCGTCATGTTAGCTAACACACGGTATATACAGCATAGTCTTGGCTTCGGGAGTAGATTCCCGTGATTCATCACTTACATACAACACCCAGTGCTCATCCCAACAAGTGCCCTCCTCAACGTCCATCACCCATGTTCCCTTCTCTCCCACCCCCACCCACCCTCAGTTTTTTCTCTTTATTTAAGAGTCTCTTATGGTTTGCCTCCCTCCCTCTCTGTTTGTAACTTATTTTTCCTTCCCTTCCCTCATGGTCTTCTGTTAAGTTTCTCAAATTCCATGTATGAGTGAAAACATATGGTATCTGTCTTTCTCTGCCTGGGTTATTTCACTTAGCATAATATCCTCCAGTTCCATCCACATTGTTATAAATGGCAAGATTTCATTCTTTTTCATTGCCAAGTAGTATTCCATTGTGTGTGTGTATCACTACTTCCTTATCCACTGCAGTTTCTTAAAAATTAAAATGCTTAAACTATCATTCATTCAAGAAAAAGTTACTGAGTGCCCAAGAGATGGCCAACACAATGCTCATCTAGATATGTAAAAATAATGAATTTCCTAAAATAGTCTTTAAGATCACAGGGTAGCTTCTATTATTTTTCTCGTTCTTTGTATTAGCAACTTAAAAAATTGTTTTTATATTTATTTATTTTTGAGAGAGAGAGACAGAGTGTGAGCAAGGGAGGGGCAGAGAGAGAGAGAGAGAGAGAGAGAGAGAGACAGAATCCAAAGCAGGCACCAGGCTCTGAGCTGTCAGCACAGAGCCCGACGTGGGGCTTGAACCCGCAAACTGTGAGAACATGACCTGAGCTGAAGTTGGACACTTAACTGACTGAGCCACCCAGGCGCCCCTGTATTATCAACTCTTTTATTGGTAGTAGTTACAAGATCTTAGAAAGCTGCTTTGGGTTATAATTTTATATACATAGAAAAATATACAGGCACACAAATATACTGTTGTCTATACATATTCTCCCTCCTTTCAGTTGGCATGGCTAGTATGGACAGGCTTCCAAATGTCCAGAGAAAACAGTATAAAATAATTATTTTGTTCCTAAAGAAGAGTGGCCATCAAGTATACAACGGACATATTTTTAAGTATAAATATCAATTACTTCTTTTTATTCTCATTTCAATATGTGTCATAATTTCTCAAAATCTTCCTAGAGAATAACATGGCAGGAAAATCCTTACATGATTAACCTGATATCAAGGCATGAAGATTCTGCTTCATGGGGATAACCTCAGGGTGAGAAAGGGACTAAATTGTCAAGGATGATCTTTGGAGTACATGATCAAAATAGTACTTTATTGGGGAATGCATGGAAATATTTCCATTTCCATGTTGGTCTCTCTAAAAGTCATGGCATTAACCCCACCTGGGCAATGAGCATTTTCATCTCTTGCCTTCAAGATTAGAAGAATATCATTCTGTAGTATCCGGAAACATGTGATTCACACACCTGACCAACCAGTATAACTTGATCACCATTTTTCTTGGATCTAGGTAATGGCTAATAGGCAGTGTCAGAAGTCACCAGGGCACATGCTGCTTCAGAGGCCAAGGGGCACAGAGAGCTTTGGCCAGGTAGCAGGGTAGGCATTATGGCCCCAGGGACACAATGAGGCCAGTGGGGGAGGAGGCGGGCCTTCCTCTTAACGTCTCTTAATCGTAGTAGAGATATCCTCGCATATGTTATCTTGATTCTTTCCCCACTGTTATATATATGTATTAACCAGTGGTTTGCATTCTGCAGAGCCAATAGGTAAGCAGAAAATACACTCCATCTTACTTAATCCTTCCTTGTCACCCAACAATCGATCTGAGTCCCTCCACCTGAGTTATTTACCTCAACTCCTGAGACCCAAAATAAGCAGGTAAAACACAGGATCTTGAAAGCAGAGAATGATAGACTAATAAGTTGGTGACATGGAGAAAGTAGAGATCACTTTTCCTCCTCAGACCCTGGAGTGAAAAAAAAAAAAACCACTTTATCAGTAGTGATCAACAAAACAGAAATTTTTCTAGGTGCCTAGGGATGCCCTTATTCTCCTCTCTGCTCCCGGTTTTCCTGAACCTTTCTTTGGATGCATGCTTACTATGAGCAGCGTGTTTCTGCATTTTTACACTCTGCGACACATGTCACTACTAGGTGCCTTTGTTTCCCTTGACAAACTGAACCTGAAAAACCTAGAAGAAAATGCAAGGGAGAATACTAGAATGATGGAAGGTTTGATTTAAAAATATGGAAAATAGGTTCTGGAAATTCTTGTGAGGAGAGACAAACAGGACTCCTAGACTCTGTGTAATTGGGACAACCAAACTCCTAAACTCTGTTTAGTTGGGATAACTAAAGTCTCAACTCTATATACATGACTCTCTTCCTAATTTTCCAAAGCATCCATAATAGAAATAACAGAATACAGTAGAGACATGCCCCATCTAATGTAGACCTATAGTATAGATATGATGAAACTGCATTGGCAGAGAGCTGGGCAATATTCCGTCCTTCCAAGCATATTCTACTGGGTGTGACTGTCCTGCATTTAGTTTAGTAAGACTAAATGATTAGAAGCGTCTAGTATAGTAGCCATGTACTTCTTTTATGCTGATGTGCAAACACAATGAAGATTTTCAGTCTCAGAAATACCTTTGTACCATCCCCATCAGTTTATTAAATGTCTGCAACCCCCAAAAGATGGGGAAGCACACGGCTCGGTGTCAGAGCTTAGTCATGGTCAAGGTAACATACTTCAGGGAACAAAATAACTCCAAATATCTTGATTCTTTCCTCCAATTTGTTGAAATTCATGAATAGTAACCAAAGTCTGATTGTACAGATATATTGACATATATTAATTTCTCTTTTGCCTACTTCTCTCTTCCTTGAAGAATTTGGGCCCTTAACATACCTTTCCAAATTTCTCAAGGGGAAAAAAAAATAGCACCTGGAAACTGTTTCCTTCAGGGGTGCCTGGTGGTTCAGTCAGTTGAGCGTCTGACTCTTGATTTCAGCTCAGGTCATGATCTCACAGTTTGTGAGATCGAACCCCATGTTGGGTTCTGTGCTGACAGTGCAGAGTCTGCTTGGGATTCTCTCTCTCCTTCTCTCTGCTCCTCCCCTGCTTGCTCGCTCTCCCTCTCTATCAAAATCAATAAACATTTAAAATGTTGTTTCCTTCAACCACCAGCAGGAGTACAATTTCTCCCCTGCTTTGCATACTGCTCAGTAGCTTCAAAAAAAATCTTTGCAGCAACCTGGCACATAGCAGGGGATTCTAAGAAAGCACAAACAGACACAATCACCATTTGCCAATGTAAAAGAGGACTGACTGTTCTATTTCTGTCCCTACCTCTCTCAAAACCTGTGGTTTAAAAAGAGATAAGTCACAGGGCACCCGGGTGGCTCAGTCGGTTAGGCGTCCAACTACGGCTCAGGTCATGATCTCGCAGCTTGTGGGTTTGAGCCCTGTGTTGGGCTCTGCGCTGACAGCTCAGGGCTTGGAGCCTGCTTCGGATTCTCTGTGTGTGTGTCTCTCTCTCTGCCTCTCCCCTGCTCGTGATCTGTCTCTCTCTCTCAAAAATAATGAACATTAAAAAAAAAAATAGATAGGTAAATAAATAACTCCCAAAACTCAGAGGACAAAAAAGCCCCAATTCAATATTTCCTGATTCTCAAGAGGTTTGGGTGAGGAGTTCCTGTGCTTGCTAATGTGATTGATCCTGAGTACCAAGGAGAAAGTGGACCACTAGTCTACAATGCATGTTAAGAAGAGTGTGTCTGGAATACAGGAAATCCCTTGGGGAATCTATTAGTATTATCAGCCTTGTGATTAAAGTCAACGGAAAACTACAACAACCCAATCCAGGTAGTACTACAAATAGCCCAGACCCTTCACACCTTTCAGGAATCAAGGTTTGGGTAACCCTGCCAAGCCAGGACCAGCTGAGATGTTTGCTGAAGACAGAGGGAATACTGAATGGATAGTGGAAGGAGGTAGAGATGAATAATAGCTACACTCATATAACCAGTAACGGAAATATGTAATTATCATGAGTGTTTCTTCCCTAGTTTGTTATGAATATGTGTGTGTATATACTATATAGCAAATATGTTTGTTTTCTACCCTCTCTTGTCCCCTTACTATGTAACATAAGATATATTGACTTTATATCAATAATTAAATATTATATAATTAAATATTTAAACGTTTTCAATGTTAATTAATATTAACATTAAATTAAGTATTTTAAATGTTACATCATATTTTAGTTAAGGAATATCAAAGAGAAGAGTAAACATCACTCAAGGACTTTACCTCCTCATCTGGGGAAGAAGTTTGTACATTTTCAGTTATATATGAGATAATTGTATCATGTTGGCCAGGGTTATGACCTTATGATACTGTCTTCATTTGGAGATCAAGTATGCTTTAAGGAGACGCATATGGGTTCCAAGTTGGCAACGAGTGGACTTGTGATGGCTAATTTCATGTGTCAACTTGACTGGGTCACATTGTGTCCAGATGTTTGATCAAACATATTCTAGGTGTTTCTATAAGGGTGTTTTTGGAAGAGATTAACATTTAAATTGCAGACTGAGTAAAGCAGATGGCCCTCCATATTGTTGGTGAGCCTCATATAATCAGTTGAAGGACCAAATAGAACAGAAAGCTCACCCATGGGGTGCCTGGGTGGCTCAGTTGGTTAAGCATCCAACTCTTGATATTGGCTTAGGCTGTGACCTCATGGTTTGTGAGTTTGAGCCCCACATAGGGATCTGCACTGACAGTGCAGAGCCTGCTTGGGATTCTCTCTCTCCCTCTGTCTGCTCCTCCCCCACTCCTGCTCACTTGCTATCTCTCTTCTCTCTCTCTCTCTCTCTCTCTCTCTCTCTCTCTCTCTCTCTCTCTCTGTGTGTGTATGTGTGTGTGTGTGTGTGTATGTCTCAAAATGAATTTTAAAAAGAAAAGGCTCATCCCTCACTGAGTAACAAAGAATCTCTCCTGCCTGACTGCCTTTGAGCTAGGACATCCGTTTTTTTCCTGCCTTTAGACTCCAACTGAAACATCAACTCTTCCTGGCTTTTGAGCCTGCAAAGTTTCAGACTGAAACTATACCATTGGTTTTCCTCAGTCTCTAGCTTGCCAGTTCACTCTGCAGATCCTAGGACTTAACAACCTCTCTAAAAATGCGAGCCAATTCTTTATAAGCAATGCCTCTCTCTCTCATATATATATATATATATATATATATATATATATATATATATGTATATAGATATGTATATATATACATATATACATATGAATCGATATATATATATATATATATATATATATATGTATATATGAATGGAGATATATAGGGAGAGAGAGAGAGAGAGGCATTACCAAGGTTACCCAGGAATATTCAAAGGAATTGGAACGCATCACTCTATCTCCAGCAGAGAGGGTTAAAAGAGTTTGGAATTTAGCAGAAGGGTATTTGGGCTACCTAAAAAAGAAGGCTTGACTATTGTGAGGAAAGCAAATAGGTATAAAATTTTCAGGAGTTTTGACGGCAGGAAGTTTATTTGTTGTGCACAGAAGAAAGACTAAGACATAGAAGAGAAGGAGGATCTTGTTCCTATCCCAAATATCGTTCCAACTGTGGTCAGTCCTTTTATGGACAAAGAATTATAAATAGCTGACAAACCTACATGACAGGCTTTTCCCAGGGGCCCTTAAATTCGGCACTGGGTCTCAGAAGAGGCGCTTCAGAAAGTACTGGGCGGTGGCCCATCACTGAAGGGTAAGTACTCCAGCTCAAGGGAATGTGGCTCTGTGACTAGAGCTCCCCGTACCAGTGCCAATGTCACCGCAAACATCGTCTTCATTTCCCGTTACTCTGCTCAGCAAGGCACCATTCATATATCCATCTATGTGAATGATGCCTTCCCGAGTAGGGCACTGAACACAGATTATCTAAAGGTGGCAAGCCTGCCCTTTTCCACACAGTGATAGAAAGCCCTGAAGAACTTACAAAGGAGGCTTTTCCTGGGACCCTCACTCCCTAGAGTTTCCGGGGCTCTTCAAAGGGTCCCCTGAGTTGAACCAGCACTGAGAAGGTGGTTCTAAGATTCAAGAGATGACACTAATGTGCGGTAGCTGTGTTGCCTCTCCCAGGGCTGGCACCGATGCTGTACCTGTCATGCATTACTTCACTCTAAGAGGTGCCAATCATATTTCTAGGTACATGAATGACACTTCTTAAAGTGGAGCACTGCAGACACTACAGCTGAAGATGGTGACTGTGCCTGAACCCCGACACCCCCATCACCATGCCAGTACAATCGGCACCCTAACACTCTCAATGGGGAATCATCAGAATACACCCAAAAGACCTGGAAAGCAACCACTATGCTCCTGTCTCTTTTGCCTTCCCCTGAGCGCCTAACTCCTCATCTGCTGGGCATTTCATGGGACAGATTCTAGGACTGAGAATAAGCCTTCCTCCTTGCCTTTTCCCTCTTCCTCTGAGATTTACAACATTTGCCTGCGTTATTCTGCTTTGCAATTTAAGATAGTTGGCACGTAAAAAAATTACTTTGTATTTCCCCGAAGTCAATTGTTAAGTAAAAAGGATAATTGAACTCACTCATTATATGCACGCATTGCAGGTCCAGTAGAGCTCAGAAAAGTGCTGGACAGAATTTTTTTCTTGACACTTTGATCCTTCTTTATACCACCACGTGGGCTTTAGTTTGGCATCCTCTGAAAAGAAATGGAAGTCTGAGGCAGCAGAAGCCCACGTGGTGGTATAAAGAAGGATCAAAGTGTCAAGAAATATTTGAAAGTCAACATGCGGATACAACAACGCGTGCAAATACATACAAACACACTGCAAAGAAACATGTGGATAATGAAACAAACCAAAAGATAATCCACACGAAACAGTGTACTGCAAACAATAAAGAATTAAAAATACTACCGAATATTCTACATAACACATATTCAAAAAAACCGTCAATCAACAGAGCAGTAAGAAGAACATATAAAATACAAGAAATGCAAATACATGAATCCCATAGGAAACAAACCCAAAAACCAAAGCAAGGAAAACAACAACAGAAAAAAACAATAGAGTATATCCTTAAAAAATACAAAACCCCAAAATACACACCAAAAAAATGACTTCCAACCTCAATAAAATAAAAAATGGAGGACAAACTTGAAAGGAATCCATCTTGCAACCAGTACACACTAGGGATCAATGGTCCTTACTGCACAGGGTCATGCTGAGAGTTCAGGAAAGGGAGAAGGGGATGCCATGAGAAGTACCCAGATGTGGTGCCCTGGTGACGGTGTTAGCACACAAAGTAGAATAATTTCTCTACACTCAGCTCAACTTCCTTCGTAGCTATGGGTGAGGCTTTTGGGTTAGGTGACAATTTAGAGATTGACTACAAAACCCACAAACATTGGCTGCCAACTCAATACCCAGTTGATTTCAAAGAGATCACCTCTGGGGTGCCTGAGTGTCTCAGTCAGGCAAGTGTCCAACCCTTGATTTTGGCTCAGGTCATGATCTCACGGTTGGAAAGTGCGAGCCCCACGTTGAGTTCTGTGCTGACAGGGTGGAGCCTGCTTGGGATTCTCTCTCTTCCTCTCTGTCTGCCTCTCCATCGCTCATTTTACTCTCTCTCTCTCTCTCTCTCAAAATGAATAAATAAACTTAAAAAATAGTCCATCCACATAATAAAATATTAAAAATAAATAAATAAAAGAGATTATCTAAGACGTGATGTGCATTGGGTTATCAGGTTATAGCCCATCCTCCCCACATAGAAATGTAACATTTATACCTTAACTCTCAGGTTGTGCCTCAGTCCAGTAATGATCTTCAGGGGTTGGTGCTTGCTCACTCTTTGCCCATTCCTCCAAGAGCCCTTGGTTAAGAGTGATACCTCAAAATGAACAAGAGAACTGGCATAAAAACAGATGCATAGATCAAAGAAACAGAATAGTCGAGAAATAAACTCATGGATATATAGTCAACTAATCTTTGAGAGGGGTGTCAAAAACACACAATGGGGAAACAACAGTAAAAGTTCAATAAATGGTGCTGGGGAAACTGGATATTCACATGCAAAAGAATGGAACTGGACCCCTACCTTACACCACTCACAAAAATTAGCTTAAAATAGAATAGCTCAAAAAAAGCAAACTGTAAAACTCCTAGGAAAACCACAGGGAAAACTCCTTGACACTGGTGTTGGCAATAATTTTGTGGATAAGATACCAAAATTATAGACAACAAAAGTTAAACAAGTGAAACTACATCAAAATAAAATCCTTCTTTTTTTAAATGTTTATTTATTTTTGAGAGAGAGAGAGAGAGAGAGAGAGACAGAGCATGAGCAGGGGAGGGGCAGAAAGAGACAGAGACACAGAATCTGAAGCACTCTCCAGGCTCTGAGCTGTTAGCACAGAGCCTGATGCGGGGCTGGAACCCACGAACTGAGAGATCATGACCTGAGCCGAAGTCGGACGCCCAACCAACTGAGCCACCCAGGCACCCCTAAGATAAAATCCTTCTACACATGAAGGAAATGAAATGGAAAAAACAACCTGTGGAACAGGAGAAAATATTTGCAAATCACGTATCTGATAAGAGGCTAAAAAGGGGTTAAAATGCCAAACATAAAAAGAATTCAAATGATTCCATAGCAAAAACAAAAATACTCCTCCCCAATAATCCAATTTAAAAATGGATAAAGGACCTGAATAGACCTTTTTTTTTCTTCCAAGAAGACAAACAAATGACTAATCAGTACATGAAAAGGTGCTCAGCATCACTGATCATCAGGGAAATGAGATGAGAAGAAAGGGAAATAAACCACAAGAGACTCTTCCCTACAGGAAACAAATTGAGGGTTGATGGAGGGACGTGGGTGGGAGATGGGCTAGATAGGTGATGGGCATGGAGGAGGGCACCTGTGATGATGAGCACTGGATGTTGTATGGAAACCAATTTGACAATAAATTTCATATTAAAAAAAAGATAGTATCTTATACCTGTTACAATGACTATCATCAAAAGACAAGAGAGAACGAATGGCAAAAAATGTGGAATAGACTCTTAACTATAAAGAGCACTATGATGCTCACCAGGGGGAGGTGGGTAGGGGGATGGGTGAAATAGGTGATGGGGATTAAGGAGCACAGTTGTTGTGATGAGCACTGGGTGTTGCACGGAAGTGTTGAATCACTATACGGTACGCCCGAAACTAATAGCACACTGTATGTTAACGAACTGGCATTTAAACAAAAACTTTAAAAAATGTGGAATAAAGGAAACCTTTGTGTGCTGTTGGTGGAAATGTAAATGGGTAGAGCCGTTATGGAAAACAGTATGGAGAATCCTCGAAAAATTAAAAAGAGAACTACCATGTGATCCAGCAATCCCGCTTCTGAGTATGTATCTGAGAGAAATGATATCAGTATCTGGAAGAATTGTCTGCACTACTATGTTCATTGCCAAGATATGTAAATAACCTAGGTGTCCACTGATGGATAAGTGGATAAAGAAAATGTTGGATGCGTATATACATACATACCTATATATTTATAATAGAATATTATTCAGCCATAAAAAGAAGAAAATCTGCCATTTGTGACACAAAGGATGAACCCGAAGGGCATTATGTTAAGTGAAATAAGCCAGACAGAGAAAGACTAATAGTGTACATGGGGAATCTAAAATAATCTTTTTACATTAAAAGAAAATAAGAGAGAAGAGCCAATGCAATCTTTCCTCATTCTTGAAAGTTCTGAAAGGTGTGTTATCACATCTTGGCATGCCTCTACACAAAACCTTTAAAAAATGTAAATATAAATATAGCTATTGCATGAAAATATCTGTGTGCTCTCTTAATCTCCTAGTGATATGGTGGCCAGAGAAAATGTAAAATAATATGTAAAGGAAGAGAGAGCTTCTAGGCCCTGAGGAAACAGGTAGATTCCATCCCTGAAAGAGTAAAAGCCTTCTGAGTTCAGCAGAGGAGGATTCTAAGGTAGGATAGAAAATGAGGGAGAAGGCTTCTGTGAGGAAATCTGAAAGCTGAGAGCAGAGTAGTGGCTTGGAGCACAGGCATTTCTTCATAAAGAAGAAACTCCGAGACTGTAGAGAGGGCCCAATCTCCAAAATTCTTTCCAATTTGGTCAGGCCATTGTAGAACAACGGGATGCAAATCCCTGGAGAATGCACATGAGAAACTTTTCCACGAACCCTCTCTTGCTGGGTCTGGCATCTGCAGATGTGCTTTACAGAGTCCTCTGAAATAGCTCAGCACCAAGGAGGTGGTACCTTACTCGAAGGACGATAGCTATGCCTGGAGACCCACCCCACCACCAGGGCTACGACATGGTGATGAGCGTGGTGTACGTTACTCTGCTTCCAAAAGGTAAGATTCATAGTTTTGTTGTGTGAGTCACACCATCATGAGTAGGGCGCCGTAGACAATGTGGCTGGATGAGGCAGCCCCGCTCAAAGACATGTCTCATGAAGCTTTCATTCCACTTCTCACACCTTTAAGCCTCTGATTGGACACCAATATTTGACCACAGTGCCTCTGCGCCCCCCACGCCACTGCTTTACCTCTTCCATCCTCTGAGTATCCCCTCGTGGACTCCATCTTTAATGAGCTAGGTTGCAGGAGCAATGGGGGATAACCCATGTCTGTATTGTCCTGTTGATTTGCAAATTATTAATGGTATTAGAGATGGTTCATTAAAAACTATTTTGCTACCTCCCAAGTAATCCTTTAAGGATTTAAGGTGCCCCAAGTTCTGCTCTTTGAAAGAGACTGTTGAAGAGAATGAAAAGACAACCCACATGGTACAGAACGGGAGAAAACATTTGTAAGTTACATATCTGATAAAGAACTTGTATCCAGATTTATAAAGAACTCTCAGCACTCATTAATAAGAAAATCAAGCACAATTACAAATGGTAAAAAGATTGTCAAATAGGCACTTCACCAAAAGACATATAGGAATGGGGATTAATCACATGAAAATATACTCTACATCACTGGTAAATAGAGAAATACAACTTAAAGCTACAATGAAACATTAGGACATATCCACCTGAATGGCTAAAATTAAAACTACAGACAATAAAAAGTGCTGACAAAGATACAGAGCAATTGGAAATCATAAACTGGTAGTAATAATGGAAAACAGTATAACTACCTTGAAAAAGCAGCTTGTGGGGCGCCTGGGTGGCGCAGTCGGTTAAGCGTCCAACTTCAGCCAGGTCACGATCTCGTGGTCCGTGAGTTCGAGCCCCGCGTCGGGCTCTGGGCTGATGGCTCAGAGCCTGGAGCCTGTTTCCGATTCTGTGTCTCCCTCTCTCTCTGCCCCTCCCCCGTTCATGCTCTGTCTCTCTCTGTCCCAAAAAAAAATAAACCTTAAAAAAAAAAAAAAAAAGAAAAAGCAGCTTGTTAGTTTCTTTAAAAGGCAGACATATACCTACGGTATTATATCATCCAGCCTTTCAAAGAGAAAGCATATTTCCATACAGATAATTTGAGACCAAGGCTCATAGATACTTTATTTCTAATAGTCAAAACCAAAATCATTCCAGACTGAAGAAAAATGCCCATCAAAGGTGAATGCCTTAAAAAACAAGACAAAGCAAAAGACACCTGTGCAATATCCATACAATGGAATATTATTCAGCTATAAAAATAAAGGAACTATTGTTTCATGTAAAAATATAGGTGAATTTCAAAATAAGTATGTTGAAGGATATAAATTAGACAAAAAATAGTACATGCTCTATGATTCCATTTTGATAAAAATCTGGAAACTAAAATCTAATCTCTAGTGACTGAAAGCGGCTCAGTGAGTGCCTGGGCATGAGGTGGTAAGGAGAAGGGAAGGAATGAGAGATCACCCAGGAGCAGGAGGAATCTTCTGGAAACAGTGGATAATGTTTCCTATTTTGGTGGTGGGGATGGTTTCACAAATATGTAAATATGCCAGAATGTATCTAATTATAGATTTTGTATCAAATACCTTAATAATGCTTTTGAAATGGAAAGGCAGATGACTGGAATAGCCAGAAATAAAATCGCGCCCCCAAATTAAGCAATCCCTTAATACAAAACTCCCAAATAACACACACTCATACACATAATTCAGAAAAACAATACCATATGAGCTAAAAAAAACCCAACAAACAACAAATAATCCATTCCCAACAAAGCAAGTCTTACCTCAATGTACCAAAACCTTTACAAACAATGAAAAAAAGCAATCAGAAAAACAAGGCACAAGTAAATAAAAAATAAAACAACCAATAAGAGTTAAAAAAAAACCATCTTGGGGCGCCTGGGTGGCGCAGTCGGTTAAGCGTCCGACTTCAGCCAGGTCACGATCTTGTGGTCCGTGAGTTCAAGCCCCGCGTCAGGCTCTGGGCTGATGGCTCGGAGCCTGGGGCCTGTTTCTGATTCTGTGTCTCCCTCTCTCTCTGCCCCTCCCCCGTTCATGCTCTGTCTCTGTCTGTCCCAAAAATAAATAAAAACGTTGAAAAAAAAATTAAAAACAAACAAACAAAAAAACCATCTCTACCAACATTCTATCATATAAGCCAAGCTCAATAAATAATAAGTAAATAAATAAAACAACCACAAAAAATCGAAACAGAAACAATACACGAATATATTGATAAGAAAACATACTGCAAATATCAAGCCATAGGATCATGCACACTTGAGGTGAAACAAACAAAACCCAAATGTATTGCAACAACTTGTACAAACCAAACCCCAAATACAACACACACACATAAAAAGCCACAAAACAAAACTTAGAGTCCCACACAAATATTAAAGGGAAAAAAACCCAGCAAAATCCACCAAAGAACAATAATACAAATTTTAAAATCTCAAAACACAGGAAAATGTACACTAAACACACACACACACACACACACACACACACACCTACACACCTACAACTAAAACTCCAAAGCACCTCTCAGAACAAATCAAACAAAACACATAAGCAAATCAAAACCAAATCAAAAAGAGCCCAGACTTGAACCAAAAACAAATAATTGAAGAATAACATCCCCTCCAAAAACCAAAACATTCACTGAGCAACAAGCCAAAATTCTAACTAAAAAAACACTCAAGCATACAGGCAAATAACAACAACCCAAATGCCATGCACACTGACACAGAAACAAAAACAACTAATTAAAAAAAAAGCCAATTTTCAAAACACATACACAGATGCTGCAAATAAAAGCAAAATTACAAATCAATCACAAAAAGCAAAGAAATAAACAGATAATAAAACTAGGTACCAAAACCAAATAAACAATTGTTACTAAACAGAAACAACTATTACTAAACAAAAAAGTCTGAGAGCTCAAACCAAATTCAAGCAATGCAATATACGTGAACCAATCAACTAATTTATGAACACCAACACACATACACTCATATATAAACTCTCACTCCTTTTCAAAAATAAGCACAGAATCTGGGGCACCTGGGTGGCTCAATCCGTTGTGTCTGACTTCGGTTCAGGTCATGACCTCATGGTTCGTGAGTTTGAGCCCCGCGTCGGGCTCTGTGCTGACAGTTCAGAGTCTGGAGCCTGCTTTGGAATCTGTGTCTCCCTCTCAGTTGGCCCCTCCCCTGCTCGCGCGCGCGCGCTCTCTCTCTCTCAAAAATGAATAAACATTAAACAAATTTTTAAACAAAAATAAGCACAGAATCAAATTGAGAACAATGTACAACGGCATCACTGTCACCGCATGGCATAAATCTGAGGGTGTGAGACTTTCTGTCCAGAGAAACCCATAGAGCTCATCAGAGGGGAGCACGCCTCTTGAGCACTGGACACTGGTTGTATCCAGGGAGTAATGTAGTTATATGGGGAGATAAATTAGAGGAATTCTCTTCCTCTTGGTCATAATGTCCATTCCCCCCAAGATTTGGAGTGGGGTAAGATGTATGACTAATTTGACATGACAACAGAATTCTGTAAACTTCCACTGCCCACTCAATGTGCTGATGTGATGTGGTTTCTGGGAACTCATCTGGAAGGGGGGGGCAGTAGTATGACAGCTCCCCAAGCCCACTGCCCAGCACGACAGTGTATGCAACCCGCTTCCCAGTTGCTGCTCGAGCACTGCAGGTGGTCTGCAGCGGTCTATCGCTAGCCACCTTTCTAGGACTCTTGCTTTTTCTTTGTGAAGACCTGGGGTTAAAAAGGAACAACTCAGGGAATGTGGAAGAGAAAAGACAAAGCAGCATGTCCTCATTCTTGAGAGGTCTGAGATATAAGTACTTTCCCCTCCATCTTTTTACAGAATTAAAAAAAATAAAACATTAAATATGGTAAAAGGAACTAACCAAATGAAATGTTCTAGGGATATTCTTGACCCCTATGGTTATGGTGAATTCAGAAACAAATTGACATAGATATACATAAACACATATTTTAAATAATATTTCCATACATACACCTTGGAAGAAAATGTCTACATTTTTCTAAGGAAGGAAGTGCATTTTAACCCCAGAGGAAAGACCTGTCTTCAGTCCTAGACAGTGAAGAAATTTGGGGTATAGAAGGAAGCTTCTGAGGCAGGACGGAATTTTAGAAGCCCCGAAGGAAAAGGGAAAGGCTTGGAAAGGTATGGAATGTTGCTAGGGAAAATCCAGGGGGCATAAAGAGGATATGAGTTGTGCAAACAGCAGAAGCTCTGAATGCACAAAGAGGGAAAGCCACATCCTCACTATGAACTTTACAACTGTTTGGACACACCTCTTTTGGATAAGGGTATACAAATACCTGGAAAACCTCCATGGGGGACTTTCCCTAGGAGTCCTCAGTCCCTAGGTTTTGCTCCTCAAGACCTGCTTACGAGAGTCCCAGCAGTGGGAGGATGGTGCTTGGATGCAAAGAAGGGCAGCTTCCACACATATTGTACGCAATGTGCATTACTCTACTCGAAAAGGTGACAATCAATTTTCAGTCTACGTGATTGAAACCTTCTCAAGTAGGGCACTACACCGCTGTCCCCTTACCCTCCTTTGAGTGAGTATCCTCTTACTTGCTGTGTATTTGAATTTCAGGTTGTTAGAAACAGTGTATTAAAAATGGTTTTCTTTCCACCAAAGCGAAATCTTCCCCCAACATACCCACCACATCCCTTTGTGCCCCAACCTTCCTAGTTCTTTGTTCAGAGTCCTATAACTTATCTCCAAAACCCCAGAAGAAGCAAGGTAGACAGACATGCAGGAAACTCAAGAGAGGAGGAGACAATTTAGAGGTGGTGCTAGGATTCACCGGACAGAAATCCCATTTTCTCCATCATTCCTGGAGAACACCAAGTTCATTTACCTTGCCTGGAATCAAGACAGAAGATAGGCTTATGGCCGAGGAGTGTACCATTTTTTCTTCCCAGCCCTGGCTTTTCTCCACTTTTCCTAGAGTCCCTGCTGTTGAGAGGATCTTTTCCAATCTTTTCATTTGGAGGAACAGGCCCCCAGGGGTCCGTCTTTCCCTCTAAAAAAACCCTGAGGCCGAGAGCGGAAGTACAGGAAAGAAATCCACACACCCCAAACCCATTACACTATAAGAGCTGGGGAGGTGAGTTATATAAGAGTCTCTAGAGAGGGTGATAGGTGTATTGAACAAAATACACAATTAGCTAAATTACTTGCCATGTAATAACTTGCCATGGACAATGAGGTAGGGGGACAATTAACCCTGATGGACCCAAGTACCTGAACATTCAGACTAATATTCTATTTAGTCAATAGACTAAAATGACTCAAGTCTACGTGTCAAATCCACATCTGTACGTTGATAAGCCAAAACTGAAATGAAAAATAATTTTTTAAATTTCCAGTCAATTAGCACAAGATTCTCAAGATCGCTAATCATTAGACAAATGCAGTGGAAATCACAATGAGATGCTATTTCACACCAGTTAGGATGCCTGTTATAAAAAAACAAACAAACAAAAGAAAGACAATAACAAGTGTTGACAGGATGTGGAGAAACTGGAACCTTCGTGCATTGCCAGTGGGATTGTAAAATGGTGGAGTTGCTGTGAAAACCAGTATGGCAGTTCTTAAAGAGAAAAAAAAGAATTACCATATGGTCCACAAGTTCCAATCCTGGGTTTATAGACAAAATAAATGAAAGCAGAGACACTAGAACAGATATTTGTACCCCTACATTACTCCCGATAGCCAAAAGTGGAAACAATTCCTATGTCCACCGGCAGATGAATGGATATACAAAATGTGGTATATAACACAGTGGAATACTCTGCCTTAAAAAGGAAGGAATTCTGACACATGCTATAATAAGAATGAACCTGGAAGGTATTATGGTGAGTGAAAGAAGCCAGACACAGAAGGACAAATAATGTATGATTCCGGTTATATGAGGTACCTAGTATGGGTGAATTCGGAGAGATAAAAAGTAGACTAGAGGTTACCAAGGGCTGGGGGTGAGGGGGTAACGGAGAATTGCTCTTTAATGCAAATAGAGTTTCCATTTGGGATGATTGAAAAGTTCTGAATGTACTTAATGCCACTGGATTGTACACTTAAAAGGGGTGGAAATTCACATTATACATGTATTTAACCACAATTTGAAAATTCCCTTCCAAAAAATCCCCCCAAATTTAAGAGCCACAAACACATAAACATCTTGCCAAAAACCACATACCAAAACTAACAAGTATTTAAAAGACCATATAACCTCAAAACAAAATAAAAGCACTCTAAGTACACACACATTGTTCACTGTTGGCAATGCTAGCACATAAAATGGAGTGTTTTTCCTCTTCTTTCCTCCCCGACCTAAATTCCCTTCTTGAAGGTAGGCAGCACATTTCCCTAAAAAGAAGTTGTCAATTCAACCTTCAGTGTGGATGAAAGGAGACGAACATCAGAAAGCCCCATTTCCCCACGTAGGTAGGCAACATGTGCAACCCGATTCTGATACGCTGCTCCAATCCTGAGGCTTTCAGGCTTATAGAGCTCTCAGTCTCTCTCTTTCCCTCCCTCTCTCTCTCTGCCACCCACCCCACCACCCCCACATACTAGGTTAAGAAAGGATATCAAAAGTGGGATATAAAAACCAACTTAATATTTCATCATATAAGGCTATCTAAGTAGTAGTTTCTCCTTGCCCTTCCTCCTGTCGCATATACACATTTGAGGGGGGGGGGGGAATGACAAGAATAAAAGAGTCTAAAGGCAGTAAAAGTTTTGGGGAATTTTGGATCATTTGGTAATGCCATATAATAGCCAAAACTATATCCACAAGTTTGGAAAGACTTTCAATTCCATAAAGAAAGAAGTAGCTTCAATTGGTGAGATTCAGTAAGGTTTTGGTCCGACTGTGGGGGAAACAGAAGCAGAAGAGAATTTGGGGAGCAAGAAAGGAAAAGTTTTGAAAACAGTGAAGGGAAATGATGAAAAAAGGTTAAGAGTCGGGGAGAAAATTCTGTACTACAGAACAGAAAAAGACTGATAAGGCAGAGATAAAGGCTATGTTCTTCTAACAAGTCTTATTTCCATCTAGCCAGGCCACTTTCAGACCCAGAAACTTAAATCACTGAATAATCTCCATGGGTAGCTTCTCTCCTGGAATCTAGGTCTCTACCTTTTGTACTTCAGGAGGTTCTCAAGAACCTTCCCTGAGGCACCCAGTACTGAAGTGGGGAAAAGGTACCTAGACTCCAAAGAAAGCAGCTCTCTGAATGCTAACAGACACTTGCCAATTTTAGAGACACTATGTGTGCGTATGTTGCGCGCGCACGGTGGGCATTTCCAGCCAAGATGATGTTGCAGGAAATGACTTTATCCTCCCACCCGAGACAGTGAAAAAATTGCCAAAATATAGGAAGCGATAGTTTATAAGTTACCAAAAATCAGGCAGTGAAAGACAGTTATCCCTGAGAGATGGACAGCAAACCATAAATAAATCTCTATCTACTGGCAATGAACGATTATCATTTAAACACTTTACATGGTACCACTTAATCTGCAACAAACATTATACACTTAGCTACAAATAAGTAGAGACATATGCTGTTCCCATGGATTTGGAAGAGTCAGGTGTGGCAAGATGTCCAATCTTTCCCACCTGGAGCTATACATTCGACACAATTCTAATCAAAATCCCCCAGGGGAATTTTGGTAACTATCAACAATTTTAATATAAATTTTACAGAACTGGAATAGCCAAATCAATTTTAAAAAACAGGTACAAGGTTGGAGGGCTAACACTGTCCAGTTTCAACACTTACTATATAAAGTCTCAGAAATCAAGAGAGTATGGTATTGGTGAAAGAACAGATGAATAGAGCACTGGAACAGAACAGAGAGTTCAGAAACAGATCCATATAAATGAAATTAAAAGTTAAGATGTGGGTCAGCTGGAGATATCACACATTTCTGGTGGTATGAACATACATTTCTATATGGCTCAGCAATCCCACTGCTAGGTATTTACTCCAGAGAAATGAAAACTTTCATTCACACACAAAAAAGCTGTATTCAGGTGTTTATAGCAGTTCTATTCTTAAGTTCCCCAAACTGAAAAGAAACTAAGTATCCTTCAAAGGTAAATGGATTAAAAACACCGTGGTACATCTATACCATGGAATACTACTTAGCAATAAAAGGGAGCACACACAACTTCATGAATAGTAAGTGTATCACGATAAGTGAAAGTAGCCAAGCATAAAAAGACTACACTCGATACGATTTCTTTATCTGGAATTATGGAAAAGCAAAACTACAGTGATAGAATATGGATCAGTGGTTTCTAGGGTCCAAAGGGAAGGGAAGGGGACTGACTGCAAATGGACATAAAGGAACTTGAGGGGCTGACAGAAATTTGGGGGTGTTAGCTACACCATCAAATATGTTTTTAAAAGCTCATGAACTTGTACGACCAAACCTTATGAATTTTATCATATGTAAATCTTACTTCCATAAAGCTGATAAAGAAAACTCCTTGGGCCCCCCAAAATAGGAATACTGCTCTTCATCCAGTGCCATTTCTTCCGCTTTCCCCCATCCTCTCTCTCTCAGTAACCTCAAAGTATTCATTTCAACAGCTTTATATATTTCAGGGATAATCTGAGACTAACTGCCAAGAGAAACCATAAACAAAACTCACCAAACAAGCAAACAATGACAAAAAACAATACAAGGAATGAACCCAGACCCAAATATAAGCAAACGAATCCCCACCACATATAAAGATAATTCCAACAAACAGAAATGCAAAAACAAATCATGACTCAGATAATCACACATACTCACAGAATAAATCCAATTAAAATGACAATAATAAGGAAAACGAATTGCAAAATCTTTTTTTTTTTAATTTTTGAGAGAGAGACCTTAAGCAGGGGAGGGGCAGAGAGAGGAGGACGGAGGATCCAAAGCAGGCTCTGTGCTGACAGAAGCAAGCCCGATGCAGGGCCCAAACTCACCAACCATGAGATCATGACCTGAGTCGAAGTCAGACGCTCAACCAACTGGGCCACCCAGGAGCCCCCAAAATATTGCAAATTATTAAACACACACACACACACACACACACACACACACACACACACACCACAAATAAGATCATTAATAGCAAGGAACATAAAAAATCCAAATATAGGGGTGCCTGACTGGCTCAGTGGGTGGAGCATGTGACTCTTGATATTGGGGTTGTGAGTTTGAGCACCATGTTGGGTGTAGAGATTACTTAAAAATCTTTAAAAGATCCAAATATAAATTCACACATACAAAGCCCTAAAAGAGCAAGACAACAAAAAAGAAACATACAAACCAAAATATAAGTGAACAAACACATCAAGACCGAACAAGAAAAAAATCCATAAATCAAAAACACAAAAGTGAACAATACAGTGTACCCTCACAAATGTAAGAGTTCCAAAGCATATGTACACATACACCCTTCCAAATACACCCAAAGTTTGAGAACAAATATCAGTTAGTCACTTTCACAGTCTAGCTCAAATCAAGAATAGCTGAGACTCAGCGCAGGCATGAATGGAGCAAACACTGAACAGCAGACACATATTAAGAGCAATTTCCATTTTCCTCATTGAAACCTAAATCTCCACCACAGCGTGAGGTAAAGACAAGTGGCTATTGGGAAACAGACAGCAATATTGACAAACATCAATTGCCAACTCAATGCGCTGTTGTAATTCAAAGCCTGAGGCCGTCAGAATATACGAATTTCCCAACACAGGAATGTATGGTAGACAAAGCGCTTCCCACGAATTGCTGCAGTTCTGAAATGCTCTCCAGGACTGTATTGCTTGTCGTCTTTTCCCTGTTTGTTTCTCTAGTCTTCTAGTCTCTCTTCGAAGACACTTGGTTAAGATAGGACGCCCCCTCATAAGAATAGAAAGAGAACTCTATGCAATATGCCTTCAGCTCCAAGGGTATGAGAAGGAAAGCCTCTTATCATTTCAATAAATGTTTATCATTTCACACAAAACACAAAAAGAAATTAAAATGAAATGTGTAAAGAGACCAACTGAATGAAAGTTCTGGTCACCATCTGAACTGCTACTGATACACAAATATCAGAGTAAATATTGAAGGAGGAAGAGCTTCTAACTTCCGAAGAAAAGTGGCTCTAGTGCACAAGATGAAACATCAAAAAAGAAGGACAATGACGAACCCAACCCAAATCTGCCAGGGTCTCAGGCCCCTTTTTGGACAAAGGAATGGAAATCATTGGAGAAATTGCACGGAACTTTTCTCAAGGGCCCTTAGATCCTAGGTCCGTTCTTCCAGAGACATGTAAGAGTCTTATGAGAGGATAGTGATTTGTCCAAAGTGATTGCAGCTGTGCAGAGAGACACCATCTCTTCTAGGGTTACCACATGCGGTTGTAGGTGTTGTGAATTACCACACTCAAAAAAAAGTGCCAATCATAGTTTAGTGTAACTGAATGGCACCTTTTTGAGTGGGGCACTGCACAAAGCATCGTTAAATGTGGCAGCCCTGCCCAAATGCTCCCCAGCCATCTTAACCTTCATAATACCTGATGCTTCTAGCCCTTGAGTGGCACCCAGGATTTATGCAAAAGGTCTATGAAACACCTACCCCGATGCCCTCCCTCTTCCATTTCTCTCTGCATTAGTATCCTCTCACTTGTTGTATGCTTGATTTGCAGATTTTTGGGCTGAGAATGATCCTTTCTTCTTTCTTCTCTCACTCAGATAAGATATATCCTCATTTGTGTTAATCTGTTAAATTATAAGTCATTACAAGTGATGCTTTATGAAGGATTCTTTTTCCTCCAAAGTTGGAGTTCCCATCAACACACCCACCACATTCTCCTCCATCCCAAACTTTAACCTCAGACTTCCAAGTACCGTAGTGGAAGGCAGAATTCTAAGATAGTCTCAAGATGAGTCCCTATGCACATGCCCTACATACTCTCCTCCCCTTCTGTGTGACCAGAACTTTTGAATTTTATAGGATATCATTCCCATGATTATAGATGATTTATAACCAAATGGATGTTAGAAATGTAATTAAGGTCACCAATCTTTTGAATTTGATTTAATAAAAGGGTGGGTTATTCTGAATAGACCTGACCTAATTAGGTAAGCTCTTTAAAAGGGGATATAGCAGTGGGGCACCTGGGTGGCTCAGTTGGTTAAGCATCCAACTCTAGATTTCAGCTCAGGTCATGATCTCACGGTTTTTGAGTTTGAGCTCCACATTGGGCTCTGTGCTGACAGCATGAAGCCTGCTTGAGATTCTGTCTCCCTCTCTCTCTGCCCCTCCCCCACTATCTCTCTCTCTCAAAATAAATAAAAATAAACTTAAAAAGAGGATATAGTATCTCCTCACCATCCTCTTTCTGTGAACATGCTCATTACCATTAGGATATTCTGAGTGGCTGGTATGGTTCACATAAGTGGGGACAAGAACTTGCCAGTGTTATCAATGTCTTGAGCTTAAAAATATATGTTTGGGTTAACACCAGGGTGAAAATTTGTGTATAATCACCCCCTTTCCACCTCCTTTTTGATGAAATCATTATATGTGACACGAAAGAATCTAATAGGTTGTCTGAATGTTTTCCTCAGCCCTGTTGAAAATGACTCAGGCATTGGTTCATCAACATTTCCTCTGAAAAGGCAATACCATCCACCTCAAAAGAAAAAAGATATAGAGTCTAGAGACTAGAGAGAGCAGCCTTAAGAAGGAAAATTGCCTGGGGACAATTTTTGGACAGAGTCAAATGGCAAAGAACAGTAGAGAGACTGGTCTCTAAAAAGTTAGAGCCTCAATTCTGCAGCTGAAAGGAAGTGAATGTTGCCAATTTTGAAAGAGAAGACTTGAACCTCAGATGAGATCACAATTCTGGTTGAGACTTTGATGTCAGCCTTGTTAGACCTTGAGCCATGGACCCAGTTAAACTTTGGATAGACTCCTAACCCACAGAAGATGTAGGATGATAAATATGTATTGTTTTAAGCTCTTAATTTGGAGTAATTTGTTATGCAGCAATTGAAAATTAATACACCCTTATTTAGAGTTCCAAATCTTAGTGACAAAACCACAAAAGAAGCAGAGAATATATGCATGGATAATATCATGGGAGACAAGAAGAGAGGCATCTATAGTTGCGAACAAGAATAAAGTAGCAATCTCTTTTTCTCCTCTTACCCCAGAGAGGAAACAAAATATAAAACTTACCTGGATGGATTTCCAAGAAAGAAAATGAGCTTAAAACCCAGAAATGCCCTGTTCCTCTTCTCATCCCTGAAATTCTCAGCTTTTTATCAGAGGTCTTGTTATAGAGAGGATCTTTTCCAAATTTTCCATTTTGAGCCACAGGCCTCCACATGTATGTATTTTTCTGGCCTAAACAAACATCCTAAGATAACATATAAGGAAGTAAGCACATAGATTTCAAGACCAAAAAACCGTTTTTTTGTTTAAGAGCATGAAGACAAGGTTATTAAAAAGCTTGTGTGTTAGGAAGTTGAAAAATTTGGAAAAATACATACCTGTGTTATTTACTATGAGGACAGATTGTAAGTTAAAAGGTCAGGGACACTTAAGCTGGATTTCCCTAGGTCATCTCTGGTCCCTAAGTTGACTCCTGTTTGTGGTCAGAACCCCTTCTCCATTATTCCTATTAGGAATATTATCAGATTAAACAGAGTACACAAGAAACTTCCCCAATATCTATAGACTCTGAAAGTCTGAGAGAGATTCCAGGCAGAAAATTTAACATCAATCTCTCCCATCCACCTTACTCAGCCCTTCTTTGCATTCACATGTGGGCTTAGCTTTGTCATCTAATTTACCAGAAACAGTACTGAATACTTAACAAGAAAAAAAAAACAAAAGCTGTGGATTTGTCTTTGTCTATCATTTTATAAATAAATAAGGAGACTACGGTGGTTTCAGTAATTTATACCTCTTTATATCTACCATTACCCACTGTAAAAGGAAAAGAGGCAGGGATGAAGGTAGTAGGCCTCCCTCTCTAGCAACCCAGGGAAAGGTGAGTGTTTTCTATTTGTTGAGACCTGGACTGCCAATGCCTGAATGTCAGCCAACAACAAGAATGTTATTCTAGTTTTAACCCACATCAAAATCCACTAAGTTATGATGGGAACATACTTCAACTTCAAATCTGGATCTTTTCAAAGATACTGTCCAGTAAACCAACATAATTTAAGTATCTCAAAAACTTTTTGGTTGTTATTTTGTTGAAAACCCTGATGGAAAGGATTTTACTTTAAGTGATATGTGTAATGTTCAAAAATGTCAACTTCTTCCTCTAATTCCATCACACCCAATAACTCAATCTCAAGGAGAAGCTGCTAAAGAAAACATAATAAGACATCCTAGTGTCCTCAGATGAGGCTTGAAGATCCTGGATGCAAATGCATCCCATTCCAATCTAGATCATTTCGGCCTCAGGTATGAGTCTTTGTGAGTTTTCTCAGAGCTCCTTCACCTTGCGAGCAGGGCCATTATTCAAACTCTACATAAGAGACCATACTTGCCTCAGATGTTCAATACATACTAGTGCTGGATCTAGAGTCAAAGGACTTGAGGTAGGGACATATGTTGACTTAAAGCTGGGACACTGGAGAATGACTGCCTGGGTTCAAATAATAGTTCTGCCCCTTGCCAGATGTATGATCTTAAGGAAGTTAGTAAACTTCCTTTTCTTTTCTTTTCTCATTAGCAAATTAAAGGGGGGGTTATACCAGCTCGTACTTTATGGGGCTCTTGTAAAGATTAGCTAAATTCATGTGTATTAAGAGCTTAGAAATATTCCTGACATACAGTAAGCATGAAGTGAAGGACATGGAGCATGGTGCAAATATCTGTTTTTTACCAGGATTATTGTTGCTGCCATTCTATCGCAGGTTAACAGGTTTCCTTGGGCAAGGCCTTCCGCTGTCTTGAGACATGCAAAGGAAAGGAAAATGTATCCTGCACAAAGGAGAGAAGCAAACAAGAGAATCTTCCTGTATAGAGGTTGCAAATATCATTTTAATAGATAGACTTTGAGGTAAACATAAATATTTTCCAAAAATAAACAATTACTTGAGAAATAAAGTTATGATGATGTGTATATCAACATGTACATCTCATGAAACGTGTATACCAAATATAGGTAGAAAAAATTTTAAGGAAAAAATATTCTGGAGTTTAAAAGCATAATATCTCAAGTGAAAGAATCAATAGAGGGGCTCAACAGTAGATCTGAATTAGCAGAAGAGAGAATCAGTAACTTGAAAACAGGTTGATAGTGATAAAACCTTACAAAGAATAAAATGAATGCAGAAAAATAAGTAGAGCCTCAGAGAAAGGTACATCAGAGGACACAATAAAATATGCATAATGCAAATACCAGAAGAAGAGGAGAAAGGAAACAATCAGAAAAAAATCATGAATCTATACACAATAAAAATACGTGACAGATCCAAAGTAAGACACAAAGAAATTTGGACTGAAAGACATTATGTTCCATCTTGGTGCTGAGATAAAAGAGAAAGAGAAAGAAAGAGATGGATGGAGGGAGGGAGGGAGGTTGGAAGGAGAGAAGGAAAGACTGAGAAAGATGAAATTTCTTTAGGGAATTTTTAAAGCTGCAAAGGCAGACCAACTCATTGCATACCAGGGAGCCTCAATAAGATTAACAGCTGACTTTCGCCAGAAACCATGTAGGTGAGAAAACGGTGGAATGACATATTCAAAATGTTGTAAGAAAATCTATTTATCAAGATTGATATATCTAAGACTAAAAGTGCTTAGGCACTGCATTGAAATCACAATATCAAAATTTTAAGTGAAGAGAACTAAATCAATAAACCACAGATTGAGAGAAACTATATGCAAATCACATTTCTGTTAAAAGAACTATGATCAGAATATGTAATAAACTCTGAAATTTTCACAATAATTTAAAAAACCAATTAAATGGGAAAATAACAGATGTGTCACCACAGAAGATTATGGATGGCAAGTAAGTACATAAAAAGATGCTCAATATAGTTAGTCAATAAGGAAATAAAAGTTTAAAATGTAATAAATGTACAAACATAGAATGTTTAAAAATTGTTAATTCCAAGTGTTGGTGATGATTTTGGCAACTGTATCTCTCATTGAATCACAAAATGTGGTAAATTCTTTCTGAAAAACAGGATTAATTTTCAGTTTCTTAGCAGTTTAAACATAAACTTTGCATAGACATACTAATACCACCCTAGCTTTTCATACTATTTATAGTGAAATGAAACTTGTCTTCACACATACTTCTACGTGCAAAAGTCTACAGTAGGTTTATTCATAATCACCAGAAACTGGAAATAACAGATTTACTTCACATTTAACTGTAATACTAGTTAGCAATAAAAATAGACAACGATTCACATGAAAACAAGAAAACACGTAGAAAAATTCACATCCAAATCCCATATATAAAACATCCAAAAGAGACAGTCTCCAAAAACACACGTCAAGACCTAAACCAAAAGACAGAAAATAAAATAAAAACATTAAATCAAACCACAAAAAAAAATGTGATCAGGGTCAGTAGGCATTTGTAGAGTGGTCATGATGGTAAGAGACAAGAGAACAACTTTTCCCCTCTTTAAACTTTTTACAAAGAATTAAAGCATGGCAAGCTATATGGCCTATTAATACAGATAAAATACCATAATGATCCATTTCTACTTCAACTCTCTGATCAGATTAGAGGAAGGAGACTCCAGCTTATCTTCCTTTGTCCAACACAAGTAAAATATTTGTCTTGCTTCACAGACACCTGTCCATTGCAGAGGATAGCACCCAATCCCTTCCTCTGCACAATAACAAAAGACACATAACTTTTAAAAAATCATAAAATAAAATTGTATCATCGAACAAAATTTTCTGGGTATTATATGCAACCCCTAAAAAATCAATAACTTATAGAGGAGTCAAAGGTATTTCTGAAAGAATGAAGGTCTTCTGGGCCCATGAAGAAAGGGCAAGCTTTAATACTTGAGAATCAAACAATTTGCGGTTCAGTAGCATAGAGAATAAGTGGGGAATTTAGGGAGGCCTAAAGGAGAAGACTTAAGAATAGTGAGGAGAGATAATAGGAAAGAACAGGTTAAAGGATTTGAGATGGTGCAGGGAAAAACTTCTACAAAAAGGAAAAATACTCTGCAGGCAGTGAGGAAGTTCATGACCACAGTGAAAGTTTTGTTTCCAATTTGTCAGGCAACTTTGGGAAAAGGGATATGAATCCCAGAAGAAACAATGGGAGGAGTTTTCATGGGATCCTCATTTCCTAGGTCTTATTTCTTTTTTTTTAATATATGAAATCTATTGTCAAATTGGTTTCCATACAACACCCAGTGCTCATCCCAAAAGATGCCCTCTTCAATGCCCATCACTTACCCTGCCCTCCCTCCCACCCCACCATCTTATTTCTGAAAAGGTACCTAAGAGAGTTCCCTTGATGGACGCCAGCACTAGCGGGTAGGATGGTGGTGGGGGCAGACTTGCACTCGAGGAAAAGCATCCCTTCCGCATGTAACCAAACACTCCCAATGCACCCACAGTGCCATCATCTATGTTGTACGTGTCAAGTGTTACTCCACTCACAGAGGTGTCAATCACGTTTAAGTACCTGTGATTGCCAACCTCTGGAGTAGGGTACCACAGAAAGAATATCCAGGTTGACAGTCCTGCCTAACTATCCACTTATGCATTTCCGAAACAATCACATGATGTTTTCAGGTTGTGAGTTTTGGGCCGTGATTTATACAAAGGACAAGTGCAGCACCCACCCCCGCCCTCATCTGTCCCCCATGAGTGCTATCCTCTCACCTGCTGCAGGTTTTCCATGGCAGTTTCCAGAACTGAAAAACCTTATACCATTTACCCAGGTTTTCTTGCTCATGGAAGATAATATCCTTGCATGCCTTAACTTGCTCCTTTCCCCATTCTTCTAATAAAGCATTCAATAAGTGGTTTGTATTCCTCAGATCCAAATAAGCAGAAAATACACTCCATCACACCCACTCCAGCCTCATCACTCAAAGATCTAAGGCTTTCTACCTGAGTTAGCCATCTCAACTTGAGAACCACAGATAAGCAGTGAAAACACACAAGATTCTGAAAGCAAAGTAGAGAGAATGATCAGTTATTGGTGGGATGGAGAGAATATAAATCTTTTTTTTCTCACACTCTGGACTAAAAATCCAGAGTCTTCTTATCAATAGTGATCTATAAGACATATAGGAGCTTAGGGCCTAGGGATGCCCTGATATTCTTGTCAGCACCTGGGTCTTCTGGGCCTTAAACTGTAACATCACTTTGAGCATGTTTTTTCATTTTTGAAATCTAAGACACATGCTACTGGGTTCCTGTGTTTCTCTGGAAATACACAGTCTGGGATACCAAAAGATGGGAAAACAAATATGGTGAATGTATCCCAGGGACTAGGAATTGAGGGAAGTTTTGACTAAACTGGTAGGATTTATTTTTTGTATGGTAGTACTATTCTGTATCTTGGATTTTCTCACTCTTACACAATCTTCATATTTATATAAACTCACAAACTCACATAAGTTTTCACTAAAAAGCTAAGCTACTGTATATACATTGAAATATTAAACTATACATATTAAAAACTGGCCTGAGAATACTGGAAGACAGTTTAGGTGAGAAGATTCCCAGTCTTTTTTTTTTTTTAATTTTTTAATGTTTATTTATTCTTGAGAGAGAGATAGCATGAGCAGGAGAGGAACAGAGAGAGAGAGACACACATACAGAATCTGAAGCAGGCTTAACACTCCGTGATGACAGCAGAGAGCTAGATTTGGGGCTCAAACTCATGGACCATGAGGTCATGACCTGAGCCAAAGTTGGATGCCCAACCAACAGAGCCACCTAGGCGTCCCAAGAAGATTCCCAGTCTTAAATTGGAATTTGTTCCATAACTTAACAACTAGGGTCTGAAAGGCCTTTTAAATAGAGAGGCAGGCAGGTTTGGGAAACATCATACCTAGTTTATAAGTTTTTATTGAAACACCAGTGAAGACTGAGACAAAGGAAATCATCTTGACATCTGAAAGTCTTGAAGTCTTCCTTACTTAACAGTAAAAATTTGTGGTCTATATTCAAAGCTGCAGAAAGCGCCACATTTTACCAAAATATACCAGTATTTCCAAGGAGACTTAAATTCTCAACATTATTAGCCCCCATACTCCTCTTCAAAACTCAATGTCTTTGAGGCCTACTGGCCACTTTATGTCTCTGTACTCATGAGAGATAAAGTAAATTATAGTAGAAAAGGTTCAATGTCCTATTGATCCTGCAGATGTGATGAGCTCTGTTGTCAGAGAGTTTGACTGCAATCTGTCCAATTTTCCTCAGGGACTTCAGCTACCACAGAAGTTGTATTTGTTGCACATTACTCTATTCAGGAAGATGCACTTCATAATATAGTACATATGAATAGCATCTCCCTAAATAGGGCACTGCACACAACATGGCTGAAGGTGGCTTCTCTGTCCAATCCATCGTATTCCAAGTAGCTCTTTTCATATCTGCCCAATCCCCACAACCACAGCATGACATTAATCATTGTTCCACAAGAACTTGGCACACCCACCTTACTGCCCTCCGACTTTCATTTCTCCCTGAGGAAGTATGCTCTAGGTATTTTTGGATGGTTTTTATGCCCAAAACAGAATAAGCCTCTTCCTGTTTTTTCTTTATCACTTAATAAATCTTTATTCTCTCTACCCTGTTGGTTTTCAAGTTGTTAGGAACTAAGTATTGAAAATATTTGCTTTCCTCAAAGTAAACCAAACCAAACTCAGAAAAAATAACAACAAAATATTTACTAAATCCCACACTCTTTGGCACCCCCAAATTTCTTCCTTTCAAATCCACATAATGTTAGCAAAAACACATGAAGACCCTTAGGAAGGAAAGGGGAGATCAATCAAGGGGTGAAAATATTGAGATGGCAGACAGCTCGTTTCCCGTATTTCTTGAGAGGAACTAACAATTTAACTTACCATTGTTCAATTCCAAGAGACATGAACTTAAATCCCAGAGATGTCCTCTTTCCTTCCTCTCACCTCTAGATTAGCTTGGCCCTTGAGTAGAGGTCTGGTTGTTTGTTGCCTGCATATTTTCCCACTTTTCCATTCTGTGCACCCAGCACTCTGACTCTCCGATGACCACCAGAACCTGATAGAAGATGAAAGATAGCATGTAAAGTTGATAGGGGACCACGCAGAAGGCATAGTCTAAGAGAATGGAAGCCATGTTACATAAATCCTGCAGAGAGGAAAGAGGATTTGGAAACATACATCTGGATAAGTTACTTGCCATAGAGAGAGGGAAAAAGGACTCAGAAGAGACATTTAAACTGGACTTTCCCATGTCTTTTTTTTTTTTCTTTCAGTAGATTGAAAAGTAAATCAAGTTCCCATTTCACAAAATTGTTTGTTAGAACTTTCACATCCTCAATAAATAGATCTGAACCATCTGTGTTGTGACCCAAGTATCTGGTCTGTGATAAGTTTGTTTATGGACAAAGTCCTCATGGCCTCTTTCAACTCTGACAGTCTTTTGAGTGGTATTTATTTCTACCTTAGCTATGCCCTGTGGCTGATTATCACTGGATAAGGAAGTGTAATAGGGCAGAGAGGGTGCTTCCTCCTGGAGAACAAAATAAAATCAGCTGCATCCCTTGTGTTTGTCTTTAGTCAGAAGAGGAAGAATTCAGAGAGGTCTTTGAAATGGACAGTTCAAGGGGTGCCTGGGTGACTCAGTCAGTAAAGCATCTGATTTCAGCTCAGGTCATGATCTCACGGTCGGTGAGTTCGAGCCCCGCGTCGGGCTCTGTGCTGACAGCTCAGAGCCTGGAGCCTGCTTCAGACTCTGTGTCTCCCTCTCTCTCTCTTCCTCTCCCCCATTCAGGCTCTGTGTCTCTCTCTCTCTCAAGAATAAACATTAAAATAATCATAATACTCTGCCTCTCAAAAATAAATATTACAATAATAATAATAAAAATAATAATAATAATAATATAATTAAAAACAAGAAATGGGCAGTTCAGTACTGAACTTGAGTGTGTAGTAAACTTGAGTGTTTTAGTCCTGCTAGAAATATGGAAAGACTAAAGTAATATATTCCCAGGTTGCCAAGTTCCTGGATGGATTAGTCCCCTTCTCTTTGTGACATCAACAGTACTTACTCCAACCTCCCAATCTTTGATGTTTCTGAAATGTTATCTACAAGAACCAGACTATGTCCGTTTTATTTCACATTTGTGATTTCATATCTTTATGATATGGTCAGTGTATGAGGAAATAGAATTCTTCTGAGCACACATTCACATTTTTCCTCTCACTCACGAAGTCCATTCGCTTTCCCTTTGCTCTGTGCTCACTCATTCTTCCTCTCAAATGTTTCCTCTGCTGCCCTTAAGTGCTTTTGTTATTCAAATGTTGAATCACAGGGTTTATCATTTATAGACCTATGTCTCTAAAATATTCATTTAAATATTTGAAACAACTTCCTTTATACAATGAATCCTTTGAAACAGGTTATTTCCTTCAGGACCGACTTTCAATGAAATTGAGACCATTTCTAAGGCATCTTGCACCATGACAAAGTCCATAAACAATGCTCAGCAGGAATATCATATTCCATGGAACATATGCTACTTAAAGGCTGTACTACAGCCATGTTTGGGATGGATATATCATTTATGTCACCTTTCTCTACGTATCTTCCTCCTGAAAACCATCCAAGGCCACCCCAGCATCAAACAAAAATCCCTACATATTCCAGAACAACTATACACAAACACACTCACACACAACCTCTCACACCTTCTCACAAATAAACACACAATTAAATCTGAGAACAGTCTCCAATGATATCATAGTCACTGCCTACACATATGTGGAGTAGTGAGACATTTTGTGGAGGGAAATCCTTAGATTATGTGAAGAAGGGGGGGGGGGGGAGACTCCATGAGCAGTAGACATGGTTTGTACATGGGTAATAATGTTAGGAGAAAAAATAGAGAAATGTCCTTCCTTTGGTCACAAACTAAATTTTTGCCAAAGATTATAATGGGGTTTCAACTGAAACAGTTGTGGCTGCTTGAGATGCAGGAATACCGAAACCCCTGGTTTTCCATAACCAATGATTTTGTTAAATAGGGCTTACTTTTGCAAAAGAATCAAGATTTTGCTTCTGTTCCTTCACAAGAATGTAAAGTTCATTGCTTCCCAAGCAGTGCTCCACTTCTGTACATGGTCTCCAGCTACTGGCTGTCTTCTCTCTCTCCTTTAGTGCACAGCGTTAAGAAGAGAAACCCAAAGGTAAATACGAGAAAACAAGGCAATATTTTATCATTACCAAGAGTTCTGAACTGTGGTTTCTCCTTGCCCACACAGCTTTCACAATATAACTAAAAGATAGGTGAACAATAATATACATAATACATCAATAAATAAGAATTAAAAAATGTATAATAGACTGACAGAGCCTCATCCATACTTAAGCCCTGATACTTTGATAACTTCAAATATGACTAAAAATTAATTTAAAAAGAAGAGATTTAGGGGGTGCCTGGGTGGCTCAGTCAGTTAAGTGTCCGACTTCAGCTCAGGTCATGGTCTCGTGGCTCGTGGGCTCGAGCCCCACGTTGGGCTCTGTGCTGACAGCTCAGAGCCTGCAGCTTGTTTCAGATTCTGTCTCTGGCTCTCCCTGCCCCTCTCCTGCTTGTGCTCTGTCTCTCTGTCTCTAAAATAAATAAACAATTAAAAATTAAAAAAAAAAAGAAGAAGAGATTTAGTTCTGCAGAGAGGAAAATCAATGGAGAGACAGAAGGCGTCATTACTACACTTCATGTTGTGGTCCCACATGCACAAGCCCCTTTTAAACAAAGTTTTACATCCCATAAGAACAAACATATGAAGAGTTTGCTAGGGGCCCTCATTCCCTGTCTTATTCCTTAGAAGGTATGTACTAGGTTTCCCTGCTATGGCCCTGCATTGAAAGAATGGTGCCTTGGCTCAAGGAAGGACTCAAACAGCCATACCCCCTCCTCTATGACGACTATCTATGTGTACTTGTTATGGATTACTTCAATCTAAGAGGTGCCACACATATTTTTAGCCACATGGATGGCACTTCCTGGAATGGGGTACTGCACATAGAATTGCTAAAGTTGGCAATCCTACCCAAACTCAAATGCCCCTCAACATACCATTTCAATAAATACCCCAAACATACTCAGTCCAATGAGAGATTGAAAGAATGTAACCCAAAACATGGAAAACAACCACTCTACTCCCTTCTGTCTTTCACCCTTTTGAGTGTACATTCCCTCACTTACTGTGCTTTTAATGGGACAAGTTTTAGGACTGAGAGAGAATGAGCCTCCCCTCCTTTCCTCCTTTGAGACTTAGAATATTCGCCTACATTTTTCTGCTGAGTTTCAACTTAATACAGTTGGCACATGAAAATCTAGTTTGCATTCCCTAGAAGTCAGTTGCTAAGTAGAAAGAATTACTCCATTCACCTATCACATCTGGATATTGCAGGCCAGATAAAGCTCTAATTGGAAGAGAACTGGACAGAACTGTTTTTCCAACTTGAGTCTTCCTTATACTACCACATGAGTCTGACATGGGCATCCTCTGGTCAAGGACAAGGTACTTCAGTACAAGAAGAAGTAGTCATGTACTTCATTTAGGAGAACAAGGCAGTTTCTCCCTCCTACCGTTTCCTATGCCCAGTTGTGATGAGTCTAACAGGCTGCTGTGATACTTTCACCACAGTACTTAGTTTCGGAACTGGATCATGGTCAAGGAAACATTGTCTATCCATCAAAACTGCTCAAAATACCTCAGGTCTTTCTCTTGAATTTATTGACGTCAATGAAAGGCAGTAAAGTTATATTCCACTGCAACATTTACATATACCACCTTCCCTTTCTTAAAAAGTTTATTTATTTATTTTTAGAGAGAGAGAGAATCCAAGCAAGGCTCCATGCTGTCAGTGCAGAGCCTCATGTGGAGCCTGATCCCACCAACCATGAGATCATGACCTGAGCCAAAACCAAGAGTCAGACACTTAACCAACAGCCACCCAGGTGCTCCTACCACCTTCCCTTTCTTTATACTTCTTTCACATACCAAAATGCTTCCCTGAATTGGCACTTCAATCACTACAATGGAAACCAAATACCTTACACTAAAATATATATCCCTATTTGTCAACTATGAGGCCAAATGCCATTTCTTCTATTCCTTCCTCTGTCTCCTCTTTCATAGCAACTTCAAAGTGATGGCCACAGCCCATCACATATCAGATTTAGCTGAATCTAAGGACTCAGAGAAGGACCTACTCGTTAGTACTCAGGGTCCCAATAGAATGGAGAAACATCACAGTAATTTGAATAAAGAATATAAAATAAAAATGAGTTATTAAGTAAACCAGAAGATTAGAGTAATGAGTAATGGCTAGTACAAAGTAAAGAGAACTTTATTTTTTTTATTTTATTTTATTTTTTTTTTAATTTTTTTTTAACCTTTATTTATTTTTGAGACAGAGAGAGAGACAGAGCATGAACGGGGGAGGGTCAGAGAGAGGGAGACACAGAATCTGAAACAGGCTCCAGGCTCTGAGCGGTCAGCACAGAGCCCGACGCGGGGCTCGAACTCACAGACTGAGAGATCATGACCTGAGCCGAAGTCGGACGCTTAACCGACTGAGCCACCCAGGTGCCCCAAGAGAACTTTAAAGAATATAGCAATTCCAGATACAGCATTATATAAATGTATACATAGTACCCACTAACCCTCAGGTAACATCTGATTCATCTCATTGTTGGTGTCTGTTCAGTTTGTTGGTTGTCTTTTCTCATTCATGTTGTTATTTTCCTGGTTTTTGGTATGACAATGGATTTTATATTTAATAAAAAAAGCCCTGACATTTGGAATTTTAGTGATATAATGAGCCATCTTATCACATTTGCTTTTTTGTTGTCAGGCAAGCGGTCTTTCTGTTGAAGACGGCGTTAAGTATGTATGCTTAGCTTCCCGCTGGGCCCCAGTGACAACACGCTAGCAAAAGTGGGGCAGTGACTCACATTGCCCCTGTGTAGACACGTGGTGGGAAGAAGTACAACTCCTCCTACCTCGGCCCCACTGACATTATCCCGGAAAAAGTGGGACACCAACTCACATGGCCTAATTACCTCCATGAGGGAGTATAAAATTAGCTCTCCATCGGGCCTCACTTTCAGAGTGCCAACTAGCTCTGCCTCTGCCCACCTCATTCTGCTTCCTTGATGTCAAGAGGGGTAATGACTCCACTGCACATTGGACTCTTGATATTCTCCCACAAAAAGGGATTAGAGATCCTGGGATAAATGGTTAAATCTAGGAATGGGGCAGGGAAATTACAAGACAAGTCTGGATCATCTGACAGTGCCAGAAAGTTATACAGTTCTCAAAACACAAAAACAATGGGGACATGTCACGAGGACATAGGAACCAACCTGAAAGAGCTCCCGGTGGCCAAATCTGGAATAAGAGTAGCAACGGAATGAACAATGCGGTATTCGATCTAACCCAAAGTACAAAGCAGATATACATGAGTCCATATTGATACAAATAAATGATAAAATAAATAAATAAGGGAGAAGATACAAATCTTCTTTATAGAATAATCCCAAATAATACAGGCATACAATGCCCCTCCAAGAGGTGGCACTTAATCCCCCTTTTCCTCTGCTCGTGCTATTCCTGAGTGTCTGTTTTGCTTTGTAACCAGCTTTCAATAATAAAGTATGCAAAGGGAAAGTGTATTAACTTTTCAGCGGAGACATCTGACAAACACTAACATGACCAAGTGATCAAGGCTACTATCATCAATGGTGTTATGTATATGTCATAGACCACCAGATGTGATATGATTAGAAGGGTACTTCACCTCTGTGGACTTTTTTCTGAAACTCAATACACTGAGTCTAATCTTGAGGGGAAAAAAACATAGACCAATTCAAGGTCTGGGGGATAGTCAAAAGTGTACATTAATAGTATTCCTCAATACTATGAGGGTCATAAAAAACAAGAAAACACTGAGAAACTGTCACAGATTGAAGGAGACAGGATATGAAGGCTAAACACAAGGTGATATGCTGGATTGGATACTGGAACAGGAAAGGGACCTTAATGGGGGGAGAACTAGTGAAGTCAGAATAGTGTGGAGTTTAATTAATTGCAATATATTAATGTCAGCGTCTTAGTTTTGAATAATGTATCACAGTAGTGTAAGCCAGTAACATTAAAAGGAAACTGAAACTGAGTGAGGAGTATATGGAAACTCTCTACTACCTTTGCAACTTTTCTGTAAATCTGAAATTATTCCAAAATACTTATTTAAAAAAATAAGTGATATTATTAAAAAAAATTAAGATTATGAGACTCAATATTGTTTAGATAGCGATTTTCCCCAATGCTGTCTATAGATTCAAAGAAATGTGAGTCAAATTTGCCAGTTGTTTTTTGTAGTAATTTACCAGTTGATTCTTAAATTTATATGGAAATCAATCTAATTCATATGAAAACAAAATATGGCCAGAACTATCTTGAAAAACTGTAACACATTTATAGATATCACACTATTCAATTTAAAGGCTTACAGTAAAGCTAAAGTATTCCAGAAGAATACTGAAATTCATCAATGGAAAAACATGGAGAGTTTAGAAATAAACCCACAGTTATATGGACAATTGGTTTTGACAAAAGGAGGAAGGCTAGCTGATGGTAAAAAGAAAAGTCTTTGCAGTAAATGTTGATGTGAGTTCTGGATATCTTCAGGGACAGTATAAACCTTGTCTGCTTGCAAGGAGAGTCATGCACCTAAACATTAAAGTAAAACTATAAAGCTTCTAAAAAACATAGCAAATATCACCATGACTTTGGAGTAGACAAAGTTTCTTAGTACATAAAGGCACTAAACCTAAGATAAAATAATGATTAAAAAGTGTTCATCAAATTAAATTCTGTCTTCATCAAAAGATATTATTAGGAAATAAATGGTCTGACCAAAGATTAGAGTTAATACTTCTTATTCTTAAAAGTATTTTGAAAAATAAAAAAGGTACAAAAACTGACAAATTCATTCTATGAAGCCAGCATTACCCTGACATCAACACCAGATAAAGACACCACTGAAAAAGAGAACGACAGGCCAATATCCCTGATGAACACACATGCAAAAATCTTCAAAAGACTTCAACAATATTTTAAAAAATCATTCACCATGATCAAGTGGGATTTATTCCTGGACTGCAAGTGTGATTTGTATTCACAAATCGATCAATATCACATCAACTGATATGATACATCACATCAATAAGAGAAAGGGTAAGAGTCATATGATCATTTCAATAGACACAGAAAAAATATTTAACAAAGTACAATATCCACTCATGATGAAAACCCTGAACAAAGTAGGTTTAGAGGGAACATACTTCAATATAATTAAGGCTGTATATGAAAAACCAACAGGTAACAACATCATCCGTAGTGGAGAAAAACCCAGAGCTTTTCTCTTAAGGTCAGGAATAAGACAAGGATGTCTACTTTCACCACTTTTATTCAACATAGTTCTGGAAGTCCAGCCACAACAATCAGACAACACAAAGAAATGAAAGGCATCCAAATCAGTAAGGAAGAAGTCAAGCTTTCACTATTTGCAGGTGACATGATACTACATGTACAGAAAACCTGAAAACACTGCCAGAACTGATATGCAAATTCAGTAAGGTCTCCGGACACAAAATCAATGTAAGGAAATCTGTTGCATTTCTTTTTTTAATGTTGTTTTTTAATTCACTTTAAGGAAAGAGATGGGGAGGAGCAGAGGGAGGGGGAGAGAGAGAGTACCAAGCAGGCTCCACACTCAGCATGGAGCCTGACGTGGGGCTCGAACTCATGTTTGTGAGATCACGACCTGAGCCAAAAATCAAGACTCAGACGCTTAACTAACTGAACCACTCAGGCACCCTGTATTTCCATACACTAATAATGAAGCAGCAGAAAGAGAAATTAAGAAAACATTCCCATTTACAATTGCACCCAAAATAGTAAGATACCCAGGAATAAACTTAACCAAAGAGGTAAAAGACCTGTACTCTGAATAAAATACTGATGAAATAAATTGAAGATCACATAAGGAAATGGAAAGAGATTCTATAGTCATGAATTGGAAAAACAAATATTCTTAATATGTCTATACTACCCAATGCAATCTACACATTTAATGCAATTCCTATCAAAATACCAACAGCATTTTTCACAGAACTCGAAAACAAAATTCTAGAATTTTCATGGAAAGACTCCAAATAGCCAAAGCAACCTTGAGAAATAAAAGCAAAGTGGACACATTACAATTCTGGTCTTCAAGTCATATTACGAAGCTATAATTATCAAAACAGTATGGAACTGGCACAAAAATAGACACAGAGATCAATGGAACAGAAAGGAAAGCCCAGAAATAAACCCACAAATATATGGTCAATTAATCTTTGGCAAAGCAGGAAAGAATAAGAAATGGAAAAAGACAATCTCTTCAACAAATGGTGTTGGGAAAACTGGACAGCAACACACAAAAGAAACTGGACTGCTTTCTAACAGCACGCACAAAAATAAATTCAAAATGGATTCAATACATAAATATGTGACCTGAAACCATGAAAACCCTAGAAGAGAACATAGGCAGTAACCCCTTTGACATCAGCCATAGCAATTTTTTTTTCTAGATATGTCTATTGAGGCAAGGGAAATGAAAGCAAAAGTGAACCATTGGGACTACAAAAAAAAAAAAAAAAAAAGGAGTATTCACAGTCCCTGACCAGCCTACCACCACCTGATTCATAAGATTCTTATTTCCTAGTCTCTATAAGATATCTGCTTACTATTCTGACTCAAATTACTTTGAACCTCTTTTTGCTTACCCTCCAATTGACTCTACTTTCATTTAGTGTGAAATTATATGATTATAAACAGGAATTTATCTTTTTAAGTCTGTGCTATGTCAGTGGTAATTGCAGAAGTGTACTAGTAGACCAGCACAACTGCTGAAATTATTCATTGTTAGAAATCAAGCTTTGATTTGTCCCTGAAGATTAATGTTTCTCATGCAGATACCATAATGACTCCACAGTAAAGTAAAAAATTGGAAATTACAGTTCAGAAATTACAGAAACAGGAATTTACTCTCCACACCCATCAATAACCTTTCATAAAAAGTCATCGTGTGGAAAGATTTCTCGGATAGAAATCACAGATACTGACTCTAGCGGACTCAAGGATCTCATGAATTTTCATTTTAGTTACAAATGAACACCTGCTAACAAAAAGGACTAATTCATTAGCAAATTGAAAATTAGTGATTGCAATTGCAACAGGGGTAGTAATTTTCATTTGCATAATTCTGTTAAAAAGTATTTTTATAAATCAAGTCCTTTAACATCAATACCACCATATTTTCACCATTTTTAATTGAAAGTGCCTACTTTAGTTCTGAATTCCTAAGTAAAACCCAAATTGAAACACAAACATGGAAATAAAATTATCAAGTGAAGGTATGCTGCATTTACATCCAGTTGAGTGTCTGTGTGTGTGTGTGTGCATACATGTGTGTGAAAGAGATATAGCTAAACCTGACAGTGGTTTCATAACCTGTTTTTTTCAAAGTAATACTTAATTTATCATTGGGCATGTCTGAGATTATTTCAATTGGCATGTTGACAAGCACTGTAATCTAACTGTTTTATTTGAATGTATATTAGAAGAAACTAATAAATAGAATAATTGGCTTCAGGGATATTATTTCTCAGAAAGAAGCCAAATACAAAAATAATTTAGTATAAAGGATATAAGAGGGCTGCCTGGGCGGCTCAGTCGATTGAGCATCCAATGCTAAATTTCAGCTCAGGTCATGATCCCAGGGTTGTGGGATAGGGCCACACTGAGTGTGGAGCCTGCTTGGGATTCTCGCTCTCTCTCGCTCTCTCTCTCTCCCCCTCTGTTCTTCTCCCCTGTGTGCTCTCTCTCTCTCTCTCTCTCAAATACATAAAATTAAAAAAAAATAAAATTACATAAGAATTAAATAATAGTAGAGATAAAATATGAATTGACAAAATTGTGAATATGTTACGCAGGCCCTGAAGCTTAGGACACAATGATTTAAATCACATTGCAAGCAAATACAAATGGAATACAAAAATAAGTAGCTTTGCATTTTAGCCACAAGGTCAAGTTCTCTCCTTTGGGGTAACAGTGAATGAATCATGACCAAAATCATCTTTTATAATATAATCGACATTATGTTTACACCAATACTATTGTTAACAAGTGATTATGAACGCTGAGCATGAGAGTAAAAAAATCATATGAACAAGCTTAGCCGGTTATACAGTGAAACAGTATGAAAAATAGTCACTTCACATAAGCTGGAGAAACAGCTGTGATGTTGCAGCTTCTTAAATCATAGTATTGGTATACAACCACTCAATATGAGGACTGGAATGGGTCATTTGATAACTCATCGGTAATGAAGATGCACATACCAAACTTTATTACATTAACTCACATGTCACTTTCCCTGATTATGTATTTCTATAGCCAATCTGAGGTCAGGAGGTTTTACAGAACTCACTGAATTTGGATCATTAAGCTGGATTTTTAATTGTTGTATAATGAGCCAGAAATTATGCTGGGAATCGGTAAGGATGAAATGTACTGACACGTGCAGAATGAGAAATCAGACAAAACATGGCCTTGCATATTTGGCAGTATCCAGTTATATTATCTACAGCTAATACATAATGTTAGACAGAGGATTTTGGTAATTTCATTTGAAAATTGTCATACCATCATCTCAATGTGATTTCAGGAGCTATACAAGTAATCTGTTCCTCAATGATGCATATTATACACTGGCCATAAACTTTTAGATCTCTAAAAGACTAGTACCAACAGGATTTCCCGGCTCCTTAAACCTGTTACTTGTTTATCAAAAGAATCAGTGTATCTTTTGGTCGTTGATGACCTTCATGAAAGCTGTTTTAGGGTAAAGAGAAGAAGCTTCTTGCAGTATAACAAAGAGAAAAGAGGAAGGGAGGATATAGGATCAATGAGTGCAAAAACCTCCCAAAAGGAAAGAAAAAGAGTCATTTGATGGTAGGGAACGCAGAGAACAGCCTGTTTGTTTCATTTGTAGTCAGCCCCTGTCATTTAAGAGAGTTCAGGAGGAATTCCGCAATACCAAATGGCATGAGTTAAGGAATAGACTTTATTGAGGAGAAGGGGAAATTGCAAGAACTGAATCAACAAGAAATGAGAAGGCACAAGCCCTCCATTATTCCATTATCCCCCAGAAAAATGGGTCAGTGTCTGAATCTGTTTGCCCCCCAGCATGAGCTAAGTTAAAATCGAGAGAACTCCCATCGCTACGCCTTCTTATAGGCACGTGTGAGAATGTGATCTTGCCAGATGAAATACAAATAGACTCCTAGGCACGAGGCCCTCTGTTTTTAGGTGCCAGCTTTATACAGGAGCTAGATGGGAATTCCAGAGATTCGGAGTCAGAAGAACTTGGGCTCCCTGGGGCGATACAGTTTCCCTTCCCCATTCAGCCCTGAACATGGGTGCAACCCCTCCAGCTGGGAGAAGGAGCAGCCTGAAGTCAGAGATTACTGTTCAGGTGACTGAGCACAAGCCACTAGGTTTATTTAAAACTGACTAAATCTCCCTTCCTCCCTCCCTTTCTTCCTTTCACATGTGTGTGTATTTGTGTATTCAATTTCATCTTCAATTCACTCGTTGATTGATTCCATTTTGCTATATAAAAATAATATTATTATTTGTATATTAGCTGCATAGTATATAAAATTATATTACTATATAATTATATTAGCATACTTATTTATACTCATTATATATTATATATTAGCATCTTATATTACATATATTGTGATTTTATATTTATATCAACTAATATTCCCTGCAACAAATCTTGTAATATACATCTCCTGATGATACAGATGGCTCCATTGACACATTCCACCTACCATTAAAGAAAGAGTTAATGCCAATTCCATACAATCTCTTAGAGAATATAAGGGGAAATAACATCCTCGATTTATTTTTGAAGCCACCATTATCCTGGTTCTAAATCCAAACCTGTGTGTCAGAAGAAAAGTAAACTATGAACCAACATTTCTCGTAACCATCAAAACCAAATAACATTCAAGTATGGACGTAATTTGCTTCACGAAAAAAATAATACATGAGAAAAACCAGATAATCATTTCAATTAACACAGAGAAGTATTTGAAAAAATTAGCCCCTAGTTGTGATAAATTCCTCAGCAAACTATGAACAGAATGGAACTTCATCCTGATAAGGGGCAACCACAAAAAAAAAAAAAAAAAAAAAAAAAAATCAACAATAATAAAAAAACACACACATAAATATCATAATGTGGGAGAAAAACACGAATGTTCTCTCCTCTAATATTGGGGAGAAAGAAAAGATATCTGCTCTCATTAATTACATTCAATGAGGCCCTGGAAAAGTAATAAGCAAAATAAATAAATTTACTAATGAATGTACACAGATGGTGAAGGAAGTCAAATTGCCTTTATTTGCACATGGCATGATAATCTGTGTAGAAAACGCCAAGGAACTTAGCAAAAAAACTACTAGAACAAGTGAGTTTATTAGAAAATTTTCAGGATATAAAGGGAAATCATTTGCACTCCTCTATACTAGCAATGAACAGTTGGAAATGGGGAAAAAAGGCCATTTACCATAACATACGAAAGGGGGCAATATTTAGGATATTATAGCCATTATGCTTTAGTCTGAATCAGGATATACTCTTATTATACCTTCTATGAAATTAATCTACAAATTTTCTGTTTGTACACTTGGGAAAAAAAATCTAAACTTATTTTGTTCACTTTATGCCTTATAAACACTTCCCGGAAATACTGTTCACTTTGTAAGCCGTATACTAGCCTTTAGTCAAAAGCGATAGACTTCTGACTTTCAGTAGGACCCAATTAAATTAAAATTATTGGCATTTATTCATATGTATAGGGAGACATAAAGCTGAGCCTAGTGTTTACCTGACTTTGAACTCATGCATTAAAGAAAAATGGTAATTTAAATGCTCCTTTTATGACTTTTATGTAAAACTAATATAATTCTATAACTTCAAAGGAGGCTTCTAAAACCCATGATAGAGCTATATCTATATGATTGTTTTACCCTTTACATTAAATTTATTTAATGAACTTCAATCTGTTAAATATTAATATTCTACAAGAGCAGTAATTAAAACAAAGAATAACAGAAACTTTCCAAAATAGTTACGTTATAAAATCATCAGGACATTTTCGTATAATTTCATCAAAGTCTTTGCCACATCAAACCCTTTGCCAGGGTTTTCTTCCACTGAAATATTTAATAGCTTTGTAATGTACACCTACCTCATGAGTGGAGAGACTTGATTTAATAACAATTTTCTTTGCATTTAACTGTTGAAGGCTTCAATAAAGGTAGAGCTTTCTGAATAAAAATAAAAACTAGGGTAGTTTTCAAGAAAGAGAGAATAATGACAGCTTTTTAAACTATGATAATAATATTAAATAAAATTGTAAGGTAAAAATGATGGAATAAATTGATTTTTTACTGTAACAAGAATAAAGGAGAGTTATTAGTTTTCTTTTTTCTGTGATAATATTAAATGCTATATGGTTCACAAAAAGTGCCTATTACAGTGTTTGATACAAAGTATGGGCCCAATAAGTTATAGACACTATGGAGACACAGGTATGATAAGAAAACTAGAGATGTAGAATCAAAAGAAATACAGGATGAGGGAATTCTTCACCAGTTATCCTGTAGGAGACTATATGGGCATTGTTCACACTACCCTGAGCCCTTCTCTATCCCATTGAAATCCTGGCATTTTAATTCAAGAAATAAGTCCACAACAACCTACCACTAATATTACCTTGAAAATCTATTGGCGTAACTCATCTGATTATGTCTCAAAGTCACATGTTCCGACATCTAGGGTTTTCTTTCTTCTTGTACATCTATATACACAAAATTTGAATACATGTTGAAATATTGTTTTTGTTTATATGTATATTATTTTGAATGATCAAAACCCAGGAGAAGAGGAGAGTTTTATCTATTTTAGCAAAAAAGTGATTTTTTTCTCCACATACAAGATTTCATTTCAGCCTCAGAGTGTGTAAAAATGCCATTGTATAGTATGTGATTTGTGACATTCAATATAGTGACTTAAGGTTGGGAGGGGTTTTAGCTAGAATAAGGTGATTTAAGTATTCTGAAGTCCTATCTGTATTGAGTTAATAAAATTATTCCAACACGTCCTGTCCCTCACAGAGCTGACACCAGAGAAGTGATCAACTCATGTGATCTCCTTTCAATAATTTATCACAACAGGTTTAGGAAGTACAAGATAGCCCCTGATTCTATGCCTGCACAATCATAAATCATTTTCGTGTTTACAGAAAGTACATTTTCTTCTTTGTGGATGTACGTATGACTTAAGAAAGATTGCTTTTCACATGGTGGTTAGTTTTTCCTCCATTTCCATGTGCTCTTACAAAGTTGCAGAGGTGAAAAAAAAAACTGCAGAGAATACAGTTCTTGCATGGGTGACCGTGTCTGATGGAATGGTACCAACATATACAGGTCTCAGTGTATGTAGCGTAAGTAAACTAATTCATTTTCCTACACAGAACAGAGAACCCAGAGGATCTGGTCGCCTATTTCCAGTCAGAATGAAACAATTTCCTTGTTTGAAAGTCCCTAAGGGAGTCATCAGCTGCTAAAGGTACTGCCTCATCAGAAGTGAGGTGGGCAGCAAGGATCTTATCAGAACTTTCAAGAACGATGGAGAACATTATATCTCCTGTCCCCTGGTAACTACAGACTCTGATTAGGCAAGTATCTACTGCAAAATGTCTCAGCATATTCCTGAGTGTCCACTCTAAGACATAGTAGATGAAAGGTCAAACAATCTCATATTATAGATACTATTTATTAGCGATGCCAGTGAGGAAACTGAAGCTCAGGGAAGCACCGTAACTTATTCACCATCATACATCAGGTAAGTGGCAGAGTAGAGATTTAAACCCTAGTCTGTCTGGTCAAAATCCCATTGAATTGTACACTATTGTCTATTTTCTAAAATGTGTGTGTAACTACTAAAGTAAGAAATCTCAAAACATTTTCTGAATAGACAACTACTTAGATTCAGAGTGAATAAATAAATAATGGGAAGAACGAAATATGGCCCTTTGTAGCAACGTGGATGGAACTGGAGAGTGTGATGCTAAGTGAAATAAGCCATACAGAGAAAGACAGATACCATATGGTTTCACCCTTATGTGGATCCTGAGAAACTTAACAGAAGACCATGGAGGAGGGGAAAGAAAAAAAAAAAAGAGGTTAGAGTGGGAGAGAGCCAAAGCATAAGAGACTCTTAAAAACTGAGAACAGGGGCGCCTGGGTGGCTCAGTCGGTTGGGCGTCCGACTTCGGCTCAGGTCATGATCTCGCGGTCTGTGAGTTCGAGCCCCGCGTCGGGCTCTGTGCTGACCTGCTCAGAGCCTGGAGCCCGTTTCAGATTCTGTGTTTCCCTCTCTCTCTGACCCTCCCCCATTCATGCTCTGTCTCTCTGTGTCTCAAAAATAAATAAACGTTAAAAAAAAAATTTAAAAAAAGAGAACAAACTGAGGGTTGATGGGGGGTGGGAGGGAGGGGAGGGTGGGTGATGGGTATTGAGGAGGGCACTTTTTGGGATGAGCACTGGATGTTGTATGGAAACCAGTTTGACAATAAATTTCATATATTGAAAAAAAAATAAATAATGGGAATATACATACGTCGTAGCTCCACTTGTGTCTTTTTTTCTATGAATTTTCCTGGGTAATTTGCATCAGGGGCTCATATATCCATTTTCCGGAGCTTTTAGTGCTGTGTAAAAACACAGAAAAAGTCCTCTTATTACAATGCCATATTTAGAATTTTAATTGATAATATATATTATATGACACAATTTAGCATGAAGCACTGAAATTGTAAACAGACACAGAGAATTACCTGGTAGACCTCTGTGTGCCAAATATTTCCAGACCATCTACTAGCCAAATATGGAACTGTAGGCTCTTTTGGAATTCAGACCTCCTAATTTTCTCCTCACTTCGCTGGTACCCCAACAGTGTGCTGACTTTGGTCCTCTCCATGAAACTTCTCCTTATGTTTGCCAGAGATCCACTTCCTATACTTCAGTATACTTTCTGTGAGCTCATTTCTGCATTCCAGTTGTGTTACACCAAGTTTTTTGGCCATCCTTAAAATCTAGGATTCCTGCCATTGTTAGCCTTGACCTTCATAAGATCATCCACTTCTCTCAGACTTCTCTGATTTATTTTTTTAGCAAACATTTATTGGGTGTCTACACTAAGGCAAGGCACTGGTGATACAGCAGGGCTGTGCAAATTGCATATGGCAGTGTGGGTTCTTGAAACTGTTATCCATTGGGATTGCTTTGTATGTGTCCTCTACCAGACCCTAAGCTTTGGGAGAGCAGGGAACCTGTCTCTTCTACTCTGCCATCTTCTGTCCCAGTACTGTCATGGCTGTTCGAAGTAGATGCAGATTATATCATCATGGTCTGGGCCTTCTCATTCACCTTCCTTAGCGCTAGAATTGCAGTCGACTTTTTTTTTTTTTTTACACTGGCTCGTCTGTAACTGTGTGTGGGTAAGGACTGGTTTTGATTATGGTTTTGTCAGTTTAAAGATTTTACAAGTCTGTGCCTAATAAAATTATGTTAAAATGATGTTGATAAAAACTCAGTATTTGCCTGAAATGGGTTCTCAAATTTGCTCATAAAACTTTACTCATTGCAATTTATTCACCCACTCATCAAATATTCTTGAGTGCCTATCATATCCCAAGCATTGTCCTGAAAACTAATAGAACTCCAATTTCAAGTTCATCACATCATCTACCCTTAGACATGGAACAGCATATGGATATAAAGGAGATTGTAAACAATAGTGTAAATGAGACTATTTCCTTCTCAGCAGCACAATACCATAAATTACCTCATGATATCCTACTTCCTTTTACTATTAGAAATGAAATCAAAGCTATTTCATATTCAAAACTCAGCAGACCATGTGCTGCAAAGCCCAGATGTTTATGATTGTATTATCTGAAATTCATTTCTGTTATAATTCACTGACACAAATAAACACATAGCCAGTGTCAGGACATATATGCAGATAAAAAATATACTGACAATGTGAATGGAGGGATTATTCTCTAAATATTACCACTCTAAATATTATCATTTAAATTTAGGTTATTTTCATCTGCAGTTGCTCTTGTTTTGTTATATACTTTATGCAGATATATAGCAGCAATGGGAATTATCTCTAGATACCTGATTTATAGTATGTATCATATGGTAAACTTTATTTTCTCTATTTTTTTTTAAAGGAGATTGTAAATCCTTTTTGAGGCATACCATGGGAACAGTGTTGTAGATATATGCCAATTAGCTCAAAGCTTTATATAAAGTCTTATTTGTCTTGCTAAGTTTCCCCAAATCAAACTTAAATGCTCTTCAGAAGAGAGGAGAGTATTACAGAATTGAAGGGAAATTTACTCAAAGCCATTACAGTACATTGCACATGATAGACTCTCACTATTTGTTGATTTGATGAAATGAGAAGCAACTCAATGTGATCAATGATATGGCTCATGTGTCTGTTTTGTAGTATATGGATAAGCCAGTCAGAGAAGCCACAGGAATCTTAGCAAGAGTTGGCTTCTTCCTACAATAGAAGAGAGAAAGTTAGGAAGTCAGGGTGTTAATGGTTTTTTTTTTTTTTTTGACAAAAAGTCTAAATGTACTAATAAATTTACACAAAATTTAACAAAGGTCTTCGGATCAGCACCAATCAAATCTTAGCATCTAGAATAGGCTGGATCACAGCTGAGAATAAATCTCTATTTTGATATAGGGAATGTTCATCTTATTCCTTGGAATTACGCAGGAAATTGCAATGTATTGCCTCTAGTTAGTGAGAAATTCTTAATCACCCCATGAATATGGAATCTCTATGTTCATATATTTCCAACTGAATGTGTATTTGATAACTTTTTTTTATTTTAGTAGATCTTATCCTTCGATTACTTGACTGTCAGAGAAAAAATAGTTCTCTTATGAAGATAAAAAAAATATTTGTCTTGAAGAACATTTTCGGCAATATTTTAATGCAATATGCCACCTACTTGACTCTCAGATATTTTGACTGATGTAAACCAGTTCTACTTCTTGCCTGAACTCTGACTTCTATAATTGTAGTCATTTGCTTATTCACTGATTTGTTTTCATCAATTTCTGAGTCAAATATTTACTGAAAACCTATGTTCAGGCCCGGCCCTAAGCATTTATACATGTAATCTTCCATGTACCACACCATCCCACTAAATGCTTTGTTGAGTTTGATCTCCCAGTGGCATATGAAGGAGTTGTGTTATTGTGACATTCCCAGGCATCTCCTTATAGTTTATCACTGTTTAACTCTTCTGTGCCACTGTCTGAATCATGGAACCAACACTGACTACCAGATTAAACCCTCTTGATTTTCTATGCAACTAACTGTGGTAGACAGAATCAAGGATGACCCCAGCTGATCCATTCTTTGGTAGCCATGCCCCTTTGTGACTTCTTCCTTCTGAGTGTGTGTAACACACGTGACTTGATTCTGACTATAGCAAAAGTGATGGTATTCCACTTCTGGGATTACACGACTAGATAGGAATATGCCATGTGTCTCACTAAAAGCTTCTCTTGCTAGCTTTGACAGAGCAAGTGGCTATGGTGGGAATACCAAATGTCAAGCAACTATGGGTGACTTCCAGCTAGCAGCCATCAAGAAAAAGAGGCCTTCAGTCCAATAATATTTACAGGAAACTAAATTCTGTCAACAACCACATGAGCTTCAAGATAGATCCTTCCCCAGCTGAGCCTCAGATAAGATCACAGTCCCAGCTGAAACCCTGATGCCAGCTTTGTGAAACTCTAAAACAGAGGGTCCAGCTGCGCTGTGCCCAGATTTCTGACTCACAGAAGTAGTGAGACAATAAATGTGTGCTTTTAAGCCACTAATTTGTAGTAATACTGCTACACGACAATAGATAACTAAGACCAAGTGGTTCCATTTGAGTGTTCCCAGCTGAATCTACTTTTCTCCATCTTCTCTTTAAATTCACTCCAAAGTTATACACCTCAGGTCTAGTTTTCTCTTCCTAATTTCTATGGGTACTATTCTTATAAAGCTATCATCTCTTGCTTTCACGTAATAGATTCCAATTAAATTCCATAACATCTCCCCATTTTTGTCTGCCACTATGTTTTTAGAACTGCTATTTCATTTTTTTATTTATTGTTTTTTATTGTTTATTTTTGAGAGAGAGAGAGAGAGAGAGAGCGAGCATGAGTGGGGCAAGGGTAGAGAGGGTGGGGGGACAGAGAATCCCAAGCGAGCTCCACACTGACAGCAGCGAGCCTGATGTGCAGCTCAAACTTACAAACTGGGAGATTATGAACTGAGCCGAAGTCAGACCCTCAACCGACTGAGCCACCCAGACAACCTCCAGAACTGCTATTTCAAAGATCAGATTATACCATTTTCCATCTTTAAAAAGGTATTTCTCTTCCTAACTCATTTGATACAAAAGCCAACTAAAGATAGTACAAATACATACATACATACACACATACAACATACCAATATACCTCATGAACTTAGATTCAAAAACCCTCAACAAAATATTAGCAAATGCAATCTAGCAATATATGATAATAATTATACAACATGACTATGACAAAATGGATTTATTCCAGGTTTACAAGTCGGGTTCAACATTTAAAAATTGATATAATCCACTATATCATCAAGAAAGAAAAGAAAAATCATGATATCATATCAACAGATACAGAAAAAAAAAACATAAAAAATCTCAAACCCATTCATGATAAAGACTCTCATCAAGTTAGGAATATAGGGAATTTAGCACCACTTGATAAAGAGCATCTACAAAAAACTTGCAGTAATATAATACTCAATGTTAAGACACTGAATACTTTTCACTAAAAATTAGGAACAAAGCAAAGATGTCAGCTCTCACCACATTTACTCAACATAATACTGAAAGTCTAGCCACAAAAATATGCAAAAATTAAACAAAAGACATAGGTATTGGAAAGGAAGAAATGAAATATAATCTATTTGCAGATGACATGATTGTCAACATAGAAATTTCCAAGTAATCTAAAAAAAACAAACAAATAAAACAAAACAAAAACAAAAACAAAAAAACCCAAAACTCCTAGAGGTAAAAAAATGAGTTCAGCAGAGTTTCAGAAAACAAGATCAACATACAAAAATCAATCATATTTCCATACACTAACAATGAACTGAAATAAACAACACAATGTCATTTACAATGATACTTAATAAAACATACACAACATCTGGATGCTGAACATCACAAATGTTAATGGAATAAATAGAAGAAAACCTGAATAAATAAATATAAAAGGCTACACATAAAATGACAGAAGACAGATTAGCAGGTGGGATTAGGAATTAGGGTTAGGGATCAGGTTTAGGAATGAGACTCAAGAGGGTGGTGAGTGTGATTATAAAAGGGCAACAAAGGACATTTTTGTGATTATAAAAGGGCAACAAAGGACATTTTTGTGATATGGAACCATTCAGGGTCTTGACTATGGTGGTGGATAGATGGAGCTACCCAAGTAATAGAATTGTAGAGAACTTCACACACACACACACACACACACACACACACACACACACACACACACGAGTACAAGTAAAACAGGATATCTGAACAAGATCTGTGGACTCTCTCAATATCAATTTCCTAGTTGTTTCATTATACTGTAATTTCGTAGAATGTTACTACTTAGAGAAACTGAGCAAATTGTACAGGGATCTCTGTCTTATTTCTCACAACTGTACATGGATGTACAAAGATCTCAATAAAAATTTCATTGTATAAAAGCACTTTAGCAGTACCTCATGCTTATACAGGCCAGGAACAGCAGACGTGGTGTCCTTTCTCTAAACATATGCACAGAGTGATAGAAAATTTCACAAGATATCTTGTGTTGAAGATTCATTGCATCACGGACCCAGTGCTATAGCATTGCAGAGCCAGATAGATCATATAGAAATGGGAAAAATAATGGTAGTTGATTTTAATAATCTACAATAGGAATTTTTGTTTTTTTTAATTTGGTTTTTAGAAAGTAATTTTTGGTTTGCATTAAGCTTAGAATTAAATTCACTTTTAATCTATATAAATGTTTTCAAAAATGAAAAAAAATTTTATGAGCTATAAAGGACTCGTTAATGAACAGCAGCAGAAGGAAACAAAAGAAAAGTGCATTAGCTTTGTCAAGGCCCTCATTGTTATAGTGTTTAGATTTTCAGCCTTTGGTCTCGACTTCTTTGTTCACAGCTGGAGAGTTTTTCTACACTACCATGGAGATGAGCAGGGCTTGTCTGATGAGGCTTGGCTCTACAGTCCCATGACAATTTTGTAGGCTTTGCAATCAATCTACAAAGAGGAAACACACATTCTGGGTTTACTGGACATGACAGTGAAATCATCAGATCCATTTCATATGATGGCCTTTAGGGCTGTTTAGTCAAAATCAAAACAAAGTTTGAAAATAATTATTCTTGGAGTGTATAGAAGCTCATATTCACATATAGACACTCAAAAGACTAATGTAATTATTTTGATCACTGCTCTTTTTAACCTTCACACTGTAAGGCTTTGCAGAGCAGAAAACTAATATATTTTCTTTGAAGATAATGACAAAGTTTGAGCTGACTGCCTCTAGTTTACCTATTAAATGTTTTAATATATACCAGTAAACATAGAGGTTACACTAGTGATGATGTGCACGTCCTGAACAAGGCTGTGGTTAGAAACTTTTCCTCGATTCAACATGCCTATGGGTCCCCTTACCCATGATATTTTCCTCTCTCCTGTAAAGTCAAGAACTACTCATAGCTAACAAGTATTTAGTTCCTAGGAGTCTGAACCTAAACTATTGATTTACAATGGAATATAATAATGATGATGATAAGTATAATTTGGTAACTACTACTTGTCAGGCTCTAGATTCGTTAAACAAGTAACCTTACATAAATAATTCATTTCCAATTATGGAATGAATAAGTCACAGAAATAAAAGGTACAACAGGGAATATAGTCAATGGTACTGTAATAGCATTGGATGGTGACAGATGGTAGCCACACTTGTGAGCATAGCACTACATATAGAATTGTCAAATCACTATGTTGCACACCTGAAATTAATATAGCAATGTGTATCAACTATACTTAAATAAAATTTTTTTAATTTGATTTCAATTGTAAAGATGATATTGTAAATTAAATTTAAGGCTTTATGGAAATGCAAAATCAAGGGAGCTACTCTAGTCTGAAAGGTCAAAGGCTTTCCTTTAAAAGTAACTTTTCAGAACTCAAGGGTGAGCTGTTAAGCGAACCAGGGTAGCATAAGAGTGAATAAAACATTCAAGGCAGAGTAAAAATCATCTGTAAAGGTACAGAAGTCAAAAAGAAGCAGGGAACATTTAATGAAGTTAAAGAGGCAAGTGACAAAGGGGAAGAGAAGCAAGAAAAGAATCTGAAGATGCAAGGAAGGTCCAACTGATGCCGAGAATTTTAGGTCAATGCAAAACTCGTAGATTTTTTACAAAATGGAGTGAAATAAATTGCATGTGAGATTAGACCGTAAAAAAGCGATATGTATGGATAAACAAAGACCCGGTAGGAGGCTACTGAAAACATGTAAATCAGAAATGATGGTGGCTTGAATTAAGATGGTAGCAGATTCCACAGGGTGGTCGTATTCTAGTTATTTTGGATGCAATACAGACAGGATATTGTTATGGATGATATGTAGGGATAAAGGGAGAGGTATGGATCAAGAGGACATTTAGGCTTCTGACTTAAGTAGTGGTCACGTTTGCAGAAATGTAGATATTTGGTGGAAAGATTGGTTCAATCTTAGACATGTTTAGGTGGAAGTGTCTGAGATATCTAAATGAAAGTATGTAATAAGCATCAGTCTGGCCTAGAAATCTTTATTCCAAGATATTTTTCAAGAAGGCAATTCCCAGGTGAGATTACCTAGGAAGAGAGTGGAGTACCTAGAGGGGCCAGAACAGAGCTTGAAGGAACGTTAACATTTAAGTAGCAGGAAGTGAAAGGTGATCCTATAAACAGAGAGAGTACCCAGAAAGGCAAACAGAAGTGACAACTAATGTGCCGGTTACAGATGCCAAGATTTTGAATAGTGAAACTTTTGATGAAAGGTCAATTAAGATGAGGTCTTAAAGTGTCCTCACTTATTCCTCCCAACAACTCTATCATATTCTCATTTTACGGAATAACCAACTGGGACGGAGAGGTTAAGTAATTTGACAAAGTCATGCTGCTAAGTAAATGGTGAAGTTGGAGGGGAATGCTGATCTGTCTTAATTCAGCATCGATAAACTTAAATGTTATACTGTAACACCTCTTCCCAAGGAAGGAAAACAGAGCATAATGAGGGCAATAGTAACATAGGTAGAGCCGAATGAGGAATGGACCAGAGATGGCAAAAAGAATCTCTTTTTGTACGAGTACAAAAAAGTGGAAAGAAGAGGAATCTATCGATAATAGTCTGCAATCCAGATTCTTCTTAGTGTTGGGGTGTTTTATCCAGGCTGCAGAGGAGAATAGCTCCTTGACACAACACATCTTCAAGGTGGAAAATTCAGTTCTGGGTTCCTCTAGTCAATTCATCTTGACACTTCATCAAGCACACCATTAATCTTTTTTCTTCTGCCCTGTGAGGCCATGGGTTGAGACAACTGTTAGAGCCTACTGGTCATGTGTGAATGTGTACCCCAGAAAGTCAGAATAATTATTACTCCCTGAAGACAACCCTCAAACAATGAGTGATAGGAACCTATGTTCAAGTGCTTCTCCCTGTCAGTCATGGGACAGAAAATTCAGAGGAACAGCTTTGTATTTTTCTCTGGATGCCCTGATGATCCAATGTTTTTTGTTTTCTCTTGCTTTTTGACAACGCTTTCTTTCATTCTCAAAGTTTTCAAGGTAAGTTTGGCTTGAAAAGTCTGATGAGAACCTAGTTTTCCTTCTTTCTTAAGAAACCTGATAGTTCTGCCTAGATAACCAAGAGATTATTTTTATTTTTCCTCTTTAAAAAAAATTCGAGAGTTTTAGTTGCTATACCATTATGTTTACTGTTATGGGTTACTTTTCCCAGGTCGGTGTTATACCCTTCCCAATACAGCATTAAGGTCTTTTTATTTCATATAAGTTTCATTGAATTACATGTCTAAGAATTTATTCTTTTTTATTGCCCTAATTTTTTCTTTGGGAACCCCATTTTATGAACATTGTCAAGAGCAGTATTTTATGCCACAAGACAATGGCAAAATTAATTTTTAAAACTCAAGAAAAGAAATATGAGGAAAGAATTTTGTATCAAGCCAAGAGAAAACAGAAGAAATTGAGGGGTTCCCTTGCTAAGAATAGCTAAGTGTATGTAGGAATAGGCAAATCTACAATTTCATGGAAAATATGCAGGGCCTACTTGAGAACAGCAGCTGAAACTAGAAGAAATTGATGGAGTTCAGGGCCATTTGACTCAGAATTTGCCACTTAAGCATGTGCACTATTTTGAGCTGAAGACAATAAAGTTCCCACAGACTCAAGAAAGGCTTTTTACCTCTCCTGATAACTGCCTAAAAGAACTTAGATAGATAGGAAGCCTGTACCAGGAAGAGAGTTATTACCAAAGTTAACTTTTTTTTTTTTTTTACACATGACAAAGACTTCTCTGCATGGCATGGCAAACATTTGCTTACTAAACATTTGTTCTCACCGTCTCCTTGTGAATTGTCTTCCTCATCTTTGAAGTCCCACAGGCTTACCCCCTTCTCCTTGGTTCAGGATGGCATATAAGCCTCAATTGCTTATGGGTGGTTCTCATACTCTTATGTGGCCCCTGTAGTACATAATAAAATTTGGTTTTCTCCTGCTCATCGGTTTTATCTCAATTTAATTATTAAACCAGCCAGAAGAATCTAGAAGGGTAAAAACATTTTTTTTTCTCCCCTACAGGATTTTTGCACTATCCGTTTTGTGGCTGGATGCAAGAAGCCTGTTGTAGGGTCTGAAAAGAATAGAATAGTCTGGGTCCTATGAACCTTCAATATAAACCAGATGAAATTCCTCTTGAATTCTTTTATCTCTTCTTTATTTCTTTAAGTTTATCCTTTCCATATTTTACTTCCCTTAAGAAGTATCATCTGTCAGGCTTATTTGCACTTATAATCCTTCTAATCTTTATTTATGAAGTGACTTTTATTTGTAATTACTTTCTGGGCATAATCACATCATCCTGAGTTTTTCTAATCCAAATTTACATTGTTCTTTCATATCTTCTATTATGTCGTTAATTCCTTTTAACTCGTTTTGAAATATTAGATAACATTTGTTTTGTGGATGTGTCTGTCTACAAATGCTTTTATTGCCTGTAGTGATATTATTCTGCTCCTTATTCTATTTTAAAAAATTATACATTGGCATATAGTATTCTTTCATGATAATGCTTTGATGGTTTTTATGTGAAATTCATTTTCTTAAGAGGAAAAGTCTCACACTTTTTGGGGGCATGGAGTGAGTTAGTATAGCTTTTCTTACTCCATGGCTGTGAAGTTCCCTTTCTTTGATTTTTGCAGTGAATGACTATGCATTTTTGGCAATCTCCTGGCTCTCTTTCCCCACTATTATATAAACTACCTCTTTCCTTTGCCTGCCCCCAATTGTCCCAGTTTTACTGAATTGGGATTCTACTCCCAGGGATGGCACTTTAGTACAGGGTTTGTACCGATTGTACATTAAGAATGTATTTTTGAATTACAGCCAACAAGATTTGCTAATCATTAAGTGGAGTGTAAGAAAAAATGGATCAATGATAACTCCAAGGTATTTATTTGGCCTGAGCAGTGGAAGGATAGTTTCCTTTAATGGATATGGAGGAGATGGATTGAAGAGCAGATTGAAATGCACGAGGGGTGGGGATTGAGAGTTCAGGTTTAGGCATGTTAATTTTAAGCAAAACATTAAATATAAAAGTGGGAATACCAAATAGGCAGTTGCATCTGGAATTCAGGGAAGCTGTCAAGGCCGAAGATATATATTTGGGGACTGTCAATAAATACATGGTTTTAAAACCATGAGACTAGAGGCGCCTGGGTGGCAGAGTCGGTTAAGCGCCCAACTCTTGATTTCGGCTCAGGTCATGGTCTCACGGCTCATGAGATAGAGCCCCACATTGGGCTCTGCACCGACAGCACAGAGCCTGCTTGGGATTCTACCTCTCTTTCTCTGTGCCCCTCTCCCACTCACACTTGTGCACTCTCTCTCAAAAGAAAGAAAGAAAGAAAGAAAGAAAGAAAGAAAGAAAGAAAGATTAAAAAATAAATAAAACTGTTAGGCTGGATGACACTTACAAGGGGGTGAGTGGAATTTATACTATGTAAATAGATAAAAGATCCAAGGACTAGTCTGGGTGACTCCAAAGAAGACAAAGAGAGGCCAGGGAAACAAGGGAAAACTAAGAATGTGGTGCCTTAGAAGTTTCAGGTAAGAAAGTATTCTCTAGAAGTGATCACCTGTGACAAATGCTGCTGATACCTACATCAAATAAAATGTGTCTACAAGCTCAATTTTGCTCACTTTATATCATCTTGTGATCTCTCATTAGTTCATCCCTGTCAATATACAGATAAAGAAACTGAAGCCCAGAAATAAGAGTTTGAGTCTTAGAGCTAGTTAGAAGCAGACCTAGTGTTAACACTCACGTTGTCACCTTACACCCAACCTAGTATTGCTGGTATTTTTTTCTAACACTCAGCGTTAAATCATCCAGTCTTCCTTCCTGAGATGTCTTGAATTATATTCATGAGTTGATATTTCAAAAACTTTAAAATCTTTAGTGAATATTAAGCATTATGTTTAACACAGTTCATTTAAATCTAGGGCAGAGGGGAGAGGGGCTGTCATGAAAAGCCCTCCTTAAGAACTTAAATAGAAGGATCCTCGATCATCTGGAATCTCTTACCACCAGATCCCCAGAAGACCATGGTGCAGTGAATTACAATAATCAATTCTAAAAAATAGGAGAAAAAGCACTAATTAGCCACATCACATCTTTTTTGAGCACAGGTCACCATCTGGTAATATTGTGAAGATGGTGAAAGTCATATGTTAATGTCAGCTGTAAGATAGTTATCAATCTACAGATACACAGGGGATAGCGCTCCGACATGGATTTTGGAATTCAGAGATGGAAAAAAAATGTCATTGAAAACAATTGCCTCTAATAAAACCCTTCCTGCCACTGCAAGGATTAATCAATGTTTCATGAAGAGAAGGACTTGAAAATCTCTTTGGGCCCATTTGAAATACTTCACTCTTCTGTCAGTGCAATTAGCCTTTCAATTACATGTGAATTCACCTTTACACAGTCATATATTTCTTCACGTTTGCTGTCATGCAATTCACTCTGAGCTTCAGGATATTTTTTCAAGATGGGGAAAAAGATTAACAGTGCAAAAATACAGAGACTTTTATAGCAAACATCTATTTACCCACTGCCTAGAATGTGACAAATATTATTATTTTGCTATACTCATGCTTTTAAAATATAAGCAACTTCTCTGATAACTTTTGTCCCTAGGATTTCCTCTTCAATCCTATTCTCCTACCTTAGCCCCTCCACAAGGAAATCATGCATTTTGTGTTTATTCTACCAATCCATAGTTTATAAATATTTATTATATAATATATACTTATCTCTATAAATACTATATATTACTGTTATTTATTTTTAAATTACATAAATGGTATCCATACTATGTGTATCTTCCTACAAATTACTTGTTTCTTCCACATTAGATTTTGAAAATCTATCATGTTGATGCATAGAAATCTAGTTCATTATTTTTAACTGGTATATAATATCAGACTTCACGAATATACTACACTTTATTTGTCCATTTTTCTACTGATGCACATTTATTTCCAATCTTTATCACAAACTGTGCTGCACTGACTTAATGGTACATGCTTCTTTGCACTCAAATAGGAGAGTTTCCCAGGACTTATATCTAGAAGTGGAACTGCTGAGGTTTAGTATATGCACAAATTCAGATTTGCTGGCTATTTTTTAATTGCCTTCTGTAAAATTGTTGTCTTAATTTACATACTCACCAGCAGAAGTATATACTTGTTATTGCCAGGTTTTATAGTTTTCGTCAGTCTGAAGAGTGTGAAATGGTATTTCACTGATTTTTTTATTTATATTCCCCTAATTACTATGGAGGTATAGCAGTTTTTCATATATTTATTTGTCATTCACTTTTCTCTACTGTGAATTACCTATCTGTATTTATTGCCTATTTTTCTCCTAGATTGTTCACACTCTCTTTACTCACTTGTATAATATCTTCATATGTTTTGGATTCTAATCCTTTCTCCATTGGGTATGTTGGAAATATTTTTTCCTAATCTGTCGTATTTTAGCTTTTTCATGGTATCTTTTTGGGGGTCACATGCTTTAAATTTTGGCATCCTCAGTTTCGTTTTAAATAAATATTGTAAAACAAATCCTCTTTATCCACAAAATCATGAGAATATTTTCTCATATATATTTAAACATGTCTAAAGTTTTTTTTTTTTTTTTTGGTTCACATGTAGGTCTTTAATCCAGTTGGAATTTATTTTTGTGTATGGTGCAAAGTGAGGATCTAATTTTAGGGCTTATGTTTTTCACTTATCTGGTAACTAATTGTCTAAGCACCACATGTTTAAGCACCACATGTTTCCCTGATAATCTCTACTACTACCTCTGGCATATAACAAGTTTACTTACATGAGTTATTGGTACATTCACTTTTGTAAACTGTATAATTGCGATATTAATATACGTATCTGCTTTATAATGGAGAATTCCTAAAAAGTCTGTCTCTATGGGCCAGGATGGAGAAACTACAATGCTTCAGTTGTCCTTTGGATTATTTTTCTATAGTCACCCTCTGGTTTCAAGACAACTATCAAGTTAATAGCAAACTACATTGTAGAATGATGAGAACTAGTTCAGGGTAGGCAATAATAGCAAATTCTCATTATACTGTTGGGAGGCCCGGGCCCCTCATAAAGAATATAAGCTATACTTAGATTATAAAGCAAACATTGGTCAATGACCAGCAGTGTAACTTTGAGCAATATCTCAGAGAGTTCTGTCATCTATTAAGTGGTCATAACAAAACTTCCGAGGCAGAACGGATGGGAGAAATAAATAAGACATGCATGCAAAATGGTGACCATAGTGTCTGGTATGGAACAAGACGTTAGTAAATGTAAGTTTCCCCACCCAGAAAGGGTGAACACTTACAGCTGCACCTAACAATTCTGTTCACTCAGCTTCATAACTCTCTTTCCATTATTTTGGCAGTGTCCTCCCCCTGCTTGCTGAGCAAGTTCTAAAGTGTAAGAATTATAGAAACTATAACAAAGGAGTAGACTTATCGTGGAATGCTATCTACAGCTGCACTGTTGGAAGAGAAATATATATAAATACAGCTTTTCAAAGTCAGCATCCTCTTCACCCTCAGAAAGTATAGAGCAGAATGCTAAACTAGCAGCGATTCTCAAAGTTTATCATGCCTCAGTGTCCCCTGAAGGACTTCAACAGAGATGCTGGGCCCCGCCCCCAGAGTTCTGGTTCTGTAGGTCTAGGTGTAGAACTAGGACTATGCATCTCAATAACGTAGTCCGGAGAATTCTGGAGCTGCTAGTCCTGGGGCCCACACTCAGAACCACTGCTCTATAGTGTCACTATATGTGTGTTTCTGCCATTAAATACTTCCTGATATTGTTCTCTTTGAAATATGCTGCACTGGAGAAATTTAGTTACAATTTGGTATGCGATAGCCATATCAGTCAAGAGAAGATCTTAGAAGAACATATTGAACGATAATCATGTTATTTCAAGTCAATTTGTGACACTGTTTGTAGAAAATAACTATTTAAAACTAAGGCACAAATAAATTGTTGAGTTTCCAACTGGGTAGAAAATGTAAATTCTTTTAACACTACATTTGTCCAACTCATTTGGTTAAAGAAACCACAATGACACATTCAATGTGCTATATATTTTTGTCATAGCAATCTTATTAATATTAAATCTCTAATGGAATCACACAAGCAAAACAACTGGATTAGGAGAAATGCCTGCTGGGACTAGTTTTAGATAATGGAAAATGGAAGAAAATCTTTTCCTGGTAAAACATAAAATGCTGATATCTAATCAGTCCAAGAGACACCTTGGGCATAGTTGAAATACGATTACACATGGAATCAAAGATTGCGTCTAATTACCTAATATTCCAGTAACTAGCCATATAAACTTGGAAAAGCATCCTAATCACTCTGATTTTTAGTTTTCTAATCTGTAAAGTGGGGATGAAAATTCCCAATCTAGAAGCACCTTGTAAAGACCATGCAAGATATATAAATCTACATTCTAAACTCCAAAGTGCTATCTAGATTAAAGTATCATCTGTCAATCAACAATATCTTGAGGCAGGTGGCAAGGAACTGATACTCTAAACATTCTCCTCTACAATAATAAGGGAGAGAAGGAGCAACCAAAGCTGACAACCCTAAGATTCCCAAGATTAGGGCTGCTAGATTTAACAAATGCAAATACAGGATATAGAGTCAAATTTGAATTTCGGCTAAACAATGGATTTTTAGTAAAAGTATTTCCCATACAATATTTGGGACTTACATATACTTTTTATTCTATTTGTATCAAATTCAAATTAACTGTGTATCTGTTACAGGAGGTCATTGAGAAAATGAGGCTGCTGGTAGACCTACAAGCTAGACCCAGACAATCTGAGGTCCATACCTCCTCCCTTGTCCTTGGAACATGTAATTTCCTTGCCTTCCCTGCTCTCGGAAGCTGCCCCAAGGACATAGCCTTGAGATAGTAATGTGGTATTGAGACCATCTGGACGGTACACGTGACTGAACCCTGTTTAGGCCTCTACATAAACACTTAAGATTCTGGCAATCGGGTACAGAAATCTACTCATCTTGCAGCCACCCAAGATAATCCTCATATATCAGTTCCCTTATTAAAACTGTCACCCACCAATCTGGAACAGTCTGCCTGTTTCTTTGGTCTCTCCTTGCCCTCCTGTACAGGGTCCCGTTTTGAATTGTACCTGGGGAACTCCCAATGTCATAAGCCAACAGTGTCTTCTATTTTATCTAGTAACTCTACCAAAAAAAAACTCTTTCATTTCTAGAGATCAGGGAAAGATGATCCAATGTTTCTATTCTCCCTAAACTTCCAGGCCCTTCTGTAACCCCAGCCCCTAACTCCTGCTAACGAATGACCCCTTTAGGGGTATGGGTTATTCCCATAGCACTTACACTACTTCAATGGGCATGTCTAATTCCAGGAATTCTCCATTTGTTCCTACTGCTGCCATTGGTCCTTCATTTTCAGCTCCCTCACAGAAGATGACATACTAAACTAGTTTGATTCTCACAGCAACTCTGTGAGACCTTGAGCCAAGTGTTACACTGTATTCATTAGAACAATAACGAAGCTGAGGCTCTGAAAATTAAGTGAAATATATAATATTGGGCAGAGCAAGAACTAAATGCCTTTTCTTGAATGTTTGTCTAGGACTCTTTCCATTCTACTCACATTCTCACCACAGTCCCTGGCACCCTACCCACTGCTACCACCGGAAGGAAGAGAAAAAAAGAAAGGTGTTATCTGGTCATATAGGTGGAAGTGAAGTAATAAATCAATAGGCATTAATATGTATAAATGAGAACTAATTAAATCAAGGAATTGATGGTACTTGACATAATGGGTCAAGATAAAACAAATCCATCCATTTCAACCCATGCATCTTAACGATGCAGAAGACCCACTTGAGTGCTTCCACAACTTTGCATGGCTTGTTAAGCACACCTGACTGGCTCATACGGCCAGTTCAGCCATGCATACAGAAAAAAAAACTAACAGCAGGGTTTTCGGGACTCAGCAAAGCAGCAGGTTTTTACATTTTCACTTCCAAAACTTTGTTCAGTGTGCAATTTTTAGTTATCCTGGTACAGAAAATATGTATATGCCAAAATGGAATCAAAAAGCCATATGCATTCCAAGCTTTGGCAGAGCATTCCACAAGCAAGTCTCAAGTACATGCTTGATGTCCTGTCACTGCCTTTCCTATTATCTTCTCTTTTCCATCTGATGACCATGCAGCAGAGAGCTCCTCACTCCTTGGAAGAACCAATGTTGCCATTACCTCCTCTAGCTTTGTCTTTTATCTGTCTTAGATTCTCACAAGGCAAATACTCAACGTCTAGTTCATACCTCAGGAGAAAGATGTGTAAAGAGCATATAAATCCTGTAGAAGAGTGAGTGGTTCTCCAACTTCGCTGCATATTAGAATACATCTGGGGAGTTTTAAAAACACTAAAGCCTGAGTCTCAACCTCCTTCCCTTTTAAAATTTAATCAGTCTGGGGTGTGTCTGGTCATCCAGGTATTTACTTAATGGCTCCCTAGATCTTTAAATGTGCAAACAAGTTTGAGAAACACTAATTTAGGAAAGCTTGGCTACAAATTAGAACCACTTGAGGGAGTTTGTTTTTAAAAATCCCCAATTCTCAGGATAGACCTCAGACCAATTAAATAACATCTGAGACAGGGACCCAGGCATATAATTTAAAGTGGTCAGGATGATTCCAAGGTGAAACCAAGGTTGAGAACTGCTGTTTTAGCTACAGTGGTTTTTCATGCCCTTTTCTTGGCATTTAATTCATTGGAAGAGGACAGTGGACAATGATTTGTTAATCTATTTAATCTTACATTTGGACACAGTGAATTCTGACTCATCCTGAGTGCTTAGAAAGTATTTGATTAAGCATGCTGATATTTGAAGATTTTAACACACTGAAGACACAGTGATTCCAATACATAGTTAAATTTACTATCCTGACATCATGACTAATAAAATATATCTCATTCTATCTATCTGTCTATCTATCTATCTATCTATCTATCTACAGTGTCATATATATGGCAGATACCAATGAAATTAGGTATGAGTATATGATGCTAACACAATGCACATATTCTGAATCTCTGAATTTTACTATTCATATAACTGCTAAGATTAAATGGAGGTGCTTGTACACGCTCCTTATGGTTTCATTCAATAGTCAAAACAAAACTACATGCATGTCACAAATGCTAGATTTGTGACAAATCTAGCATTGTCAGATTTATCAGAAAAGAAAAGGAATCCAAATTAAATTTGAATTTCAAATGAACAATTATTTTTAGTATAAGTATGAAATACTTGGGACATACTAAAAAATGCCTCCCCCTTGTTTCTATGCAATCCAAATTTAGCTGGGTATCCTGTATTTTATCTGGGAACCTGAGACCAGTCCAGATTGTTGAGAATGCAAATATCTTTAAAATAAAAAGCGCAGTGCCTGGGTGGCTCAGTGGGTTAAGTATCCGACTCTTGATTTCAGCTCAGGTCATGATCTCATGCTTCTTGAGATCGAGCCCTGCGTTGGGCTCTGTGTTGACACCATGGAGCCTGCTTGGGATTTTCTCTCTCCCTCTCTCTCTCTTTCTGCTCCTCTCCCACTCATACACACATAAACACACACTCTCTCTCTCTCTGTCTCTCTCACCCTCTGACAATAAACAAACATTTAAAAAAGCCAGGAAAGTAAAAATACTAATAAAACATAACTAATGGTTACAAACCTGCTTAGATATTATTTTTTAAATTCATTTTGTAGTCACCTAACAAAAATAGGATTATAGTTACTAACTTCTATTTTATTTTTTTAATGTTTATTTATTTTTGAGAGAGAGGGTGGGGGAAGAGGCAGAGAGAGAAGAGGACAGAGGATCTGAAGCGGGCAGCTGACAGCCCCATGGTAATTAATCACCCACTGAAGCACTGTAGTTTCCAGAAGCAATTTACTTCAGGTTTTCATCCTATTTAGTGTTTAGTATATTTGGGAGTAGATTCAGGAAATAAGAGTATCAACCTCACTTAAGCATCAACAGAATTATAAATGGGATATCAGCAGACAAGATAGAGCGAACCATAAAACAAAATGTATTTAAAAATTATTGATGAAACTTACTTTAACGTAACAAAATGATATATACCTCTTTCAATGTATAATACACACATGTTGATATCTATTTTCTATTTAAAATATTACTAATGCGGGCAAATAAAAATACAAAATACTACTTTAACAACTTGCTAAATGTAAAAAGGACTTACTAATAAATTCATGAAAAGGGATCAGGCAAACCATGTTCTTCTGAAACATACCCATTCTATAAGAAAGGTCACATGAGAATTCAGATAGACTGGGTTTAGGACTGATTACACCAGCAGTTGGGGATGAGCAATGTAAATTTCACTTGAGACTTTGTTAGAAATGAAAATTATTAGGGTTCCACCTCAATCTACTGAATCAGAAATTCTGGCCCAGAAGGCTGCTTGGAGAAGACCTGCATGGGGCTCTGATGTATACTAAAGATCGAAGACAAAAGTTTGAATCCTGCCTCTGTCATCACCAAGATAAGTAACATAGGAATCCCAAATTTATGGAGTATCAAGCTCACCATCTCTAAAGGAAAATTAACATCTACACTGCAGGCAGGGTTGTCATAAGAATTGATAGAAATTACAAACATAAGAACATTTTGTAAGCCTAAAAAACTATAGAAACACGAGTCAACTATTATCTATCACGTGGAAATTTAAAAAAACAACAAAGCTTTTGAAACTCAATGATTCTTGTTCAACATATGATAAAGGATGCATGTTTGTTATTATTACTTTTGGTCATTTTGATCATCAAATAACAGATACAATAAGGAAAAACTTTAAGATGAAAGTGATCTTGTGATTTAAGCTATTGATTCTGTCTGCTAAAAGCATCCTGTTTAATGTTAAATGCTTTACCCAGACCTGTATCCCTTATTACCATTTCTGTGAAATAAGTCATACAGAGAAAGACAGATACCATATGTTTTCACTCTTATGTGGATCCTGAGAAACTTAACAGAAGATCATGGGGGAGGGGTAGGAAAAAAAAAAAAAAAGAGAGGGAGAGAGCCAAACCATGAGACTCTTAAAAACTGAGAATAGGGGTGCCTGGGTGGCACAGTCGGTTAAGCGTCTGACTTCAGCCAGGACACGATCTCACCGTCTGTGAGTTCGAGCCCCGCGTCAGGCTCTGGGCTGATGGCTCAGAGCCTGGAGCCTGTTTCTGATTATGTGTCTCCCTCTCTCTCTGCCCCTCCCCCGTTCATGCTCTGTCTCTCTCTGTCCCAAAAATAAATAAACGTTGAAAAAAAAAATTTAAAAAAAAACCTGAGAATAAACGGAGGGTTGATGGCGGGGTAGGAGGGAAGGGAGGGTGGGTGATGGGCATTGAGGAGGGCACCTGTTGGGATGAGCACCGGGTGTTGTATGGAAACTAATTTGACAATAAATTTCATATTAAAAAATTTAAAAAAAATAAATGGAACAAGCCCAGTGATGATTTTACATCTATGTGGGCACATAGGAGGAGAACCTGTAATGGGGACTAGGTTTACTGGGCTCAAGGACTGGCTTTGCTATTCACTCACTGTGTGATTTTAGGCAAGCGATTTAAGCAAGTGCCTACCCTCTATACGTAGGGATCAGTTTGACAAGATGAGCTCTGTGAGCTCTTTACATCTAACCACTGTGCTGTGTGTATTTTAACATCTTAACCCTGCCCTCTTCTATTGCCAGCCAGCAGCTTATTGAGACTTGCTCTGATCCCATTCAAATTATTTTAGACTTTTAAGGATTCAAAAATGGGGCAATTTTTTAGAGTTCAGGAAATTATTAAAGAGAAATGAATCTCTAAAGGCATTGATCTACTTTAAAATTTTTTTCAATGTATTCATACCAAACATTTTATCTGAACAAATTCAAAAAACAAAGACTTAGAAAAATGAGCACTCAGCTCAGTCCACCACAAGTGTGTCACTGCTCCCTGAAACCTAATGTCTATTCCACGGAGACAGAAGGTTCCATTTAATAGGTGTGTTGTATTATCACTTACAGTAAAAACCTTAAGTAAAAAATATACTTTAGATGAATGTTTTAAGCAAGAAAATCTCAAGGTCAGAAGTAAACCTTTTGCAAGAGATGCATAATGAAAAATCAATATTTCAAGCCAAACATATTGACTTTGAACATGCAAAGGAAGAAAAATTCAAAAATACTAATTAATATACAGGCATCTTTCCAGAATATTCATTGGCCAGTAGAGGAGTATCCATTTATTGCTCCAATAACTTCAGGGAGTTCTCAGCCCTTAGAAAATGCAGAGGGATGTTGAGATCTATTTATCAACCCTTTTAAAGTACCATTTTAAGAAGCTGTACATGGTAAATTTTCTCAATAGGGAACCTTTTTTTTTTTTTTTTACTGTATATTATAGTTCACTTTAAACTAGTGTCTGTCTACATAACACCATTCAGCCATGTCACAATAAGAAAAAATATATATAAGCATTATCCATGTAGATTTTCTATATGATATTAATTTTGTTTATTATTTATGCCCACATCTTCTTCTAAAAAGAATCCTAAGTAGATAGTCAGGTAGACAATACATGTTTATTGAGTATTAGCTATGCGCTTAGTCCTAGACCAGGTGTTATCAAGGCAATGGCTAATAAAATAAATATGGTCTTTCCTGTCACTAAGCTTACAATCACTTGAGAGAGAGAGAGAGAGAAAATTTAAAATACACAAATAGATTAATATAGAAATAAAGTCACAATAAGTTAATTGGAGGAAATAAGAGGGTACAGAAATAGTGAATTGAATGGGAATCTAATCAGAATAGTCAGGAAAGAACTCTCTGTGGATATTGCAGGGGTGAAACATGCATGATAAGGTGAAAACAGGTTAGGTAGGAAGCAGCCCTGAGAGATGAAAAAAACAAGGTGTCTTTCTGGATGAAGAGAATAATGACCAGTAAAAATGAAAACTAAAAGAATACAATAGTGAATAAAGATCCATCCTTATCCTTATGGAACACATAGTCCTGCAGGGATTACAAATATTAAACAGATAATTACTGATAATCATAAATACGTCAGCCAGGTACCATAATGGAGAGTTACAGGGCACTTTGGGGGCATAAAATAACAGAGAGTGCCAAACCTGGATTGTGGAAATCGTGAAAGTCTTCTTTGGGATAAAAATGTTTAAATCTAAGACGTAGGGATCAAACTAATGAATTCCACACGTATTAAAAAAGAAGATATTATAAGGTCTCAGGGAAGAACTACAAAGTAACTGCAAGTTAAAGACTATGCCTACTCATTAGTATTCTTTTCATTATAATAATCTTACCCACCTCGGGATTCCGGTTACAATTTGGCTTTGGTGGAAAATGAATGCATTGGTTGATATCAGTCAAAAGGTCCCCTTACATGGTTAATATTCTCATTGTAAGTTAATATAGTTTCCCTTTATTTATAAAAATTCCATTCAAATATAGAAATTCTTATCAGGATTAGCTTTGTTGGCAAAAAAAAAGAAAAACAAAACAAAACAAAAACCCTTTTCTTAGAATCTCTAGCTTATAAAAAAGTAGTTTGGAGCATTTCCAAAGAGGAATTTATTCTCTGCCAATGCAGGCACCATGATGACCACGTGAATTTTTGTTTTTCTGAGGCTTTGTGTCTGTTTTTAATAGTTTTTTAATCGTAAAATATACATAACATTAAAATTTCCATTTTAACCATTTAACAATTCATAGGCATTAATTACATTCACGGTGTTATACAACCATTACTACTATTTATTTCCAAAACTTTCTCAAGACTAAGCATGAATACTTATACTATAAAATTCTTAGAGAAAGATATTCATATTCAATATAAGAAATAAAGAATAATAAACAAGACAATAAGATAAAACAAGGGTTTGGGATTCAGATGGAACTATCTTTAACCTGGCTCTGCAATTAATAAAATATCTGTATATATTTGAGCACTCTAACTTATCTGTTAACACTCTATTTAACTTCATCATTTGCATAATAGATAAAGCTGCTGATGAGTATAAAAGGGAAAAATACTAAAATGGTCATTATGGAATAATTTTTTTTTAATTGCCTAAAGAGGAAGGTGGAGAAGTCAGTGATAAGCTTGATCACCTAAACCTCTCTCAGTCAGGTCCAATAAGGCATAAAGTTACTTGCCACTTAAACTCTTTCACAATGGCCAAGAATTCTAGATCCATGATAGGGTCAACTACAGTTTCCAAGAAGCCCTTCTATCATTTGCTACATAAAATTTCTTTGACACAAATGACTGCCATGACTGGGATGCAGAAAAACTGGACTTACGGCTTCTCGTTTGTTTTGTCCCTGTATTTGTTTTGTGACCTTGTCCAAGTCAACCATTTTCTTTTTAAAATGTTCACACTGTTTCACAAGAACATTCAAATGATAACACAAAGTAAGAAAATGTGAAAATGTATTAGAAGGAAAAGAAAATCATTGTTTATTTTGAAGACCAAAATATTGTATATTATATATAATACAAAAATCTAGACATATGAAAACACTTTGGCTTATGGAATAAAAAAAATGTTTAATATATTAAAAGCATAAGGAGACATAAGAGTTTTTCGTTTCAATTTCATCTTAATATTTCATTTTAATTCATTTTACCAAGGTACTCACTAGCAAAAGAAGGATATCCAAAAAGCCTTCAAATATCATGAAACTTGGTAAGAGAACTTGTGTTTATATAATAGCAACAGCAATAAACAGATTCTTACCAGTGATATGCTGAAGTCAGCCATGGTGGGAGTATTCACACCAAGGAAACAGGTAAACTATAGGCATCAGGGCTTCTTTTGTTTCTCCCAGAAAGTCACCACCACACAACTGGTTATTGGTCACAGTTTCTTTACAGCTATTGAAAGAAGAAAGGTGAAGGCACAAATCCCTTCTAGGCCTGAGATGGTGTGGAAAACTTTTTCTAAGATCTGGGAACACGTTTGGTAATATCAGTGCTTCCCACACTTAATGTGAATAGAAATCACCAAAAGATCTTGTTAAAATGCAAATCCTCATTCAATAGGTCTGTGATTATATATGTTTTTATACTTTCCTCAGTGAAGTCTATGCTGCTGGTCCAAGAATCACATAAGTAGCAAGGGGTTATGGGACATCTAATTAATTTCTTTTAACCAAACATGGCCTGGGAAGGTGTGTGTGTGGGGGGGGGGTATGGACTTTTGCCAAAAGAGTTTAGTTATTGGTGCGGAAACCAAGCTCTTGAAGATCATCTACATAAATGACTTTTGGTTATTGTTTCAGTGATAGAATAGTATGAATGTATATTCTATTTCTTCTACAAAATGGGCAACAATTTATTCTCCCTAACTAATATGCTATTGATTCTACTTGAAATTCTATTAAAACTAATACAAAATCTCCAGTTAAAAATTAAAGAGCAATGTTATTTTACTGTTCTACTCCCTTCTCTCAAAATCACCCAATAGCATAGAAAGAACAGGGTAGTGTGTGTGTGTGTGTGTGTGTGTGTGCGCATGCACACGTGTGTGCACGCTTGTGTGCGCATGTACGCTTATGTGTGGGGGGTGGATTTGTCTTCAAAATCATGAGGAAATAATCATAATCTCAATCCACAAATTTTGAAGCATTTGTACAAAACACTATGAAATATGAATCAAAGAGAGAGACAAGATTCAAACATAAAGCACATACTTCTTTACGCTTTGAAAAGGATTGAGTTCCTCCAAAATAATTAGTGCTATCCTTAGTGTTATAGTCAATAATCCTTTTAAGTAATTAGATTTAGAAGAATGGGGAGACAACTAGGGAAACCGAGAATATCTCTGCACAAACTCAGATTGGCACTGCAAAATGGCACAAGATATGGACTTGAGGAAGAAATCATACTGAAATACATGTTTGTCATGATCTAACCTTATATCCAGCTGGGACTGCCAGAGGTAAAGTGGAATAAATGACAGAAAAGAAACAATAATCACTATAGCATACAATGGAGAACCCACATCTTAAGGGATTTGCTGTGAATGACCAATCACTTGTATGCCAATAATTGAGAGAAGACATGCCACTAGTGAAAAAGGGACAGACATCTGTGGTGAGAAGTTGACCCAGGAAATAACCCATGTCAAAGACATTGGCATCTTCACATCATTATCTCTGCCCCTACCCCTAAAATATGGCTGATCCCATTAAAGGATGATAATAATCTCAAAGCAATAAGCATTAAATTATCCAAAAGAAATTGAAAAAAAGTCATTTTTAATTAAAATAAGGTATTAAACACAAGCAAAAAGGAAGAGAGAATAACACACATCATAAAGAAAATTATCCAAAGAATCAGAAGATAGTTTCAGACAATTATTTCTTCACAGTCTCAAAATCATTACAAATAGCATGAGTTGGATAACAAAAGAAAACAACTCCAATAAGAATACAGAGGCTCAAAACTTATATGATGATGGAAACAAAAAACTAGTAGGACCCAGAAAATAAGTGGAAAAGAAGGATCTAAAGCATACAGATACAAGATCATATTAAAAACAACACAATTATACATGAGCATTATTGAAAATATAGTGGGGCTTAATGGAAAAGCAAGAATAAATTATACTAAATAAAAGCAAAAGACAAACAAGATTTTAAAGTACTAAAAACAATACCTGAAAACCAGACAAAAGATTTCCAACTCGCACAGAACTGGTGTTCCTGAAGAATAAAGCAAGACACATGAAGGCTGAGAAAGGCCTGAATGTGGAGATAAAAAGGATATACTGTATCTCAGGAAAAAAAAGTATACAGAACATTCAGTGATGGGAACCTATCTAGAAGTTACTGAATGTGAAGGACAAAGAAAGATACATGTGGGCATTCAGGAAGAAATGACAAGTCAATAACAAAGAGGGTTCTATTTTCTACCTGCTATGACAGATTAACTGATACTAGACTTCCTCTCCTGCTGTGAAACTAGAAAAATGGACAGATTATATGACACAGTTGTTTCCAGACAGTAGACAACAATCAGCTTAGGACTGTGAATATTCCTTTCGAAAAAAAGTAAATGAACTGAGCCCTGAGATCACCACAACTATATGCCTTTCTATACCACAGAGCAGGTATGGAGAAATGAAGCCAGAATCATCTTGCTAATTTAAGAAAGCAAAGATGTAAGTTTGGAGAAGATGAAGCATCTAAAAATAATACAGCAGATCACTAGAGAGGTAGGAGATATGTAGAACAAGAACTGCAAATTTCTGCAGAGATCCCTTGAGATTTTCACTGAATATTATGCTATGCATGTATAGTATAAAACTCCAAAAGGAAAAATAACATATCCTGCAGATTCAGAAGTTTAATAATTCCTAGAGTTTACATAGGACATGGATATTTTTGAGTTCTAACCAGCCAGGATGGAAAGACTATGTTGAACACCCAGAGCATTAAGTAGAGACCCCAGAAAATCATGTTTTCAAAGTAGGCATAGAATAACCCTAGAGTAAAGGTTACTATAAATGTGATGGAAGAAAGCCTAAATATCAGCCTCTGAAAGACAATCAGGCCTGTAAGTAACATACATCATTGCCAAAAAAAATAAGTAGACATCGACATTCTTTTAGGAAGACATCAAAATCCAGACACTCAAAAATGTAAAATGTTGAGTCTAATATACGGTAAAAAGTTTCTAGACCTGTTAAGAAGTAGAAAGACAGCCTCATGACTAAGAGAAAAATAAGTTGATAGAAACAGACCCAGATGATAAAAAATAGCAGAAAAGTAGATTAAAACAGCTACTACAACAATGTACAAGTATTTAAAGAAAGGCATAAACACAATAATGAAATAGAAGATGTTAAAGTAAATAAAATTGAATTTCTAGAGTCTCAAAATTAAGTATTTGAAGTGAAAACTTCATTGCATGGATTTAACAACAGATAAGACACTGCAGGAAAAAAAGTAACTGAGCCTACAGATATGACAATAGAAACTATTGAATCTAGGCCACAGATAGAAAAGATGCTGTAAAAATATGAACAGTGCCTCAGAGATGTATAGGGAAATACATTAAAGTCTAACGTATGTGTGAGTATAGATGGAAAAATATAAGGGGAAGAAAATAATACTTAAAGAAGTAAAGGCTAGGTTTTTAGCAAAAACAATAGTCGAATAAGAACCTATGAAAATTCTCTCTTCCATAAAATCAGTGAGAAAACTGGCAAAAAAATATCACCATCAACAATTTCAGAACTCTGGAAAGTAATGAAACGCTTGCAGCAATCCAGGGAGTAGATTGCTAGTCTAGACTAGATCCCTAGACTAGATCCTAGTCAAGAAAAATACCCAACACTCCATAAGGCCAATCCTCTATAAAAGCAATAAGAACACTGGCAAAATAATCTGACATAGTCAACTTTAAATCATTCTCAACATTAACCAAAGGCTTGCAGTAATCTAAGGAGCATTTTATTAAAAAAAAAAAAAAGCGAAATATTGGCAAGAAGAACATTTCTTCTAGCTCTATTCCCATAAAAAGTCACGTATGCAAATACTTATAACAGTTATTAATAATAACCAACTTGGGGGGGGGCACAAATGTTTATCATGTAATGAATAAGCACGTTATGATAGGGCTTCATTTTCCTGTATAAATGGATATATTTCAGTCTCTAATGTATTAATAATAAAGGATAAAAAGAAAAACTTTCCTCATTGACTTAAATTCTCTAGCTAGTACCTTATATCTCTCTTCTCCTATATTGACAGGTTTTCTGTCTCTTCACTTTCCATTTACGCCTCAACCCACTCAGTTTGGTTTCTGCCCACTCACTGCATTGCAATGGTTCTTGCTAAATTAACTGATGGCCAATGTATTATTAAACTCAGTAGAAACTTTAGAAATATGGTGGGGTCTCAACCTCTCAGCAGCATTTCCATATGTTAATTCAAACATTTCCAGTTATTATTTTAGTAAGTAATCTTTTTTCTTACAAGTGAAATCATTAGGATTTTTTCAGTATTGGACTTAAAATTTAAAATCTTACAAATGTACTCATAAAAATGCAATGTCCTCATAATATGTTTCACCAATTACTACCGCTAACATTCCTTTCAGGTAATATTTATTATGTTTTTGAAAACTGTAAGTTAATAGGGTGGATACATTAAATCCTGCATCATAGCAACTTTCTGGATTTAATCCCATTGTGCTGTAATTGGATGTATTTTGAATTTATTATATTCGGGGACTGAAATAATAGAAAAAAATGATTAAATGTATTTACATGCCTCTAAAAAGGGCACAATGTCTTTTCATGGCCCATTTTTAGAATGTACATACCCTGAAGCTTTATTAAAATCAAGAAATGCCGTATTCATATGGAAACTTTTCTGCTTCAATTGTACTATTATTCATGTCATTTACCACACCAAAACCTTAAGAATAAGCTGTCTTTATAAAATGAGACACCTTAAAGTACTTGTTTCATTCCTTAAATTATGAGTATGACGATGATTCTCTTTTGTAAAGATGGAGACCTTCTAAGACATTTTGCACCAAGTTGTCATGAAGAAGTCCTGTCATGTTGCCAGTCTGGAGTGGTTCAGCTCACTTGGTCTGTCCATGCTTGATAACAAGATAGTATTTCTAATTATTTACCATACCCACCCAATTTCAGGTATTTGAAATTGACTGTTATTGTTTGGATGCTAACCTTTGGGGAGATAATAAAGACAAGAAATATGTGATTTTTTGAAATGTGAATCCACTCTTGAGAAGGAGAATAAGGGCGATCAGGATTAAGCTAAGGATGAAGCCTTCTGCTCTTCAACACCAAGTTCTCCACTCCTAAGTGTGGGCAAAATCCTTAGCCAAAATGAGTATAGAAATGTTTCCATGCTAGTCCTGGATTAATTCTTCTACAGTTTACAATATTTTAAGCCATTATCTTTTGATATGCCAGTATCACTGATTCATCAAAAAAGTCATTTTTCATCTTCCTATCATATGAAGCTTACCTAATTTCATCCCCAGCAGAAAATTTATTTTAGCGTTCTGAGAAATTCTTCACTGACATCCCAATGTACAAATGGATTTTCTTCCAATTCTGCAAAATATTTCATGAAGCTACCTCTAACTGTCTAGATAGGCCTTACCATAAATCATCTTCTACTGCTGCAGTGGAGAAGTTTCATAGACCTTCCTTTCCTTTATCAGGGAAGATAACATCTTCCAATTTGAAAGCTAAATGGAAGAGTCAGCCCCTATTCTGAAATAATTTACACTATGATTACTTCCTATGTCATCATATCAGCAATCCATCCAACCCATATTCTCTACCAAAGAGCAGTAAATCTAACTCAAACTTTCTATGTACACAGTTGATCATTTTTATTTTTTTTTTGTTTTTGTACTTTTGGCCTCTTCTTAAGGTTCACCTATGTGTACATCATGATGAAAATTCAACTACATGTCCACAGTCTACCCTTCCAGATCTTGTGTACCAACAAAATTGAAATATTTATACTCTATTCAGCCCACTTTCCTGAAACTTTGCCTGTGATCCACTGTGCCATTAACCTCTACTCTTCTTCTGCATAATTTAATAGAGCCAGGCAGATTTAGGCCTTAGCCCCAGGTTCATGACTTATATGGAAATGTGACCTTGGACAAGTGGCCTACCTCCTATAAATTCGAGTTCTTCACATGTAAAACAAAAGCGATCATTGGTAAATGGCCCCCATCCCCTATAGAATTGTTACAAAGACTGAGTAAAATATACATTAATCACCTAGCACAATATCTGGCATATAGTAGACACTCGGTAAATAGTAATAATTTGGTGCTTTAGGGTGCTAGTCTATAGCACTCCTTTACACATGCAGTAACTGAACCAATAACTGAAAGAGACCAAGGAGTCAGTAGATGAACAATAAAGAAGTCCCTTATTACTGATGATACGAATATACAAGAATGCAGCTTAGATTTTTGAGAACAATAGGCTTCCTAATACTCTGCTCTAGAATTAGGCAGACTTAATCCTAGCCAGTCCTAGGCAGCTTTGAACAATCATAGGCTTATTCCTACAAAGGCATCATGTAAAGCTTATGGCATGAAAAAACACAACATAATTTGCCCTCTCTATTATCAGCCTTACTACTATAGGGAAATAGTATATGCCACTGTAAAATATGCCTCTTTGGCCTAAGCATTATCTTGAACTGGTTATTTTTAAGAACAGACACAGGAAAAGCTCTGAAGTTACTTTTTGTAAGGGAAATTTATATTTATAAAGGAAATCTTCATTCTAAGAGTATCTCCTTCTCTGTACCAGAAAGAGAAGGATGGGTCACCTGGGTGGCTCAGTTGGTGAAACATCAGACTTTGTTTGGCTCAGGTCATGTTCTCATGGTTCCTGAGTTCCAGCCCTGCATCAGGTGAGCTCAAGCCCTGCACTGCGTGAGCTGGAGCCTCATGTCAGATGAGCCCCGCTTCTCTCTCTCTCCTTCTCTCTATGTCCCTTGCTTACTTGCACCCTCTCTCTCACTTTCTCAAAAAAAAAATTAAAACCAAAATAAAATTTAAAAAAACCCATTAACAACAACAACAAAAAACAAACAAAGAGAAAGATGACTATAAATCTCCAGAAACTTTTATCAATGGAGAAGGCCCCCAACTTAAATTTACATAACAACCTCACCTTTATGCACTATGGTTTTCCTGGTCGTCTCCCAATAACAGACCTCTCCCAACCCCCCAAATCTTATGCCTTTAGCTGAAGAAGGTATTTAAGGTGATGGCTTGGACAATTTCAGAGTTACTCAGTTTTCCTGGGTCTCTCCCATGTATACAGGAAGTATGCATGCTATTAAACTTCTGTTTCTTTCTTTCCTGCTCATCTTTTATTACAGGGGGTCTTAGGAAAGAACCTCGAAGGGTAGAGGAAAAACTATGTTTCCTCCTCTATGCTACCAGCAAAGCTAAGGAGAAAGGGTAAAATCTGTACATGTCCTACTCCTTATCCCAAAAACTCACGATAAGTGACCTCACCTTCCTTAAGGATAAGTGAATGAGTAGGTGAAAAGAGGGCTATTTTCCTGCAAGTTCTAGTTTCTAGGTTATCTCTTCACAAAATGTTTTCTGACATTTGTACTCAGAAGTAATTTTTATCCTCTCTAAATCTTCCTTGCTCAGTATGTGTGCTCTCTTAAAGTGTAGACACATTATTCAAGAAATGATAACTAGGGGCACCTGGGTGGCTCAGTTGGTTAAGTGTCTGACTCTTGATTTCTGCTCAGTTCATGATCTCATGGTTTGTGAGATAGAGCCCCACATCGGGCTCCGTGCTGACAGCGAAGAGCCTGCTTGGGACTCTCTCTCCCTCTCTCTTTGTCCCTCCCTTGCTCCCTCTCTCTCTCCAAATAAATAAATAAACTTAAAGAAAAAAATGATGACTATTATTTATAACTATATTATTTTCACTACTGTTCATCCATTTATGCAACATTTCTTGACCACTCTCAATGTATCAAGCAATATGCAAGTGCTGGTGAATATGACAGTTCCTATCTTTCTGGGGCTTAAAAGCTTGTTGGAAGATGGACAATAAGTTCCTTGATGGAATACTCTGCATCTGTTCTCTTCTTTGTAGCCCCTTGACTCTTAATATTTGCTAAATCAAATTTCATGGAATGAATGAACAAATAGTTAAAGGTAAAAGTCACCATTTGTCTCAGTACTTGGAGTCAAAATGAAAGCAACTAAATTCTCCAATTGATATACCATATTTGAAATTAATAAGTACCCGATTTCTACATGAAGTATTTGAAATACTAGTAATTCTGCAGAACATGTTCACATTCAAAATATGAAGCGCTAATAAACACAACTAAATTTCATTAATAGAATGACCTTTATACACAAAGCATTTGATGTAATACTTCCTAGTCAGAACCAGTTGGCATACTCTTACAGATAAAAAGATAGCAGTAACCAAACAGATGAGCACATCATTGGAAAAACCACAGCATGACAACTTGCAGACAAGTCCAGCAGTATGAGCAGTCTCACAATTCCCAACTTGCTGCACAATAAGTCTACGAGGTAATTGTTGAAGTAAAAATGCTGCCCAGTGTGGTAAAAATTTAAGATCGATCTCATGCAATATAAAATACAATTCAAGCCTATTTATTTTCACAATAAGACATAATCTTGACCACTCAGACATTAATGTGCCTATAATTTACCTAGGAGAACTTATTAAACTGTCCTTTCCTGGGCTCTACCTCTAAATATTCTGATTGCTTTAGCTTGGGATAACACCCCAGTATTTGGAATTTATAGGCACGGGGGATCCTTACACAAGTGGCCACCGTGCCATACAATATTTGTGAAACACTGTTCTAGATTAAGATTTACTTTCCAGACATGTAGATAGATTAACTCTCACATAACTTCTTCTGACCTTAAAATAGAACTCTGTTGTATGTAGATGAGAAAAATAATTTTCCCTCTACTTTGCTAGGATCTTTGCTGAGATCTCAGACAGATGAGATGTAATAAGGAGACAGACGAACAGGACAGAAACAAGCAAGTTTAATAACGTGTACCTCCTGCATGCATGGGAGACACCTAGGAAAACTGAAAAATCCCCCAAGTGACCCAAGCCACCACCCTAAATACCATCTATAGCTAAAGACAAAAGAAAAATCTGGGGGACTTGGGGTGCTAGTTTTGAGAGGCTAGCAGGTAAAACAGAGTAAACAAGGGTAGGTTGCTATGCAGATTTAAGTTGGGGGGGGGTCTTCTCCGTGATAAGAGATTCTAGAGATTTAGAGTCATCCCTCCCTCCTGGTACAGAAAGGGAGACACCCTTACAAATGGAGATTTAAATGTGAATGTCTCTTATAAAAGGGTAACTTCTACTTAATTTTCAGGGCTTTTCCTATGTTTACTGTTTCTTAAAAATAATTCTTATGCCAAACTGATTATTTTTGGGGGTGGCAACTTTTGTTCCCCTTCACATGAAACTCTTGAGGCAATTGATACATAAATATACTATAAGGCAGTGGCTCTCAAATTTGACTATATATTGGAATCACATGGGAATATTCAAACTATACCAATAATTAGACAACTTTCTCCCAAATTCTGATGTAATTGATCTATGTTCTGAGAATTAGAATTTTTAAAAGGTCTCAGGTGATTTTTATGTGAAACCAAGGTTAATAATTCTTGATATAATCAAAGTGCTTCTCAAACTTTAATGTATATATAAAATGACTAGAGACTTTATTAAAAGATAGACTTTAGTTTTGATATGACAATTTAATCTTTCCAGAAACTAATCTTTCCATAGATAGCTATGAACTGCACAAAACACCAAAAAAATGACAATAAAAATATACTACTATCAGATGATGATGAAGAGAAAAAAGCAGATTGGGGGGGGGGGGA